>NC_064624.1:134140130-134448582 GCF_023898315.1 Schistocerca nitens
CCACAGCAGTCAGATTCCTGCTGCAGCTGTGCCGGCAACAGCAACAGCAACGGCAACGGCAACAGCAATGGAAACAACAACGGCTCCTTCACTTGATGGCGATGCTGTCTCTCGCATACAGTGAGTTCCCTCTCCTATATATACATTCATCGTGCAATTACATGGTGAGGAAGCTACCAAAACAAAAAGAAAATGTAAATGCTCAATATAGGTTCAATGGTAGTCAGAGAGGCGAGATGAAATGATAAGGATATATGGTCAGATGAGTAATGTTGTAAAAAATTGTATCTTAAGAGGAAGTTAAAAATGAATTAGAGGAGCAAATAGTGAGTTATAGTGAACAGTTCAGTGATTTTATTTTCATCTGAGCCAGCAAATTTTTATAATCTCACCAAAATGTCTAAAATCCATTGAGGAATTTCTCACACAACAGTAGAAAACGCATTTTTCAACCAGACTGAAAGAAAATTATAAAATAGATTCTTTTATCCAAATACCGATTACTAGCTTCACACAGATAATCCTTAAAATCTTTGCTTGTGCATTCTTAATTGATGCGAATACTTGTAAGATCCATAACAAATATTGTGGGATGCATGCAGTACATAACTGATGCATCAATAGTCCACCTCCTAATCACCTATCACATAGGTCCTACTTTTTCTTTATAAATGATACAAATATTTTCATAACAATTAAAAATTCACAAGCAAAAACTCTCAGGGCTGTCTGGATGAGGTTAGGATTTTGAATCAGGCTAGGAGAAATTATTCTATCCATTTTAGTTCTATTTAAAAATGTGTTATACTAAGAATGTATTTTTATTTGAATCATTGCGTCTTATATCTTGCTTCCATTATCAATTACAGGTTAGAACTGCTTCTCTGGAGCCTTTATTTTTCCTAGATTCAAACATTCTGTCGTCTAACAGATCTTCAATGTAGTTTTCCATTCATCTGTATGTTACTCCAGTCAGTAGCTTGGGTATGTTAAGCTCTTTGTGTGAAGGTACTTTCAGCTATTGGCCCTTGTTCGATTCTGGAGTGTCTGGTTGATATTTTTTTATGAAAGTTTGTTGGTATATTTCTAGTCTCATAGATTCTGTAGATCTACTAGAATAGTTATTTGCATGCAACTTTCCCTAAATGATTACAGAAATTCTGAAGGATTGTTATCTAATCGCATTCCTTGTTTGTGCACACTGCCTCCAAAGATTTATTAAACACTGAGTCTGGTACTGAATTATTATATTTTCTGATTCGACTTCCATTTATTCCTCTCTTAAATCATCTGACAGTTTCCCTCCTCACAGAGATTTTCATCCCTTCTCTCCTCTGAGTTTAACTACGCAACTCCTTTTGAACTCTTCATCTTGACACCTTGGGGCAGTGCGGTTACTTTTGTCCTGCACTTACCTGTGGACTCTTTACAGCAGATCACTGGTAGGAAAGCCAAGCGGAAACCTACCGTACTGCAACTCGGACTTAACATATTATGATACAAAATTCCTCGTCGTCTGCATTCGCACTGCCTTAAAAATTTGTCACGTCAGTTCGTACAGTAGAGCAATGATTTACATATTTACTTTAGACCACATTCACGCACCATTCACACTACTAAAAGCATATACAAAGCTATACCAACATAATGAACAAAAAAAAACACCTTCAAGAAATAAACAGAACATTTTAGAAAACATTCTCGTGGCCTGTTTCTTGAATGTCTCTGTGCGCTGCTGTCCTCTGGTGGATGAAAATCAGAATATATACTCAACTGGACCCGCTTCAGACCATCTGTCACTGTACATGCGTGACTATTCTCCTTATACACAGGCTCTAGACAGGAGCGATATAAGGTGCCACACCTTAATGTTTGTTCTTTATTTTATCGAATGTTGTTTATTCTTTTCTATGTGCTAAAGCTGTCCTTCCTACAGTCATTTCTTTTTCGATTTCTTCTAATTCTTCCTGCAGCCATTGTGCTTTATCTTTCCTTCTACTAGCTATTTATTTCACTCCAGAGTGGTTTACATTGCTGTATTCCTATCTTCTACTGAATATTTTTCTATTTTTTTATTTCCTCAATGAGTTTATATTTCTCTTTGTTTACCAAAAATTCTACGGGGATCCTTTCCTTGAAGTCGTTTGAGTGACAAACTTTTGTGGTTGCCCTTTTTGGAGATGTTCAGTACTGTTCACCAATCTTCGAATGCAATATCAGATTATCTACAACCTTGTATTTCTCAATACTTCAGTATTCAACTTATTTACACACTGGTTCTTCTTGAAGCTTCTCTTCAACTTTGGTGTACATTACTGCTGAATTGTAATCTCAGTCTGCATCTGCCCATGAATACCCCTCATAATTCAATAACCGATTTCAAGATCTCTTTTTGGCCACGATATTATCCAGTTGGAATCTTCCAATGTCCCCAGGCCTTTACCAAGTAAACCTCCACCTCTCTTCTTAATAGCCAAAAACACTGAGGCACAGAAGCACTTATACAAATGTATCGGCATATGTGATGTAGACTTGCAGTAGATCTACCATCCAGCACAAGTACTAGAAAGAAGTGGGAGGTCTCTTCCACAGGGGATTGGTGTGGGGAGAACTGGCTGCCGATCAGACAACAGCGCTGAGAAATTGCACTTCAGTGGTGAGGTTATTTGGTAAGATGAATTTCTTAGACTGTCACTGTTCCTAGCTAGTTGACTATTCATTACTATCGCAAAAGGTTTGAAGATAGAAACATGTACATATGTCTGTACATGAAGCAACATGGTTGCTTCTCCCAAAATCTTGGATTCCACATGTCAGGGATTGATTGACAAACAGTCCTAGAAAGTTTTAACCTGACTTTCACATCTGTCATCTGTGTGTTTCAAAATGAAAGATCACCATTGTTAGTCTTCCATGTCAGGAAGTGTGTGTGTGTGAACCAGTTAACAGATTAAATGCCTGCAAAGATGTACCAGCTCCACCAGGGCTGTCCCTAGTGAGACACTTTCAAAAGAACTTCCAAGTGTCAAGTACGGTAAAGACATTCAAAATGCACATCTATCCTATTATTCGATCTAAGATTAGGCGACATGTCATATAAAAAGTTAGAAACCTAAGATTTCTCTTTAAGAAATGAAGTGCATCTGAGGTCATTAATTTTTCATTTGCACAGATTTATTTTTAATTGAAAAAGAAGCCTTAGCATCTTCCTGTGCAAATAATTAGAAATGAAACTGAGTTGTTGAAAGATGAACATTAAGTTGAACATCTGTAATACCTCCCTTGGCAGACTGAGAAAACTAGATTGTTTTTATTTATTTAAGGTTTTTAGAGAAGTTGGCATATTGCAGGTATTAGAACATATGATGCACAGGTATGAGTAAATATTTTATGCCATGGTGATTGCAATGAGATAGTCAGATACAAGTGACACAGCACATTTTCCAGTACTTACATCAGTGTGTGATGTAATCAGTATTTCCACTAAGACAATGTTTGTTTACAAGTACGTTTCTAATGGTAGTCTAGCAAAATGCATGAAAGATTAATTTACTTTCGTGGATTCTAACTTTTGCAGTAGCCAGAAGACATGGGACAGCAAAAAGAATTTAGTCAGAAGTGTGCATGTGCTTGTGTGTGTGTGTGTGTGTGTGTGTTTTTTTGTATGAATATTAGTGTACACTATCAGGTACTTCAGAGTGGCAGTGTGCATATACAGATGTGTTCTTGTACAAGTCACACTAACAAAAGCGACACACATACACACAGTATAAGTGTGGGTGAGTATCAGTCCACTTAAAGTGCTTCTTTCAACAAAATCATTTTCTGCGAAACTTTCGCTATTTGGCATGTGTGTGTGACTAAATGTGCTGATAACTGGACTGAACCTTTTTGGCTCCTTGTCCGGAAAATCTCATTAAATATTTGGAGATGGAATTCATTTTGTGTGTCACCTACGGTAGTTTAAGGAAGGACTGCTGCACACAGAAACAGTATTATCTCTGTGAAGCATCTGTTTCACTTGAGGTCAACAGAACAGACTTCCAGCAAATAATGGGTGAAAATGTGACAACTCAATTTCTTGAAAGACTGAATAAAGGAATTTTTAATGGAGAGAGAATGAAGATTTTGACAAGGGGCTACAGCACTACTTCTCTACCTTGACATACACAGAGTTTCACTCATCTGTATAACAGAAGTGGGAAATATAGTAGGTTTGTTCCTGGACAAATGTACATTCAGAACTGTTCTGTTTGCTTGTTTGATAGTTTCCCACATAAGGTGTGTTTGTTTACAGTAAACTGTAAGAATTTATCTGTTATATGCAGGAGCCTTTCTCAACAAGGGAAAAACAGAAGGCTGATCTAGGCAGCTGAGCAGGGGGCCGTAGAGGAGCTGAGGGCACTGCTAGCTGCAGGGGCGGATGTGGGGGTGAGAGACAGGGGCGAACACAGGATGACTGCCCTACACTGGGCAGCGCAGGAGGAACATATGGAGGCCGTGAGGTGTCTACTGGATGCTGGTGCGGAGGTGAACGACAGGGACGGCAACCAGAACACACCTCTGCACTTGGCTGCATACAATGGTGATGTGGCTCTGGTGCGGATACTGCTGGAGTCATCTGCTGATCCCAACGCGAGGGATAAGTGGGGGAGAACGCCGCTGCACGATGCTGTGTGGCGTGGCCACATCGAGGCGGCGACTATGCTGCTCGACGCAGGAGCTGATAGGGATGTTATGGATGACGATGGGTTCACCCCCCTGGACAAAGCCCAGCAGAAAAACAACCAGCAGCTGATAGATTTGTTATCATGAGGCAGGCCGACCTACAAACTTTTGTGTAATAGTACTGAAATAGTCTCTCTAAATCTGTTTATGTTTTTAAATAAAGAATGAAGAAAGTTGTTCCTACAGCCACTCATTTGTAACCATCTTTAAGTTGTGAGTGTAAATGCTCTAATAACACAGTAGCAATACTGTGTGAACTAATTTAAGTAACTGGAGGCAATCTCTCTCTGAAGAAAAATCTCTACGCTGCTCTTTGCAGAAGCCAACAAGAACAGATAAATACACACTTAATAGCTCACAAACACAGCACTCTACAATATTTGATTATTGAAAAGTATTTCATACTGGCGTATATGATGATTTATACGAGCTCTGCAGTTAGAGTTTTCAGCTTTGATCTCAGACTGAACTTACTTGTGCATCTGTAGCAAGATGGTGCAATGGCTTCCGTCTTTAAATACAGCATGACATTCGTAGCAACATTCACACCACAATACGTGCTTATCTTCTGGAATCATATAATCAGTTCACATTCAACTCAGGAGAAGGTACACTACTGGCCATTAAAATTGCTACACCAAGAAGAAATGCAGATGATAAACGGGTATTCATTGGACAAATATATTATACTAGAAATGACGTGACTACATTCTCACACAATTTGGGTGCATAGATCCTGAGAAATCAGTATCCAGAACAACCACCTCTGGCCGTAATAACAGCCTTGATACGCCTGGGCATTGAGCCAAAACGAGCTTGGATGGTGTGTACAGGTACAGCTGCCCACGCAGCTTCAACACGATACCACAGTTCATCAAGAGTAGTGACTGGCGTATTGTGACAAGCCGGTTGCTCCGCCACCATTGACCAGACGTTTTCAGTTGGTGAGAGATCTGGGGAATATGCTGGCCAGGGCAGCAGTCGAACATTTTCTGTATCCAGAAAGGCCCGTATAGGTCCTGCAACATGCAGTCATGCATTATCCTGCTGAAATGTAGGTTTTCGCAGGGATCGAATGAAGGGTAGAGCCACGGGTCGTAATACATCTGAAATGTAACGTCCACTGTTCAAATTGCCGTCAATGTGAACAAGAGGTGATCGAGACGTGTAACCAATGGCACCCCATACCATCACGTAGGGTGATACGCCAGTATGGCGATGAGGAATACACACTTCCAATCTGCGTTTACCACGATGTCGCCAAACACGGATGCGACCATCATGATGCTGTAAACAGAACCTGGATTCATCTGAGAAAACGACGTTTTGCCATTCGTGCACCTAGGTTCGTCGTCGAGTACACCATCGCAGGAACTCCTGACTCTGATGCAGTGTCAAGGGTAACTGCAGCCGTGGTCTCCAAGCTGATAGTCCATGCTGCTCCAAAGGTCGTTGAACTGTTCGTGCAGATGGTTGTTGTCTTGCAAACGTCCCCGTCTGTTGATTCAGGGATCGAGACATGGCTGCACGATCCGTTACAGCCATGCGGATAAGATGCCTGTAATCTCGACTGCTAGTGATACGAGGCCATTGGGATCCGGCACGGCGTTCCGTATTATCCTCCTGAACCCACTGATTGCATATCCTGCTAACAGTCATTGGATCTCGACCAACACAAGAAGCAATGTTGCGATATGATAAACCACAGTCGTGATAGGCTACAATCCGACCTTTATCAAAGTCGGAAACGTGATGGTACGCATTTCCATTCCTTACAAGAGGCATCACAACAACGTATCACCAGGCAACGCCGGTCAACTGCTGTTTGTGTATGAGAAATCGGTTGGAAACTTTCCTCATGTCAGCACGTTGTAGGTGTCGCCACCGGCGCGAACCTTGTGTGAACGCTCTGAAAAGCTATTCATTTGCATATCACAGAATCTTCTTCCTGTCGGTTAACTTTCACGTCTGTAGCACGTCATCTTCGCGGTGTAGCAATTTCAATGGCCAGTAGTGTAAGTGCGAACTCAAATCTTATGAGTCCCACACAGCAGTAATGCTGCTCTTGTGATACGCCCTCCTGGCAGTCAGGTAACATTGATCTTCACTCTGATATCGCAGGATGCTGCAGCAAATGTTCTCGCTTTCCACATTTCCCTTCTGCCGGTCTTCAGTGCCCTGCCCTCAGCCAGGTGTCGTATGGGCAGAGCGCCTGCAGGGTCCACCGCACAGCAACAGCAACTCTGGCTGGACAGGCGCCACTGATGACAGCGCCCTCACTGCCCCATTGCCAGTCTCCTGAACTATGGCTCTCATGAACTCTACAACTGATGGCGGAGCGTGACGTATTTGTGTTGGCAATTGGATCATAAAATTGAACATTTAACACGAGTTCTACATTCAGTTCCATGGCAAAATAACAAAAACCGATAGTGTTTCTAACTTTTTATGAAATGACTATGCAAATTTGCGAAAATAAATAAGAAAACAATACGCTCAGCCGTCTCATTCGTCAAATAGGTTGTTACAGCAGAATATAAGTAGCAACGACGCTGTGATATGGTGGCAATGTAATATAAACTGTTCCAAACTGAGTAAAATTAGCTGTTAAATTTACAGGTGGCTCATTGTAGACTGCTTGGTTTTTGACAACGCCAACCATACGTTTTAATTAGAACAGAAACCTGTACCTAAATGCAGTACTGAAGTTAGAAGCTAACGAAGGCACATACAAAAAAGTAAAGAAAATTCTATCTTTGTAGTAACGTCATTTTACTTCACATAATCAAATTGCAACAATCAAAATAATTGTGGTTGAATTTGGGGCAGAAAACTGATTGCCAACTTTGAACATGAGTAGCAACATAGGTTTCACAATGTTGATGTAACTTGACACTCATCAGAAAGAATTACACAGGTGAGGTGGATGTACAAGTCACGAAAATACAGGTGTAAAATTGTATTGCCTTTGTCTTGTAAATCAATTAAATAACTATAGTGCATGTCTTACAAACGAAATAGGTCTTACTGTTAAGTTATTTAATTCGTCGATTCCTTTATTGATGATAATCCTACAGTGTCTCTGACTTTAGATGCATTTTAGAAAAAGGGCATCAATGTAGCTTTTTTATACTTCATATTTCGATACAGCTATACCCAAAATCTGAAATAGCCTTGCATGTATAATATTGTCATAATGTTGACAATTACTGCGAAAATTTGAAAGGTAGGAAGTCACAATGTCTCCGAAGCTACAAAGTAGTGACTGTGTCATATGGTGCAGACGTATGGGCGTTGACAAAGACCAGAAAGACCCCCTCACAGTGGAAGTTACATGTCCGAGAAGGTGTTGGAAAACTGCAATATTGGCCAGGTTAAGGAAATGAACACACAAACGAATAATGTTACAGTGGATAGAAAGGAAGCAACTGGAATGGTACGATCATGTGAAACCTGTGGATTCTAACACAGGGAACAATGGGCTGGCTTATAAGCTTCCTATTCTTGAGTTCAGTGAACTCTGTACGCGCTACAAATCCGATCCCTGGTCTAGTGCGATGAGCATTGTAACTCAGTCAACTGAAATTGTGGGAAAAATGACTGAAATATTGTTGTCCTTAAATTGCGTTATGTGTACTCTTGATCTATTGTAGGTCTGTTCTACATATTGGGTAGAAGTACAAAAATGGCTCTGAGCACTATGGGACTCAACTGCTAAGGGCATTAGTGCCCTAGAACTTAGAACTAGTTAAACCTACTAACCTAAGGACATCACAAACATCCATGCCCGAGGCAGGATTCGAACCTGCGACCGTAGCGGTCTTGCTGTTCCAGACTGCAGCGCCTTTAACCGCACGGCCACTTCGGCCGGCGGTAGAAGTACAGTGTATATTATTAGCTAAAACAGTTTCAAATGAACTTGAAATTTCCAATATATTTACGGAAGCATATGGTGCACTTTAGTTGTTATACGCTGTTGTTACGACCATTTGACTATACAGTGTAGCTAGGACACTTCTGTGATAAGTATAAGGGAAAATAAAACTAAAACAAGACAGATTGTATAATGGTCGTGGCGTTGACGTTGGTAGTGCAGGTAGGTGTGTGTATCATAGTTGGAAATCAGGAACAGCGCGAACATTCACCACTGTACCATCTGTTCATCAGACATGCTCTACGTCAGTTGGGCGACTCGTGTGTGCGCCTGCATTCACTATGAAGACTGTGAAAGAGGCACAGTAATGTGCAGTGCAGTGACACACTGTCAAAGTTGTCTCAGGAAATGAAATTCATGCCGAAATGTCTGCTGTGTCTGGCGAGCGCAGTACATCATGTACATGAGAGTTTGTCTTGAGCTCGTGGTCTAGTGGCAAGTGTTACTACCTCTGGATCACAGGGTTCTGGGTTCGATTCCTGGCCGGATTGGGGATTTTCTCCGCCTGGGGACTGGGTGTTTGTGTTGTCCTCATCATCTCATCGTCATTTGGGAAGCAGTGAGATTGGAACTTGAAGGATTGGGAACTTGTATGGGTGCTGATGACTTCGATGTTTAGTGCCCCACAAACCAACATCATCATCATCATCATCATCATCATCATCATCATCATCACCATCATCATCATTATCATTACATGTGAGTGTGTGTGGAATAAACGATTTCGAGAAGGTTGTGTATCACTGGAAGACAGAATTCGGCCAGGACAGCCTCATTGTGTCATTACTTCCCATTGGTGTGGTGGACACTGCCATCAGTAATAACCAACACCGGATGGTAGAAACCATTTGGCTCCTGTTGGGGATTAGTCATGGTGCTGCTCACACCACCATGGGAGAACCTGTGCACAGTGGGATTTCCACAGACAGATGGAGTAGCAGAAGTTGAACAGAATCTCGACAACACTGCAGCGCCTGCCGCAATGTCATGGTGGAGACTATTGTTACCTGTCCCTTATTGTAATGAGAGATGAAACATGGTGTCATCATTCTGAGCTAGAGAACAAACGTAAGACCCAACGTTGGAAGCACTTGAATTATCCCCTGATGAAAAAACCCAAAGCCGTGAAGGCCACATGTCTGAAAGATATGATTACCTTTTTCTCTGCTGTTCATTGACTTTCTGGAACATGGCATCACAGTTAACGCACAGTGTACGTGGACGCTTTGCAAAAATTGAAGTGTGCCATTGACTCCAAACACCTAGGAATGTTGTGGATGGCACCATTCAGTTGCAGGATAATGCCCTCCTACAATCTGCCAAGGTTATTTCGACTACATTGCAGAAGTTTTTCTGGGAAACCCACACACATCATCAAAACAGTCCTGATCTCTCCCCGTGTGATTGCCTTATTTTTGGAGCCCTGAATAAAGTCATTTGTGCACACTGATTGGATTCAGATGAAGAGGTGCTTGTCTGGTTCAATCATGCGTCTGAAGGCAATTGCAAACATTTTCCATGAACGCATTGACCATCTTGTCCCACAGTGGGATAAATGTATTAACAGTTATATCAATTGCTTGTGAAACAGTAAACAGTATACTTACTTTTTTCCATTCGTCACATTTTCATTTGACTGCTCCTTTTATGAAATGGCATAGTAGTGTGCCATGAAGATTCTCGTTGTCGAGAACTGAAAGTTGGGCACGTTAAGTAAAATTATGTATCTCACTTGGGTACTACAATGAAAAGTAAAGTCGCATAGTAGACTTTTGAATTTAGTCATCCCTAACACTTGTTTCAAGAACAGTGCAAGGTTGTACACGTGGAAGACACCTGCCTGCACTAGGAGATTTTAGATAATTCCGTGATGCTATGACGGATTTGATACAAGATTTTCAACTGCAAAATAAGTGGTCCAGTCACAATAATGTGTTCATCGCCTATGTTCGTCGTCAACGTGCAATAAGCACTCACACAGACGGTAGATGGCAGCAGTAGAAGTGGAGTGTACATACACTAAGTGATCAAAAGTATCCGGACACCCCCAAAAACGTACGTTTTTCATATTAGGTGCATTGTGCTGTCACGTACTACCAGGTACTCCATATCAGCGACCTCAGTAGTCATTAGAGATCGTAAAGGAGAGCAGAATGGGCCGCTCTGTGGAACTCACGGACTTCGAACGTGGTCAGGTGATTGGGTGTCACTTGTGTCATACGTCTGTACGCGAGATTTCCAGACTCCTAAACATCCCTAGGTCCACTGTTTCCGATGTGATAGTGAAGTGGAAACGTGAACGGACGCGTACAGCACAAACGCGTACAGGCCGACCTCGTCTGTTGACTGACAAGAGACCGCCGACTGTTGACGAGGGTTGTAATGTGTAATAGGCAGACATCTATCCTGACCATCACACAAGAATTCCAAACTACATCAGGATCCACCGCAAGTCCAATGACAAGCGGGAGGTGAGAAAACTTGGATTTCATAGTCGAGCGGCTGCTCATAAACCACGTCACGGCGGTAAATGCCAAACGACGCCTCGCTCGGTGTAAGGAGCGTAAACTTTGGACGATTGAGCAGTGGAGCAAGGTACATAATGTGGCGATCCGATGGCAGCGTGTGGGTATGGCGAATGCTTGGTGAACGTCATCTGCTAGCGTGTGTAGTGCAAACAGTAAAACTCGGAGGTGGTGGTCTTATGGTGTGGTCATGTTTTTCATGGAGGGGGCTTGCACCCCTTGTTGTTTTGCATGGCACTATCACAGCACAGGCCTACACTGATCTTTTAAGCACCTTCTTGCTTCCCATTGTTGAAGAGCAATTCAGGGATGGCGATTGCATCTTTCAACAACATCGAGCACCTGTTCATATTGCACGGCCTGTGGCGGAGTGGTTACACGACAAAATATCCTTGTAATGGAATGGCCTGCACAGAGTCCTGACCTGAATCCTATAGAAGACCTTTGGGATGTTTTGGAACGCCGACATCGTGTCCGGCCTCACCGACCGACATCGATACCTCTTCTCATTGGAGCGCTCCTTCCAGCACCAGATTGAACGTATGCCTGCGAGAGTGGAAGCTATGATCAAGGCTAAGGGTGGGCCAACACCATTTTGAAATGCAGCATTACCGATGGAAGGCGCCACGAACTTGTAAGTCGTTTTCAGCCAGGTGTCGTAATGAGGAAACGGAACGATTTATCTGACATCTAAAAGGGCTTTCAGAACAAAGGTGGACGCATTTCCAGAATAGCTAGGCCGAAGCGACGAGGCTGGCCGAGGGTGACTCGCGGTCTGGAGAAGGTTTCTGTGGCACTCCCTGGGAGATATAGTCATTATGGAAGGCACAATGGACAACACAAGTGTGCAGCTATTCTTGGGGACTACGACCAACTCTACATACAGTTCGTTTTTCCCTGGCACGATGGCATCTACCAGCAGGACAATGAAATATGTCACACAGATCGCAGTGTACATGCTTTGTTCAGAGAGCACCAGCGTGGGTTTACCCCAGTCCCCTGGCCACCAAACTCCGCGGTTTAAACCCAATTGAGACTCTGTGGGACCACCTTGGATCCTCAGCGGAAAAATGTAGCGCAGCTGGCCATGGGAGTGGGGTGGGCGTGGCTCCACATAGCCGTCGGTAACTTCCAGAACCTTACTGACTCGCTTCCTGCGCATTTCACAGCGGTCTCGACTGCGAAAGGTGCTCATTCAGGCTTTTGAAAGCTGACAAAATTGATATGACTGGGCAGTCCAGTTCCAGGGGCGCATGTGGCCTTAACTTAGTTTGTTGTTAATAAACTACAGACTAAAACTAAAGAAATTGTGAAGTAGGAAATTAACGATATGAGACCTCAAAAAATTGAAAGGAAATAATCCACTGAAACACAGGAAGCGAATAAAATATGAGAGGAATGGGTACCTTTGAGAAATGGAACAGCGAGGGGAGCTGAGAATCAGAGGGCACTTAGCTCATGAAATGAGTCATTATACACTGAAGAGCCAAAGGAACTGTCACACCTGTGCAATATCGTGTAGGGCTCCCGCAAGCTCGCAGAATTGCCACAACACGATGTGGCGCAGACTCGACTAATGTCTGAAGTAGTGCTGGAGGAAATTGACACAATGAATCCTGCAGGGCTGTCAATAAATCCGCAAGATTACGAGGAAGTGGAGAACTCTTCTAAACAGCACGTTGCAAGGCATCATAGATATGCTCAACAGTGTTCTGTCTGGGGGGGTTTGGTGGCCAGTGGAAGTGTTTACACCCAGAAGAGTGTTCCTGGAGCCACTCTGGAGCAATTCTGGACGTGTGTGGTGTCGCATTGTCCTGCTGGAATTGCCCAAATTCGTCGGAATGCACAATGGACATGAATGGAGGCAGATGATCAGACAGGTTGCTTACATACATGTCACCTGTCGGAGTCGCATATAGGCGTAACAGGGGTCCCATATCACTGCAACTGCCTAAGCCCCATACCATTACACATCCTCTATCGGCTTGACCAGTCCCCTGTTTACATGCCAGATCCATGCATTCATGAAGTTGTCTCCATACAGGCAGACTTCCATCCTCTCTATACCATTTGAAACTCGACCGACCAGGTAACGTCTTTCCAGTCATCAACAGTCCAATGTCGGTGTTGACGGGCCCAAGCGAGGCGTAAATCTTTGTGCCGTGCATCATCAAGGACACATTAGAGGGCCATCGGCTCCGAAAGCCCGTATCGATGATGTTTCGTTGAATGGTTCTCACGCTGACACTTGTTGATATCCCAGCATTGAAATCTGCAGCAATTTGCGGGAGGGTTGCACTTCTGTCACGCTGGACGGTTCTCTTCAGTCGTAATTGGTCCTGTTCTTGCAGGATCTTATTTTCGACACAGCGATGTCGGAGATCTGCTCAGAATGACGTCAAATCTGAACAGCATGTTATTGAGACAAGGAAAACGTCATGGAACAAAGAGGGGTAACGAAAGTTTTTCTACAGTTGGCCCTGTAAGCGTCTTAACACAAATGGGGTCGATTATGAATGACATGAATCCTAAGACGATGGCTGTGGTTTGTCTTGCACGTTAACCCAACCATTCTGAACCATGTGCGTGACTGCTCAAGTTCAGCAGTCAACAGATGTTAGTTAGGTAAGCCCATCCACTACACAAGGTCGTACCGCAACGGTTGGGAAAAATCGGTTTTTAACTGTCATGAGGCGAAAACCGCGTGAATAGCTAAATGACATTGGTTTTGAATTGCTCTAGGGGCCAAAACCGCATTAAAAGCAAAATGACTTTGGTTTTTAATTGTCCAAAGGCCCAAAAACTGCATAAGAAGCAAAAACACTCCACCTTCTAACTGGCGTGACCCTGCCGCAAGACATATATGATATGCTCTTCACTGCTTTCTGCCAGAAGTTGAAGTTGAAGTGTCTTGGAAGTAATGTTCAGAATGCATTGTGCAATGTATGCCTTCGATTCAGCTACATTCACAACTGGAGCACTGGACACGACATCTTTCAGATAATCGTACAGCCAGAAGTCATACAGATAAAAATCATGTGATCTGTATGGCTAGGCTGTGGGCAAATGACGACTGGTAATTTTAGATTCTGCAATTCCTCTGCAACAGCTGCGTCACTGGCTGTGCAATGTGCAGAGGAGTGTCATCTTGCAGAAAAATAATCCTAACGACACTGTTGAAGGGTTGTAATTATGTTGATGCACAAAAGACTCTCGTGGCGTTTACCAGTGCTGGTACAGGTAACAGGCCCCATCTCCTCACGAAAATTGAATCTACATCTCAATCTACATCTACATGGATACTCTGCAAATTACATTTAAGTGCCTGGCAGAGGGTTCATCGAACCACCTTCACAATTCTCTATGCCCGCATCTCGTGGTCGTGCGGTAGCGTTCTCGCTTCCCACGCCCGGGTTCCCGGGTTCGATTCCCGGCGGGGTCAGGGATTTTCTCTGCCTCGTGATGGCTGGGTGTTGTGTGCTGTCCTTAGGTTAGTTAGGTTTAAGTAGTTCTAAGTTCTAGGGGACTTATGACCACAGCCGTTGAGTCCCATAGTGCTCAGAGCCATTTGAACCACAATTCTCTATTATTCCAATCTCGTATAGTGTGTGGAAAGAGCGAACACATATATCTTCCCGTACGAGCTCTGATTTCCCTTATTTTATCGTGCTGATCGTTTCTCCCTATGTAGGTCGGTGTCAACAAAATACTTTCGCATTTGGAGGAGAAAGTTGGTGATTGGAATTTTGTGAGAAGATTCCATCGCAGCAAAAAACAACAGTCTCTTAATGATGTCCAGCCCAAATCCTCTATCATTTCTGTAACACTCTCTCCCATATTTCGCGATTATAGAAAACGTGCTGCCCTTCTTTGAACTTTTTCCATGTACTTCGTCAGTCCTATCTGGTAAGGATCCCACACCATGCAAAAGTATTCGAAAAGAGAATGGACAAGTGTAGTGTAGGCAGTCTCCTTAGTAGGTCTGTTACGTTTTCTAAGTGTCCTGCCAATAAAACGTAGTCTTTGGTTACCCTTCCCCATAACATTTTCTGTGTGTTCCTTCCAATTTAAGTTGTTCATAATTGTTAAGTCCTAGGTATTGGGTTGAATTTACAGCCTTTAGATTTGATTGATTTATCGTGTAACTGGAGTTCAACGAACTCCTCTTAGCACTCATGTGAATGACCTAACACTTTTCATTATTTAGGGTCAACTGCCAATTTTCGCACCATTCAGATATCTTTTCTAAATCATTTTGCAATTTCTTTTGATCTTCTGATGACTTTATTAGTCGATAAACGACAACATCATCTGTTCACAACCTAAGAAAGCTGCTCAGATTATCTCCTAACTCGTCTATGTAGATAAGGAACAGCAAAGGGGCTATAATACTACCTTGGGGAACGCCGGAAATCACTTCTGTTTTACTCGAAGACTTTCCGCCAATTACTATGAACTGTGACTTCTCTGAGAGGAAATCACAAATCCAGTCACATAACTGAGACGATATTCCATAAGCACGCAATTTCACTACAAGCACTTATGTGGTACAGTGTCAAAAGCCTTCCGGAAACCCAGAAATTCGGAAACGATCTGAAATCGCTTGTCAATAGCACTGAACTCTTCATGTGAATAAAGAGCTATTTGTGTTTCACAAGAATGATGTTTTCTAAACCCACGTTGACTGTGTGTCAATAGACCATGAGTATTGGAGCAATTTATGTTCTGGGTGACTCTGCATCATTGCCAGATGTATCAAAGATGGTGGCGATGACGTCATCCCAGATGGAGGTGTGTAGACCTTTCAACAGTGCATGATGTCATCCAAGACTGTGGCCATGACATCATTCAAGATAGCGGATTTTCACGGGAATTTTGAATTTTGGCGGGACGAAGGTCAATTGGGCTACATCCACTAACCTTAGCCCCTCCCCTCCCCCAGAAAATGGCGGGAAGTTCGAATTCCAACAGGATACTGCATCACAGTTATCTCTAGTAACCTAAGAAAATGGCGGGAAGATAGGTCACTTTGGCTACCCACACTAACCTGTCACCCAACTGCCACTTCATCCCATGAACTGGCGACAAGTTTGAATTTTGGGGGTAAAAAAAATCAGTTTGCATATCTGCACTACGTTAAGAAAATGGCACGAAAGAAACTACACTTGGACTAACCTCAGTCACCCAACTGCCACCTTCTCCTAGGAACTAGTGCCAAGTTTGAATTTTGGAGGTAAAGAAAGGTCAATTCACATATCTATACTAAGTTAAGAAAATGGCGCCAAAGAAAGGACACTTGGACTACATCCAGTAACCTAAGTCACCTGACCACAACCTCGTCCTAGGAACTGGCACCAAGATTGAATTTTGATGGTAAAGAAAGGTCACTTGGCGTTTCTCTACCAAACTGAGAAAATTGCTGGAAACAAAGCTCACCTCCACTAACTTAATTCACCCGACCGCCACATCCTCCTATGGATTTGTGGAAAAAGGAATCAGCCTGCACTGGGCTGGTGGAGAGAGGAAGGGGTGTACTTTATTTATTTTGTAACAATTTATTTAGGGACGGAGTATATTTATCACGGTGATACAGAAGACACGCTCTGACATGCCACACAGCATACAGACCTGCAAACTACTCCTAAATAACTCATGTATAATGCTCTATACACGTGTCTGCTACCTGTAAACTGTCAAAATAATGCAGTGCACAGCCTACAGACACGCAAACCACACGTAAATAATGCAATGCATTTACGTCCAGAGAGCCAAGCAAGTCCTAAAATGACAAAATGATAATCCATCTAAAAGACTCTGCAAACATGCTTGCTAATCGTCAACTATCCAAATCATGCACCAGTCTTTATTTCAACAATTAGAGACAGCACCACCATCCACTGTGTCCGCCATGAGGTCCACACTCCAACTGACCTAGTACACACAACCACCAGCAGAGGGCGCTGTCATCCAAGATTGCAGCCATAACGTCAGCTGATGAAGCAAGTACCGTTATCCAAGATGGTGGCAAACAGTGTGTTCACCATGAGGTCTAGACGTAGTACACAGTATCACCACCAGAGTGCACTGTCATCTGTTCAGTGACGTAATCCAAGATGTTGGGGGGAAATGGTGGGAAAACGACACTGCCTGTGATGGACATAAGTTTTTTTTCTTTTTTTGCAGGTAATGATTCCACCACGAGATCTATACTCCAACTGACTTAGTACACAATACTGCCACCAGAGGGTACTGTCATCCCTCCTGTGATGTTATCCCAGATGGTGGTCTCGAGGGGAAAATGGCGCGAAGATGACTCAGCCTGCGCTGGGCTGCTGGGAAGAGTAAGGAAGGAGTGTACTTTATTTATTTTGGAACAATTTATTTAGGGCTGGAGTATATTTATCACACTGGCACAAAACGTATGCTGGGGTTACAATACACAGTCTGCAGACCTGTAAACTACTTCTAAATAACGCTCTCCAGACATGCAAACAACTCCTAATTCACCGAAATAGTTTCAGTACATATCTTCAAACTGCTCCTAAATAATGCAGTGCAGTGATGTGCAGACATGAAATCGTAAACTGTCCAAATAACGCATAGCACAGCCTAGACCTGCTCGCAAAATAATGCAATGAACGCACACAAACACCATCCACCACCCCCTGTTCACTAGACTGCACAGGAGGCTACAGGCTGCCCCAGCAAAGTCACACAGCTGTCAGCTGTCAGACCACACACAGATGCCCGTTAGGGTACCGCACACATGAGATGGCAGCATTGCATTCATACTTGACACCTAAGAAATTTCTCGTGGTCATGCACAGTCGCAGCCACGAGCCGCGCCCGGTAGTAGGTGTAAGTTGCCTCTATTTTCGAGTATACCATCTCTGTTATACCGACGTCACAGAATTCCAAAGCGCTCTCACGTCCACGAGACACCTCTGGACAGAACTGGTCATTTCCGCTGATGACAGAATAGAACAGGCTGCTTTCCCCTTAACGGGAGATACGAGCTGCGTCAAGCCGTGTGTACCCACCCCAGCACCACTGACACCTCGCCGCCGCGAAACGATCACGTGGCGACCCACCATCTAAAACGTTCTCAATGTTATTCTTACGTCACATGGCTTTGTAAAAAATAACAGCCAAGTCGACATCTTGGGAATTGTGTAGTGTCCCAGAAATAGTTAACGCTCGCTTTCTTGATGTCTCAGCTTGTATGCACGGAAATTCTTGCCCTAACAGAACCTGTTTACGAAAATAACATCGAATGCACCCTTCCCAGCGCTCTTAACGTGATACCCCTCCTGCTCTCAACATGCGCTAATGTTCTCACCGCTATGTAGAGGCTCCCATATCCCAGCACAAAAGGATGTGAATGAATCGAGCATTATGATTGGCTCTTATCGAATTCACTCGCCGAATTACTGATGCCGCCGGTATCGAAGCTCCGTCCGCCATTTTTCCTTCTGGAGACTTTCTGTGGTTATTTTACACTGATCATCATATTACACCAACAACTAAACCTCGCAAAGTGCCATATACGCGGTCAAATACGGAAAGACTCTTGCTCAATTAAAATGCTCTCCCACAGAAAACAGTGACCAATATGGCGGAAGTGTTCCAGCGAAAAACGAAAATAATGATGGTAAAAGTAAAGTGTGTGCTAGTTGTAGGAACGAAATAGTTAAGCTAAATGAGCGTATCTCTAGTCTGCAGTTAATCAACAGCTCGCTTAGTAGTGAGATGTCGCAACTTAGAAAGGAAATGTGTGTGCCGTTAGCCAAACAAAAGAGTAATTCTTTTGCGCCTAAAAACTCAAACGAGTGGTCGAAAATATCGTATAAAAACAGAGATCCGGTCATTAAAAAATCACCAGCGAGTGAAAACACCGATTAATTGGCAGTTGAAAACAAATTTCATGTTCTTTCTGTTATGAAGGAACTGAATTAATACCGGAAAGTAAAAATGGACTTTTTAACCAAGAGTGTCGACAGAAAGTTGAAACAAAGTCGAAGTCCAGCATTAGGGGAAACAGTGACAGCGAAAAAGTGTGTAGGCCATCCATTGCACGTAAAAATGAAACGAATGGGATGAACACTATCAACAAAAATGTAAAACAGCGCGTTTATGAAAGTAGTGTATTATTTTTAACCGACAGCCACGACAAAAACGTGACAAAACTTTTCGAAGAACACAGGAAATGCTACGCAACAAGTATTGTTAAGCCTGGAGCAAGAACAAAAAATATTATTGGCGTCAATCTGCATGACAAATTACTAAGAAAAAATGACTTTGTGGTGTGTATTGTGGGTTCAAACGATGTCGCAAAAAATGAAGCTGATAACTGCCTAACGGAGGTAAAGAAATTCCTAGAACGAAATGAACAACGCAATACTATTGTCTCGACTTTACCACACGGATATGACTTGATGTATCACTCGTGTCTCAACAAAGAAATACGAAAAACTATCATGAAAATAAAAGAAATGTGTTCTTTGTTCGCGAAAACTGCAGCATCCTTGATATAGGCAAATTGGACAGATGCCATCATACCCGGCACGGGATGCATCTGACTTATGAAGGAAAGAACTTTATACGTAAAATGGTAAACGAAATTGTTGAAAACAGAGAGAAAATGAACCAAACAGTTCCTTGTATGGGACCAACCTCACTAGCACTAGAAATAGCAACTGTCCCCCTATGTTCGTCGGCAGCAGATTCGAAAGTTTCATCTGCTGTTGATATTTCATCAGTGGCTCAGGACCTTTCATCAGGACCTTTTAACAGTGAAAGACTTTTCAGCAGCTTCATCATCATCAGCAGTAACAAAAGCAAACAGAAGAAGCACAAGAACCAGGAAACATACGACTCTGCAAGATTTTTGGTACCCGGCCTCAGTTCCAAGACTAACTTACGGCAGGTACCTTCAGGTAGACCTCCTACAATATCTACTTGCAGTTCACAACAAAGAAGTGCCATTGAATCAAAGAGTTTAGGAAATGACAAACTTTCCTTATTTCCAGAATGAGATTTTCACTCTGCAGCGGAGTGTGCGATGATATGAAACTTCCTGGCAGATTAAAACTGTGTGCCCGACCGAGACTCGAACTCGGGACCTTTGCCTTTCGTGGGCAAGTGCTCTACCAACTGAGCTACCGAAGCACGACTCACGCCCGGTACTCACAGCTTTACTTCTGCCAGTACCTCGTCTCCTACCTTCCAAACTTTACAGGAGAGCTTCTGTAAAGTTTGGAAGGTAGGAGACGAGGTACTGGCAGAAGTAAAGCTGTAAGTACCGGGCGTGAGTCGTGCTTCGGTAGTTCAGTTGGTAGAGCACTTGCCCGCGAAAGGCAAAGGTCCCGAGTTCGAGTCTCGGTCGGGCACACAGTTTTAATCTACCAGGAAGTTTCCTTATTTCATCAAAATATAATGGGTTTAAGGAACAAACTGAACCAGTTGTCTGTTTGCATTTATGGCAGTGATGCAATTAACAATGCCCATATTTTATGTTTTACTGAACATCATATGAAGGAAAGGAC
This sequence comes from Schistocerca nitens, assembly GCF_023898315.1. Classification (NCBI taxonomy): domain Eukaryota; kingdom Metazoa; phylum Arthropoda; class Insecta; order Orthoptera; family Acrididae; genus Schistocerca; species Schistocerca nitens. The sequence goes on from NC_064624.1 coordinate 134,160,863, forward strand.
TGAAATCCTGCAACTAGACAACTATACCTTAGCAAACTTTTTATATTAGAAGTAAAATGGACAGAGGAGGAGTGATAATGTATGTTAGAAATAATGTAGTTGTTGTTGTGGTCTTCAGTCCTGAGACTGGTTGGATGCAGCTCTCCATGCTACTCTATCCTGTGCAAATTTCTTAATCTCCCAGTACTTACTGCAGCCTACATCCTTCTGAATCTGCTTAGTCTACTCATCTCTTGGCCTCCGTCTACGATTTTTACCCTCCACGCTGCCCTCCAATGCTACATTTGTGATCCCTTGATGCCTCAGAACATGTCGTATCAACCGGTCCCTTCTTCTTGTCAAGCTGGGCCACAAACCGGCTTTATCGCCGCGCCCACGCACTATGCTCAAGGGAGAGGCTTGATGACGAAAACGACTAAAGCGGTTTCGGGACAGGACACATTTATTTTTCCTACCGTTACAATAAATGACAAATAACGTTCCTCGCTAATGTCCGTCCATACAGGCGCGTTGCACTGGCGGCACGGCCCGATCTCCGATCCCGGAGGGTGTACACTCCAGTGACGAGCCGCGGCGCGACCGCGTGGACCGAGCGAGACAAAAGGCCGCGTCACTGAATGTTCTGCTCCTGGCGCGACCGGAGGCGCCGTAACGTCCGCGAAGGAGCGAAACACACTTTAACGGCGACTGCGTTTACGACCGCGCGTACGCATTTACGGCGGAGTCACGTTGACTCGACGCACGTGGTCCGCGGCGGAAGAACTGGGAGACGTGTGTCGCGTCGCGTCGACTAGCTCGCACTGCCCGCCTGCTTTGTTCCCGTGCGATCCGGTGTGCGACGCACCGTTGCCGAAATTCTGCGTAACGGTACAGCTGCCCATACTTGTGTCGGCAGTGCCGTAGTTCATCCCCTCGTGCGCTGGACGGTGCTGCCGCCACACTTCTATTCTCTTCTTGTCCAAACTATTTATCGTCCATGTTTCACTTCCATACATAGCTACACTCCATACAAATACTTTCAGAAACGACTTCCTGACACTTAAATCTATACTTGATGTTAACAAATCCCTCTTCTTCAGAAACGCTTTCCTTGCCATTGCCAGTATACATTTTATATCCTCTCTACTTCGACCATCATCAGTTATTTTGCTCCCCAAATAGCAAAACTCCTTTACTACTTTAAGTGCCTCATTTTCTAATCTAATTCCCTCAGCATCACCCAACTTAATTCGACTACATTCCATTATCCTCGTTTTGCTTTTGTTGATGGCCTAAGCTGTTAAGTCCCAGAGTGCTCAGAGCCATTTTTTTAACCTCAAACTTTTTATTTCTTCTCCATGGATTTTAATTCCTACTCCAATTTTTTCATTTGTTTCCTTTCCTGCTTGCTCAATATACAGATTGAATAACATCGGGGATAGGCTACAACCCTGTCTCTCTCCCTTCCCAATCACTGCTTCCCTTTCATGCCTTCGACTCTTATAACTGCTATCTGGTTTCTGTACAAATTGTAAATAGCCTTTCGCTCCCTGTAATTTACCCCTGCCACCTTTAGAATTTGAAAGAGAGTATTCCAGTCAACATTGTCAAAGGCTTTCTCTAAGTCTACAAATGCTAGAAACATAGAGGAACACGTGACGCAATACTGACCCTACGACTTATCTTAGAAAATAAAGATAAGTCGTAGGGTCAGTGCTGCCTCACATGTTCCAACATTTTTACGGAATCCAAACTGATCTTCCCTGAGGTCGGCTTCTACCAGTTTTTCCATTCGTCTCTAAAGAATTCGTGTTAGAATTTTGCAGCTGTGGCTTATTAAACTGATAGTTCGGTAATTTTCACGTGTGTCAACACCTGCTTTCTTTGGGATTGGAATTATTATATTCTTCTTGAAGTTTGAGGGTATTTCGCCTGTCCCACACGCCTTGCTCACCAGATGGTAGAGTTGTCGGAACTAGCTCTCCCAAGGCCGTCAGTAGTTCTAATGGAATGTAGTCTACTCCGGGGCCCTTGTTTCGACTCAGGTCTTTCAGTGCTCTGTCAAGCTCTTCACGCAGTATCGTGTCTCCCATTTCATCTTCATCTACATCCTCTTCCACTTCCATAATATTGTCCTCAAGTACATCACCCTTGTATAGACCCTCTAAATACTCCTTCCACCTTTCTGCTTCTCTTCTTTGCTTAGAACTGGCTTTCCGTCTGAGCTCTTGATATTCATACAAGTGGCTCTCTTTTCTCCAAAGGTCTTTCTAATTTTCCTGCAGGCAGTATCTATCTTACCCCTAGTGAGATAAGCCTCTACATCCTTACATTTGTCCTCTACCCATCCCTGCTTAGCCATTTTGCACTTCCTGACGATCTTATTTTTGAGACGTTTGTATTCCTTTTTGCATGCTTCATTTACTGCATTTTTATATTTTCTCCTTTCATCAATTAAATTCAATATTTCTTCTGTTACCCAAGGATTTCTACTAGCCCTTGTCTTTTTACCTACTTGATCCTCTGCTGCCTTACTACTTCATCCCTCAGAGCTACCCATTCTTCTTCTTCTGTATTTCTTTCCCCCACTCCTGCCAATTTTTCCCCTATGCCCTCCCTGAAACTCTGTAGATGTAAAAAAAAATACTGTGTTGACCAACATTTTGAGGCTTGTTGCATTGAAGTCCTTGTCAACATACTGCCTATTTACGTTACTGCTGTTTACAGAGCTCCCTCAGGAAAGGTCAGTGTATTCCTCAAGCAAGTAGAATCACTTTTAACTTACTTGTATTCAAAAACCAAAGAAATAATAATGCTTGGTGATTTTAATGTGCATTTTCTTACCTAAAACAGTGACAGAACAGAGTTTAAGAATATAATGAATTCTTTCAAACTGAGGGCAGTTGTTGACTTTCCCACTAAGGTAACAAAGAACTGTTCAAGTCTGATTGACAATATTTTTGTAGATAATAATAGAATCGAAAATGTATTTCTAACAAAAATCTTAAATGGTCTCTCTGACCATGATAGGCAGCTGTTGGAAATACACGATGTTATTGCTGTTTACAGAGCTCCCTCAGGAAAGGTCAGTGTATTTCTCAAGCAAGTAGAATCACTTTTAACTTACTTGTATTCAAAAACCAAAGAAATAGTAATGCCTGGTGATTTTAATGTACATTTTCTTACCTATAACAATGATAGAACAGAGTTTTTAGAATGTAATAAGTTCTTTCAATCTGAGGGCAGTTGGTGACTTTCCCACTAAGGTAACAAAGAACTGTACAAGTCTGATTGACAATATTTTAGTAGATAATAATAGAATCGAAAATTTATTTGTAACAAAAATCTTAAATGGTCTCTCTGACCATGATAGGCAGTTGTTGGAAATAAATGATGTAAGCCTTGCTAACAAGAGCAGTTCTATCAGTAGGCCATACAGGTTAATCAACAGTGAGAATCTGGAAACCTTCAGTAGGCATTTGGAGGAGTTAGACTGGGAGGCAGTATATCCGGCTAAAAATGTAAATGATAAATTCAACCTTTTCCTAAATGAAATTTTTACCCTTTTTGAAGCTATATTTCCCAAGAAGATTTCAAAAGCACAAACTGGAATGATTGTAGGATACAGTGGCCCACTAACGGAATAAAAACTTAATGTAAAAAAAAGACTGCTTTATGTTTCACTAAGAAATTCTGATAAACCTCAGGATAGGGAACACTACGGATTGTACTGTAACATCCTAAAGAATGTTATTTAAAAATCCGAGGGTATGTTTATCAAATCCGAAATTGACAGATAAAATCATAAAATAAAAACAATGTGGAAGGTGATAAAAATGGAGACAGGAAAATTTTCAGATGATACAGACAGTATCCAAGTGTGCTATAATGGAAGCATGGTAGATGAGGGGCAAATAGTTGCCAATATCTTCAACAATCATTTTCTGAGAGCAGCAGATCAAATTGGATGTAAAGGGTCTATGGATGAAGCCGTGAACCTTCTACAAAAAGCAGTGCAGAGAAAAACTGGCCCAATGTATGTACCCTACAGCACAGCAGATGAGATTGAGAAGGTGATATGCCAAATGAAAAACAAAAATTCCACTGGTGTGGACAATACAGGGTGTCCGAAAAGTCTTTCCCTGATTACATAAATTGACAACTCAGGCTAGAAGTAAGATACAAATATGAAACTTGTGTCGAATTGTTTACAACTATCGAAGTTTTTTTTCTGTTTCAGCTTCGCAGTACGTAAGTAGTGGATGAGGTGCAGTGCCCAAGAAGCCATGTTAACCAATCAGGAGGAGGCACAGTGTGTCCTGTGGTACCATGAGACACGATCACCAACCACAGTGCAGAGACACTTCCAGACAACATTTGGAAGGAATCCACCTGATGTCAAGAGCATTAAGGCCTGGTATGAGAAGTACACGAACACAGGATCAGTTGCTGACCTTCCGAGGTCTGGTCAACCAAGAACCTCAGCAGACAGGGTGGAAGCTGTAAGGCAGTCTTTTCTATTAAGTCCGAAGAAATTGGTGCGCAGGGCCCCACGTGAATTACAGATGCCAAAAAGCTCTCTCCATGACATTTGACACAAACGTTTATTGTTTTGTGCATACAAAGTGCAAATCGTTCAGACCTTGTTGCCCAGTGACAGTACACATCGATATGTCTTTGCGGTCGAAATGCTATATCGTATTGAGGACGGTGATGGTTATCTCAGACGAATTGCCTTTTCTGAAGAAGCGACCTTTCTTGTCAGTGGAGTAGCATTTGGGGTTCACAACCCCATGGCGAGGTCATGGAGTGCACCAGAGCAGTCCAAAGGTGAATGTTTGATGCGCGCTATTGCACGATCGAATTATCGGGCCATTCGTCTTCACTGAGGCTACCGTCACATCTGCAGTGTATCTGGACATGTTGCAACTGTATGCTGTTCCTCAGCTCTCATTGAGGTTTGGACATCCGTGCCTATCTCGATATGACCTTTCCTGGGCAATGGATTGGTCGTGATGGGCCAACGGTTTTGCCTCCATGCTCTCCTGACATAACCCCATTACACTTCTTTTTAAGGGGTTATGTCAAGGACGAGGTCTACCAAACACGTGTACCAGATCTTGAAATCCTGCAGCAACGGATAACCACAGTCAATGAATTGATCTCTCCAGTGATGTTGGCTAAAGTGTGCATGGAAACTGAATATCGCCTATATGTGCTAAGTGCTACCAAGGGTGCTCATGTGGGAGTTTACTGATGTGTGAAAAAAACTTTGATAGTTTGTAAAGAATTAGACACCAGTTTCATAGTTGTATCTTACTTCTAGCCTGAGTTATCAATTTATGTAATCAGGGAAAGATTTTTCAGACACCCTGTATATCTATCAAAGTACTGAAACATTGCCACAAATATATTCTTAAAGTTCTGTTTCACATATTTAATGAATCTCTAAATCAAGGTACTGTCTCTAATAGACTAAAATTTGCAGTTGTTAAACGACTCTTCAAAAAGGGTGATAAAGCAGAGGTTTCTAACTACCACCAAATTTCATTGTGAACAAGTCTTTCAAAAATCCTTGAGAAACTTACATACAATAGAATCATGGCTCACCTTAATAAATAGAACATCCTCAGTAAAAATCATTTTGGATTCCAAAAGGGTGTTTCAACTGAACAAGCCGTTTTCTCATTTGTCAACCAACTCCTTGAATCAATAAACAAGAAAATGTCACCAGCTGGACTCTTTTTTGATCTGTCAAAAGCATTTGACAGTGTAGATCACAAGATTCTACTAAGAAAGACTGAGCATTATGGCTTAAATGATAAAGTAGGGAAGTGGTTTGAGTCGTATCTAGATGACAGAAATCAAAAGGTGCTATTAAACAATTGTGCAAAGGGGTGTCTGTCAGCTCTGATTTTGGTACATTAAAATGTGTTCCGCAGGGCTCTGTGCGTGGTTCCTTACTTTTCTTAATCTTTGTAAAGACCTCCCATGGTGTGTGACCCAAGAAGCACACTTCACCCTATTTGCAGATGACTCAACCATTATGATTGACAAGGTACCCAACTGCAGTCTAGAGAATACTGTGATCACTATATTCGAAGAAGTTCTAGACTGGTTCACTGCAAATGGTCTGTCCCTCAATGTTAATAATACTCATTTCATTCAGTTTCAAACAGTAAGCAAAAAATTGGAAAATGTTGAAATAAAATGTGGAGACAAAGAAATAGTAAAGGTTGTATCTTCCAAATGTCTGGGTTTACATATTGATAACAAACTAAACTGGTCTGTCTACATCATTGACCTATGTAAAAGACTGAATTCAGCAGCATTTGCCATTCGCTCATTTGCATCTGTTTGTGACATGGAAACAATCAAAACTGCATATGTTGGTTATATCCATTCACTTATGACATATGGCATAATATTCTGGGGAAATAAACCACAAGCAAATAAAGTCTTTGTTGCACAGAAGAGAGTTACAGGATTATAAGTAGAGTGCATCCTAGGTCTTCTTATAGAAATTTATTCAAACAGTTGGGGATCTTCACCATGCCTTGTCAATACATCTTGTCACTAATGTGCTTCGTGAACAAAAATTATCCAATTTACAAAATGAATAGTGTGTACCATGATCACAATACAAGAAGAAAAATTGATCTTCGCAATGAATTAAAAAATCTCAGCATGGTACAGAAAGGAGTTCATTATTCAAGTATAAAAGTGTCCAATAAACTTCCTGTCCATATCAAATCAGTCATTGGGGATCTTACTAAATTCAAAACAGACCTAAAACTTTATCTTTTGGATAATTATTTCTATTCTTTACAGGAATTCTTTGATAATGTGTAATACTTCTTGAATTTCTGTTTAATTTCATGCATTTCTAATAGAACTGATTAAGTAGATTAGTGTATCACTTGTTGGCAAAATATTTTTTAGATGAATTACTTTAAATTTGTTTATGTAATCATCTATATCATTACTGCACTATTATTTATGCAATCATCTATGTCATTACTATACTATTATTGCGTTGTCATCTGAATTTTTGTGTGTAATTATTTGACATGTGGATATCCTTTGTCATGTATCTGCTTATATATGTTAAATTGGTTGCCTCATGGTCATCTACATGTGGCTATTACTGTAATTACCTGAAAAGTTCTACAACCTAGCGATACATTCGCGTCAAGGATCCATGGAACTCGAAAATAAATAAATAAACAAAATAAAAGGAGCTTGAATATTGAGCTACAACGGCTATACAATAGAATGAACTCCAAATAGTATATTTCAAGGGAAGAGTGTCACATACATAAACGTGTACTAAGTTGCACCAACGTGTTTTAACACGCACTCGTTTCCCCTCGGCACAGACGCAATACTGTTTCTGCTCAGAACCTGCTTCCTTGCTTGCCTGCTTTTCTACGCACACATTCAGCAACCCGCACCTGTCATCTATTGGTGGGAATCCATACTATGAACGCCGCGCTGCTCGTCGCCCTCGGCAGCTGGTGCTATCTAGCGTCGCTATCCTACACTACATGCAGTAGGCCTAGTGCGGTGTGTCCACCCTTACACCTCCTAAGGACCTCAGCCTCGGTGCTGCCCCAAAACAAAACGGGAAGCAACAGACAAGATTTGTGATCACACTTTATCAAATGAATTTGAAAGATAAGCAGTGTGTGAACTCTTTCTGGAATCAATTACTAAAGAACGGTTGACCTCAATTACTTTAAAAGAGACGTCCTGACTCTGATAAGGCGAGCTCGTCGATTTCATTGAGATATGGTGAAACTGAATCCAACGTCAGGTTTGGATTTCGGAGAAATGTAGGAACATGTGAAGCAATACTGACCCTACGAGTTATACTTGAAGATAGATTAAGGAAAGGCAAACCTATGTTTGTAGCGTTTGTAGACATACAGAAAGCTTTTGATAATGTTGACTGGAATATTCTCTTTGAAACTGAAAGTAAGGGTGAAAGACAGGGAATGAAAGGCTATTTACAACTTCTGCATAAACTATAAGGCAGTTATAAGAGACGAAAGGCATGAAAGGGAAGCTATGGTTGAGAAAGGAGTGACGCAAGTTTGTAGCCTATCGCCGATGTTATTCAGTCTGGACATTGAGCAAGCAGTAAAGGCAACCAAAGAAAAATTAGGAGTACAAATTAAAGTCCAGGCAGAAGAAATAAGAACTTTGACGTTTGTCAATGACGGTGTAATCCTGTAAGAGACAACAAAGGACTTGCGACAGCACCTGAACAGAATGGACAGTCTCTTGAAAGCAAGATATAAGATGAACATTAACAAAAGTATGACAAGGATATTGGGATACAGTCGTATTAATTTAGATGATGCAGAGGGGATTAGATTAGGAAACGAAACACTTAAAGTAGCTGCTGAGTTTTGCTATTTGTGCAGTAAAATAACTGATAATGGCTAAAGTAGAGAGGATATAAAATGTAGACTGGTAATAGGAAGAAAGCTTTTCTGAAGGCATTTGTCTAGAGTATAGTCATGTATGGAAGTGATACATGGACAACAAACTGTTTAGACAAGAAGAGAATAGAAACTTTTGATATGTGGTGGTGCAGAGGAATGCTGAAGATTAGATTGGTAGATCACGTAACAAATGAGGAGGTACTGAACAGAATGGGGGAGACAAGAAATTTCTTTCACAAACTAAATAGAAGGAATCGGTTGATTGGGCAGCTTCTGAGATGTCAAGGGATCACCAATATAGTATTGGAAGGAAGTGTGGAGTGTAAAAATAGTAGACGGCGACCAAGAGATTAATACACATTAGGCAGATTCAGAGTGTAGGTCAGCAGTTATTTGAAGATGAAGAGGCTGACCCAGGATAAAATAGCTTGGAGACCTGCATCAAACCAGTCTTTGAACTGAAGAACACAAGAATAAGAAAATAAAAGATGCTAAAATACTAAGTTTGAAATTAAACTTCAGATTCAAATACAGCAAGAATAAAAAAACTTACAAGCAACATATAAATAAATGTCATATTAGTAAGAATGAGTTTTTATGTTTACAGAAGCTGAAGGTGATAACTGAGTGGCCAGGAAAGTAAATAAAGAGAAGACGAACCTGGGCCGTTTTCCTGTAAACTCAACAGGGTTTTCAGCACTGAACTTCGGAATTGTCCCAAAGGGATATTTGCGAAAACCTGAATTACGGATTTTGATAATTATGTCAATGCGAAAACTATTCAAATGTTGAGGGTTGTTTTGACAGCAATGGGCATAGAGTCTGAGAGACAGGAAAATACTTACATTGGTTTGTCTGTAATGGCAGGCATAATCACAGTTGTTACGGAAACGGATTAATGTGGGCAGGACATGCACGAATGTATGACTGTTGTCGCGATTGTAGCATAATCAGTTAATAAAGTCCAACTATGATCTGACATGTGTTATCAACATACATCTACTTATGGCTTACAAGTTATCGGATCGGATTATTTAACTCGAACCTTCCGAAAATTAGTAATGTAAATTTTTTCATGTGGCTGTATAACATATAATTTTTTTTTCTTTATTGTGATTTTGATCACCTTACACAAGGCGGGCTGTCAGCAGCAGAGTGCGCCGCTCTTCAGCCTTGACTTGTACAAGAAGTAAGACATATAGGTGGCACAGAGAATACAATCAAAATGGAGGGCAAAAAATGTAGATACTAAAAAACCAAAAAACACGGAGCCGTTCACGCTGGACGAGAAACATCACGAACACTAGTTGACACGGTGCACATAACATGCATGATGGCGACGGTACACGTGAACAGTGGTGGTGTGACGGCGAAAGAACACTAAACACAAACAAAGGCACACACACGAGACACTGATGGCAACGATCTCCGGCGCGCGAATGTTCACTGAGCATGTGTGAGTCCAGGGACCTGCCAAGAGAGGAGGAGAGGGGGTGGGAGTTGCCAAGGGCGGGGAGATAGGGGGAAGGGAGGAAGGGGGAGGGGAAGCCCAGGGGAAGAGGGGAAGAGGGAGGGGATGGGGGAAAAGGAAAGAGAAGGAAAGGGAAGAGAAGGGATGGAGGGTGCCTAAAGGAAAGGACACAGGAAGTGGGGGGGAGGATCAAAGTTGATAGGAGGGGTAGATGGAGGAGAGGAGGACATCATCAGGGAGGGGGAGCTGGAGGAAGCCACCTTGGGAGAGGGTAAGGAGGGTGGAGAGATGGAGACCGGGTGGGACGTGGGAATACAGGTGCGGCAGTGGTCAGGGGTGGGAGAGGATGGGTGAGACAAGCGGATGAGGAGGATCGAGTTTGCGGGAGGTGTACAGGATCCGTATCCTTTCAAGGAAGAGGAGGAGGTGGGAGATCATACAGGATCCGCGTGGCGGAGGGGAGACGGATGCGATAGGCAAGGTGGAGAGCATGGCGTTCAAGGATTTGGAGGGATTTATAAAAGGTAGGGGCCGGATGGGCGTAACAAAGGATAGGGCGGATGAGGGATTTATAGGGGTGGAGGTTGGTGGAGGGGTCCAGACCCCACGTACGGCAGGAAAGGAGCTTGAGGAGACGGAGTCGGGAGCGTGGCTTGGCTTGGATTGTCCGGAGATGGGGAGTCCAGGAGAGGCGACAGTCGAGTGTGACGCCAAGGTACATAAGGGTGGGAGTGAGGGCGATAGGACGGCCATAGATGGTGAGATAGAAATCAAGGAGGCGGAAGGAAGGGGTGATTTTGCCAACAATGATCGCCTGGGTTTTGGAGGGATTGACCTTGAGCAACCATTGGTTGCACCAAGCAGTGAACCGGTCAAGATGGGATTGGAGAAGGTGTTGGGAGCACTGCAGGGTGGGGGCAAGGGCAAGGAAGGCGGTGTCATCGGCAAACTGGAGGAGGTGGACGGGGGGTGACGGCGGCGGCATGTCCGCCGTTTACAAAAGGTACAGAAGGGGTGAGAGGACGGAGCCTTGGGACACACCGGCGGAGGGGAAAAAGGTGTAGGAGTCGGTGTTATGGGTGGTGACATAGGAAGGACGGTGGGAGAGAAAGGAGCCGATCAGACGGACGTAGTTAATGGGAAGGGCGAAGGTTTGGAGCTTGAAGAGGAGACCGGAATGCCAAACGCGGTCATAAGCTCGTTCGAGGTCCAGGGAGAGGAAGGTTGTGGAGCGACGGGAATTAAGCTGATCGGAAAGGAGATGAGTGAGGTGAAGGAGAATATCGTCAGAAGAGAAGGACGGCCGAAAGCCACACTGGGTAACGGGAAGGAGGCGGTGCTGGCGGAGATGCTGGTGGATGCAGTGGGTGAGGATGGATTCCAGGACCTTGCTGAAGACCGAGGTGAGGCTGATGGGATGGTAGGAGGAGATGGCGGACTGCCGTTTACCAGGTTTAAGGAACATTAGGATATGGGAGGTTTTCGACAGGTCGGGGTAGTAACCGGTGGACAGGACTACATTGTAGAGCCTGGCCAGGGTGGAGAGGACAGAGACAGGAGCTTCACGAAGGTGGCGATAGGTGACACGATCGTGACCAGGAGCGGTGTTGCGTTTCGTGCGGAGTGTAGCAATGAGATCCTGTGTAGTGATAGGGGCATTGAGTTCCATGTGTGCAATGTTGTCCAAGTACTGGAAACCAGGAGCGAGGGGAGGGTCAGAAGTGACAGTTCGATCGCGGACATCCGGTAAGAGGGAGTAATCGAACTGGGGATCATCGAGGATGGAAAAGACATTGGAGAGGTAAGAGGCAGAGTGATTGGCCTTACTAAGGGAGTCAGGGAAGGGGTGATCATCATGGAGAAGAGGACAGTAGGGGGAGGGTTTAGTTCCGGTAAGGTGACAGAAGGCTGACTAGAACTTGGACGAGTTGATAGGTACGGTAGCATTTAAACGGGTGCATGTCTGTTGCCAGTCCCAGCGTTTCTTAGCCAGGAGCAAATTACGAATGTGCCGCTGCAGTTGCCGGTGGCGTCTTAGTGTGTCCGGGTCATGCGTACGGAGGAAGGCACGGTAGAGACGACAGGGTTCATGGAGGAGGAGGATGGCCTCTGGGGGTAAGGTAGGACGGTGGGGGTGGACGGCGACAGAAGGGATGTGGGCCTCCACAGCCTCAGACAGGGCTGCTGGAGAAAGGAGGCGGCATGGGTTACATCGTCAGGGTGGTGGTAGGTGAAGGAGTGGCTATCGACCTGGGTGGAAAGGGTATCCCGGTAGGCATTCCAGTTGGCACGGGAATAGTCATGGCTGTACTTAGGGGGAGGGTCAGTACAAGGGTCAGGGCGGGGGCGACGACCGTCTGAAATGGTGAGGAGGCCAGGGAGATGGTCGCTACCAATAGGCTCCAGGACATCCACCGTTATGCGGCCAAGGAAGTTGGGGGAGGAAAGGATAACATCAGGAGTGGAGTTGGATTCGGGACAGATGTGCTGGGGGATGGGGATGAGGCCGCCTTGAAGGGAGGAGAGGAACCGATTCCACCGCCGTAACTGGGCGGCGGAACGACTATGGATGTTGAGGTCAGCGTCGATCACATAGGAGGAGAAGGTACAGTCAATGTAGGAGAGGAAGTCGAAGGGAATAGGGGCGTTAGGGCAGTCATAGATGGTGGCGCAGGTAACGGTAAGGCCGGGGAAGAAGAGACTATGGATCAGGTGTGCGGTGGGGTCAGGAAGGAGAGGTTGGAGCCGAACGGGGATCTGGCGGTGGTGACCAATGCAAACTCCGCCACGCGCAATCAGGAGGGGATTATCGGAGCGGTGGAGGAGGTAGGGCGAAGTGTGGATGGTGTGGTGAGGTTGGAGGAAGGTTTCATTGAGGAGGAAGGCATCCACGCAGTGGGTGGCAAGGGTGTGCAGGAAGAGGTTCTTGTTGGCGGGAAGGGAGCGAATGTTGTTGAAAAGGATACGGTGCTGTCGCTCCATGACAGGGATTTAAACGAGGGTGTCAAAACGGGAGAAAGTGAAATGGGCCTGGTTGTTGGAGTAGGTGGCGTACATTTTGAGTTGGAAAACGGAACGGGCGGCGAGGAACATCTGTTGGAGGGTGTGCGGGCGCTGAAAGGGATGAACATTCTGAAGGACGATGGTGATGAATCTGATGATGTCCTCAGCGGTAGGGGCTGGGCGAAGGGAATTGCCGGGAGGGGTGGAGGCGTCCAGAGGGCGGACAGGAACGGTGAGTTCAGGAGTGGTAGGAGGGGGTCGGGCCTTACATTTCTGGGAGTAGGTAGGATGAAGGAGGTTACAGGTATTACAGGAGGGGGGGGGGACTGGAGATTGGGGCACTGCCATAAAAAGTGGGCTTGCCTACAGTGCTGGCAGGTGGCGGCCTCGCGGCACTCAGATGTCGGGTGTGCATTATACCGCAAGCACCTTTGGCAGCGGAGGGATTGAGGAGGGGAACGGGAGGGGTCAACTTTATAACATTGGTTAAAAAGGAAGGCACCCTCCTTCTGGAGACGGTGTATGGATGGGGCGTGCTCGGAAAAGACCCGCATAAGGCGGGTGGGGCCAGCAGTGTTGTGTATGCGACGAACCGCACGCACCTCCAGATGGGGATATGCCTGAAGCTCTGTCAACACCTCCTCCTCCGTGATTGTCGGACTAAGCCATTGATGACGGCGGTGAGGGTCGGCGGGCGACGTGGGGGTTGGGGTTGGCGGGAGAGAGGCGGGGAAGGAGCAGGGGTGAGGGAGGCATTAGGGCCAAAACGGGTGACGGGGATGCGGGAAAGGAGGTCTGTGTGGAGGGTAGGGCTGGGGGAGGAGATGAGCACTGAATCACGGCAAGGAGTGAGGAGGGAGATGGGGACACCAGGAAAACTCTGGCGAAGGAAGATATAACATATAAAGAAAGTGACACACACATGAAGAACACCAAACCACAATAAATGCTAGATATGAAGTATGCTCCTCCTAAATTATTAGGAAATATATCTTTTTATAGCAACAGACTAGAAAAAGGTGATTGTTAGTGCAAAGATGATGTTTGTCACTCCCAACATCTTCCTGAAAAGCGTCTAATTGCAAATTGAAATCGAATTGCTTATAGCAAAGCCCCGGGATGTAATGTTGCTTGGTGTCTCTGACAGATGACAGTTCGACACGTTTCATGGGAAGTATGGCCGTTCTATCATCTGCACAGCTCACTACTGTCGGCAGCTCCCGAACATTTGAAGGCAGACAAGGTGTTTACGTTGTTCGTTGGATATAGGGGCTGTTGCGGAATTTGGTCAGCCTTTGGCCGCACTTTCTCCAGTGAAGGAGAGAGAGAGAAACTTTATAGGGTTCCTCCTGAAAAGACAGATAAAGCAAGAATCATCTACGGCGGTACCTCGCAATGAGTACCGTCCTTCGATTCGAGTCTGTTAGAATATTGCTGCGTGGTGTGGGATCCGTACCAGGTGGGATTGATGGAGGACATCGAAAGGGTGCAAAAAAGGGCTTGATACAGGCAAGTCTTCAGATCCAGATTGTATACCGATTAGGTTCCTCTCAGATTACGCTGATACAATAGCTCTCTGCTTAGCACTCATATACAACCACTCGCTCACCGATAGATCTGAACCTACAGACTGGAAAATTGCGCAGGTTGCACCAGTGTTTAAGAAGGGTAGTAGGAGTAATCCATCTAACTACAGACCTATATCATTGACGTCGGTTTGCAGTAGGGTTTTGGAGCATATACTGTATTCAAACATTATGAATCACCTCGAAGGGAACAATCTATTGATACGTAATCAGCATGGTTTCAGAAAACATCGTTCTTGTGCAACGCAGCAAGCTCTTTATTCACACGAAGTAATGGCCGCTATCGACAGGGGATCTCAAGTTGATTCCGTATCTCTAGATTTCCGGAAAGCTTTTGACACCGTTCCTCACAAGCGACTTGTAATCAAGCTGCGGGCCTATGGGTATCGTCTCAGTTGTGCGACTGGATTCGTGATTTCCTGTCAGGAAGGTCGCAGTTCGTAGTAATAGACGGCAAAACATTGAGTAAAACTGAAGTGATATCAGGTGTTCCCCAGGGAAGCGTCCTGGGACCTCTGCTGTTCCTGATCTATATAAATGACCTGGGTGACAATCTGAGCAGTTCTCTTAGGTTGTTCGCTACCACCCTTACATGGTGTGCCCACTCGTCCCCCGTTTTTCCATTTCTAGTCTCCTAACTCTCCCTTCGCCCTCGCTCTTCGTTGCTACCTCCCCAGCTTCTTCCTCCCGCTCCTCCACCTCTCATTCTTTCCCCCCACTCCCCCAGCCTGTCACTGCAGCTCCAGCTAGCGTGGTGGCCTGACGGGCCACTGCCCATGCCCTGCTCTCCCCATCGCCTTCACCATCACCGCCATCGCCGTCGCCGTCACCTTCACCATCGCCATCTCCGGCGCCGACTACTGCGTCCACACCGTGACCTGCCACTTCCCACCACCTCCCAGTACCTCCCGTCCCTCATGTCACCACTCACCCTTCCGCTGCCCTTATATGCCCCAGTGGCACCACCACCTTCTCCGCCCCCAACAAGGCCCTGCCCCTTCCTCCCCCCCCAGGATGGCATGAATGTCTCCCCGCCTGGCCCTGCTCCCTCCGCCTCCTCCGCCTCCTCCTCCTCCTCCCCTCCCTCTTCCTACAAATACCTCCTCTCTCGTCCCGATCCTTCCCTCCTCAGGGCCGGAACCTCTCCCTCCTTCTCCGCCAACACTTTCCTGGAGCCCCCATCTCCCTCCTCACTCCCAGAAGAGACTCAGTTCTCATCTCCTCTCCCAGCCCCACCCTCCATATTGACATCCTCTCCCGCATCCCCATCACCCGGTTTGGCCCCAATGCCTCCCTCACCTCCGCTCCTTCCCCATCTCCTACCCGCCGACCCCATCCCCCGTGTCACCCGCTGACCCTCACCGCCATGATCACTCAGCTTAGTCTGACGATCACGGAGGAGGAGGTGTTGGCGGAGCTCAAGGCGCATCCCTCGCTGGAGGTGGGGGTGGTCCACGGCATTTTTAACTCTGCCGGCCCCACACGCCTTATGCGAGTTTTCTCAGAGGATGCCCCCTCCATTGACCGCCTCCTGAAGGAGGGTGCCCTCCTCTTGAACCAGAGACACAAGGTCGACACCTCCTGTTCCCCTCCTCAATCCCTCCGCTGCCAGAGGTGTCTGCGCTACAATGCACAAACAACAGCTGAGTGCTGGAGGCCCCCACCTGCCCGCACTATAAGCAAGCGCACTTTCTCCGGCAGTGCCCTAACCTTCAGGCCCCTCCCTCCTGTAATACCTGCAATCTCCTGCATCCCACCTACTCCCAAAAATGTAAAGCCCGACCCCCTCCAACCACTCCTGAACTCACTGTCCCTGTCCCCCCTCTGAACGCCCCCACCCCTCCTGACAATTCCCTTCGCCCCCCCCCCCCCACCGCTGAGGACATCATCAGGTTTCTCACCATTGTTCTGCAAAATGTCCACCCTTAACACCACCCTCACACCCTCCAACAGATATCCCTTGCTGCCCATTCCGTTTTCCACCTAAAAATGTATGCCACCTACTCCCACAACCAGGCCCATTTCACCTTTTCCCGTCTCGATACCCATGTCTAAATCCCTGTCATGGCGCGACCGCACCATATCCTGTTCAACAACATCCGTTCCCTTCCCGCCAACAAGAACCTTTTCATGCACACCCTTGTCACCCACCGCCTGGATGCCTTCCTCCTCAATGAAACCTTTCTTCAGCCCCACTACACCCTCCACACTTCGCCCTACCTCCTTCACCGCTCCGACAATTCCTTCCTGATAGCGCGTGGCGGAGTTGCTATTGGTCACCACCGCCAGATCCCAGTTTGGCTCCAACCTCTCCTTCCCGACTCCACCGAACACCTGATCCTTAGTCTCTTCTTCCCTGGCCTTACCATCACCTGCACCACTATGTCCGTCCTAACATCGCTATAGGTACCCCGTGGTCTAGGGGTAGCGTCTTTGATTCATAATCAAAAACGTCTTCAGTCCCGGGTTCGATCCCCGCCACTGCCTAAATTTTGATAGATAATCAGCATTGGCGGCCGAAGACTTCCGGCATAAGAAGTCAGCCTCATTCTTCCAACGGCCTTGTCAAAGAGGGCGGAGGAGCGGATAGAGGTTCAGGGCACTCTCTTGTTCTGGGGGTGGGAAATTGCTCCTAAAGGCGGAAGAATCAGCAATGATCAACGACATGAGGATGCAGAAGGCAATGGAAACCACTGCATTGAAGACACGTAACGTGTATCCACAGGACATGTGGCCTGTAATTGAAGAAGTGTCATGATGATCTCTCCATTGGCAAAAGATTCCGGAATAGTCCCCCATTCGGATCTCCAGGAGGGGACTGCCAAGGGGGAGGTTACCATGAGAAAAAGATTGAATAATCAACGAAAGGATAACGTTCTATGAGTCGGGGCGTGGAATGTCAGAAGCTTGAACGTGGTAGGGAAACTAGAAAATCTGAAAAGGAAAATGCAAAGGCTCAATCTAGATACAGTAGGGGTCAGTGAAGTGAAGTGGAAGGAAGACAAGGATTTCTGGTCAGATGAGTATCCGGTAATATCAACAGCTGCAGAAAATGGTATAACAGGTGTAGGATTCGTTATGAATAGGAAGGTAGGGCAGAGGGTGTGTTACTGCGAACAGTTCAGTGACTGGGTTGTTCTAATCAGAATCGACAGCAGACCAACACCGACAACGATAGTTCAGGTATACATGCCGACGTCGCAAGCTGAAGATGAACAGATAGAGAAAGTGTATGAGGATATTGAAAGGGTAATGCAGTATGTAAAGGGGGACGAAAATCTAATAGTCATGGGCGACTGGAATGCAGTTGTGGGGGAAGGAGTAGAAGAAAAGGTTACAGGAGAATATGGGCTTGGGACAAGGAATGAAAGAGGAGAAAGACTAATTGAGTTCTGTAACAAGTTTCAGCTAGTAATAGCGAATACCCTGTTTAAGAATCACAAGAGGAGAAGGTATACTTGGAAAAGGCTGGGAGATACGGGAAGATTTCAATTAGATTACATCATGGTCAGACAGAGATTCCGAAATCAGATACTGGATTGTAAGGCATACCCAGGAGCAGATATGGACTCAGATCACAATATAGTAGTGATGAAGAGTAGGCTGAAGTTCAAGACATTAGTCAGGAAGAATCAATACGCAAAGAAGTGGGATACGGAGGTACTAAGGAATGACGAGATACGTTTGAAGTTCTCTAACGCTATAGATACAGCAATAAGGAATAGCGCAGTACGCAGTATAGTTGAAGAGGAATGGACATCTCTAAAAAGGGCCATCACAGAAGTTGGGAAGGAAAACATAGGTACAAAGAAGGTAGCTGCGAAGAAACCATGGGTAACAGAAGAAATACTTCAGTTGATTGGTGAAAGGAGGAAGTACAAACATGTTCCGGGAAAATCAGGAATGCAGAAATACAAGTCGCTGAGGAATGAAATAAATAGGAAATGCAGGGAAGCTAAGACGAAATGGCTGCAGGAAAAATGTGAAGGCATCAAAAAAGATATGATTGTCGGAAGATCAGACTCAGCATACAGAAAAGTCAAAACAACATTTGGTGACATTAAAAGCAACAGTGGTAACATTAAGAGTGCAACGGGAATTCCACTGTTAAATGCAGAGGAGAGAGCATATAGGTGGAAAGAATACATTGAAAGCCTCTATGAGAGTGAAGATTTGTCTGATGTGATACAAGAAGAAACAGGAGTCGATTTAGAAGAGATAGGGGATCCAGTATTAGAATCGGAATTTAAAAGAGCTTTGGAGGACTTACGGTCAAATAAGGCAGAAGGGATGGATAACATTCCTTCAGAATTTCTAAAATCATTGGGGGAAGTGGCAACAAAACGACTATTCACGTTGGTGTGTAGAATATATGAATCTGGCGACATACCATCTGACTTTCGGAAAAGCATCATCCACACAATTCCGAAGACGGCAAGAGCTGACAAGTGCGAGAATTATCGCATAATCAGCTTAACAGCTCATGCATCGAAGCTGCTTACAAGAATAATATACAGAAGAATGGAAAAGAAAATTGAAAATGCGCTAGGTGACGATCAGTTTGGCTTTAGGAAAAGTAAAGGGACGAGAGAGGCAATTCTGACGTTACGGCTAATAATGGAAGCAAGGCTAAAGAAAAATCAAGACACTTTCATAGGATTTGTCGACCTGGAAAAAGCGTTCGACAATATAAAATGGTGCAAGCTGTTCGAAATTCTGAAAAAAGTAGGGGTAAGCTATAGGGAGAGACGGGTCATATACAATATGTACAACAACCAAGAGGGAATAATAAGAGTGGACGATCAAGAACGAAGTGCTCGTATTAAGAAGGGTGGAAGACAAGGCTGTAGCCTTTCGCCCCTATTCTTCAGTCTGTACATCGAGGAAGCAATGATGGAAATAAAAGAAAGGTTCAGGAGTGGAATTAAAATACAAGGTGAAAGGATATCAATGATACGATTCGCTGATGACATTGCTATCCTGAGTGAAAGTGAAGAAGAATTAAATGATCTGCTGAACGGAATGAACAGTCTAATGAGTACACAGTATGGTTTGAGAGTAAATCGGAGAAAGACAAAGGTAATGAGAGGTAGTAGAAATGAGAACAGCGAGAAACTTAACATCAGGACTGATGGTCACGAAGTCAAAGAAGATAAGGAATTCTGCTACCTAGGCAGTAAAATAACCAATGACGGACAGAGCAAGGAGGACATCAAAAGCAGACTTGCTATGGCAAAAAAGGCATTTCTGGCCAAGTGAAATCTACTAATATCAAATACCGGCCTTAATTTGAGGAAGAAATTTCTGAGGATGTACGTCTGGAGTACAGCATTGTATGGTAGTGAAACATGGACTGTGGGAAAACCGGAACAGAAGAGAATCGAAGCAGTTGAGATGTGGTGCTATAGACGAATGTTGAAAATTAGGTGGACTGATAAGGTAAAGAATGAGGAGGTTCTACACAGAATCGGAGAGGAAAGGAATATGTGGAAAACACTGATAAGGAGAAGGGACAGGATGATAGGACATCTGCTAAGACATGACGGAATGACTTCCATGGTACTAGAGGGAGCTGTAGAGGGCAAAAACTGTAGAGGAAGACAGAGATTGGAATACGTCAAGCAAATAATTGAGGACGTAGGTTGCAAGTGCTACTCTGAGATGAAGAGGTTAGCACAGGAAAGGAATTCGTGGCGGGCCGCATCAAACCAGTCAGTAGACTAATGACCAAAAAAAAACACCCCTATTCCTTTTGACTTCCTCTCCCACATTGACCATACCTTCTCCTCCTATGTGATCGCTGCCGACCTCAACATCCATACTCGTTCCACCACCCACCTACGGCTGTGGCATCAGTTCCTCTCCTCCCTCCAAGGTGACCTCGTCCCCATTCCCCAGCACACCCGCCCCGAATCGAACTCCACTCCTGATGTCGTCCTCTCCTCCCCTAACCTCCTTGGCTGCATAACGGTGGATGTCCTGGTAGTGACCATCTCACTGTCCCCCTCACCATTTCAGATGGTCGTCGCCCCCACCCCAACCCCTGTCATGACCTTCCCGTGAAGTATGCCCCTGATTATTCCCGTGCCGACTGGAATGCCTACCGGGATACCCTCTCCACCCAGGTCGATGGCCACCCCTTCACCTACCACCATCCTGACGATATCACACATGTAGCCTCCTTTCTCCAGCAGCCCTGTCTGAGGCTGTGGAGGCCCACATCCCTTCTGTCGCCGTCCACTCCCACCGTCCTACCTTACCCCCACAGGCCGTCCTCCTCCTCCATGAATCACGCCGTCTCTACCGTGCCTTCCTCCACACGCGTGACCCGGACACGCTATGACGCCACCGGGAACTCCAGAGACACATCCATAACTTGCTTGTGGCTAAGAAACGCCGAGACTGGCGACAGACATGCACCCGTTTAAACGCTACCCTTCCTATCAACTCGTCCAAGTACTGGTCAGCCTTCCGCTGCCTTACTGGATCTAACCACCCCCCCCCTACTATCCTCTCCTTCATGAAAACCAACCCTTCCCTGACGCCATTAATAAGGTCAATCTGCCTCCTATCTCTCCAATGTCTTTACCATCCCTGACGATCCCCAGTTCGATTACTGCCTCTTCCCAGATGTCCGCGATCGAACTGACACCTCTGTCCCTCCCCTTGCACCTCGCTATTCCCGTACTTGGACAACATTGCACACACTCAACTCAATGCCCCTATCACTACACAGGACCTCATCGCTACACTCCACACGAAACGCAACACCACTCCTGGTCACGATCGTGTCACCTATCGCCACCTTCATGAAGCTCCTGCTTCGAAACTCTCCGCCCTGGCCAGGGTCTACAATGTAGTCCTGTCCACCGGCTACTACCCTGACCTGTGGAAAACCTCCCATATCCTGATGGTCCTTAAACCCGGTAAACCACCATCCACTGTCTCCTCCTACCGTCCCATCAGCCTTACCTCAGTCTTCAGCAAGGTCCTGGAATCCATCCTCACCCGATGCATCCACCAGCATCTCGGCCAGCACAGTCTTCTTCCCATTACCCAGTGTGGCTTTCGGCTGTCTTTCTCTTCCGATGACCTTCTCCTTCACCTCACACATCTCCTCTCTGAACAACTTAACTCCCGTCGCTCTGCTATCATCCTCTCCCTTGACCTCGAACGCGCCTATGACCGTGTGTGGCATTCAGGTCTCCTCTTCAAGCCCCAAACCTTCGTCCTTCCTATTACCTACATCTGTCTCATCGGGTCCTTTCTTTCCCAACGTCCTTCCTACGTCACCATCCATAACACGGATTCCTACACCATTTGCCCCTCCACCGGTGTGCCCCAAGGCTCCGTCCTCTCCCCTCTTCTGCACCTTTTGTATACGGCGGACATGCCGCCCCCTTCACCCCCCCCCCAATCCACCTTCTGCAGTACGCCGATGACACCGCCTTCCTTGCCCTTACCCCCACCCTGCAGCGCTCCCAACACCTTCTCCAATCCCATCTTGATCGGTTCACCGCTTAGTGCAACCAGTGGTTGCTTAAGGTCAATCCTGCCAAAACCCAGGCGATCATAGCAGGCAAAACCACCCATTCCTTCCACCTCCTCGATTTCTTCATCTCCATCTATGGCTGTCTTATCGCCCTCACCCCCACCCTTAAGTACCTTGGTGTCACCCTCGACCATCGCATTGCCCGGACCCCCCACCTCTGGGTGATCCAAGCCAAGGCACGCTCCCGCCTCTGTCTCCTGAAACTCCTTTCCGACTGAACTTGGGGTCTGGACCCCTCCTCCATACCTATCCCTCATTCGCCCTATCCTCTGCTACGCCCAGCTTGCCTGGATCTCCGCTCCCCCTACCTTTTACAAATCCCTTCAGATCCTAGAATGCCATGCTCTTTGCGTCACCTATCGCATCCATCTCCTCTCCGCCACGCGGATCCTGTACGACCTGATTCCCTTCCCTCACCTCCTCCTTTTCTGCGAACAGACATGGATCCTCTACACCTCCCACAAACTCGATCCTCCTCACCTGCTGGTCTCTCCCATCCTCTCCCGCCCCTGCCCGCTGCTGCGCCTGTATTTGCAAGTCCCACCTGCTCTCCCTCTCTCCACTCTCCACACTCCCAAGGTGGCTTCCACCAGCTCCCCCTCCCTGATGATGCCCTCCTCCCCCCCATTTACCCCTCCTACCAACTTTAATCCTCCATCCCTCCTCCTGTGTTTTGTTCCTATGGGCACCCTCTCTCCCTTCCTCCTCCCTCTCTCCCCACTCCTCCCCCGGGCTTCCCTTATCCCCATTCCTCTGCTCCTACTCCCGTCTCTGCCATTGGCATCTTTGCTCACCCCTCTTCCTCCCCCTCCCCCTTCTTCCACTCTTGGCAGGTCCCCAGACTCGTACATGCTACGTGGACATTCGCGCGCCGGAGATCGTCGCCATCAGTTTCTCATGTGTATGCCGTCGTGTTTGTGTTAGTGTTCACCGTCACACTCCTACGTTCACTTGTGCCGTCGAATCATCAGTGTTTGTGTGCCGTGCCAACGTGTTTCAGTGTAATTTTCGTCGAGTGTGAACGGCTCCATGTTTTGTATTTCTGTGTCTGCTGTTTTTTGCCCGTCAATCTATCTATTATGTATCCTCTTCATTTTTTTCTCATTGTCGACTCGAAGGCTGAAGAGCAGCGTAAGATGCTGCTGCCAGCCTACCTATGTATTGGTATGAAAATGACAATAAAGGGAAAAAAAAAGAATCAGAGGTCGACTCTGTTGTATGAAGTAAGTACGAGTTTCACCTACCAACGTAAATCAAAAGATTTAATGTATGCTGAGAATATAGCATGTAGCAAAGATATGCAGTATTCTACCTTGAATTAATATGTTATGATAACTGCTGCAGCGCTGCATAATGTCTGAGGTGAAAGTCTTAACGAATCGTTGCTTTTATTTGTGGTAAGTTGGAATGATACAATAAATGTAACGTTTGACGCAGTCAAGAAAGCAGTGTCATGTCTGTTTACAATGCAGTATCTAATTTATTTGTTTATTTGTACGTAGTGTGCTATTACTTTCGGCAAGGAATTGCAACAAGACATGAAAACCATTATAGACATGCAAATGTAATACGAACAGTATGAAAGATTTTTTAATTTCTCAGTATTTCGTAATTTTTTTATGCCACAGTGAACCATGTCAAGTGTAAATAGTAGGTTCAACGTATGTTTAAAATGATGTTCTACATTATAGTTAATGAAAATGGTATGCTGAGGAATGAAGGTTAGCTGCGGAAGATGTGAAGGTTTTTAATTAAGAGTTACATTATTTTCGAGCAGTTCAGTATGTAGTATGTCGCTAATGAGAAACTGTCATTGTGTATTGTCGTTATCAGTAATATTTAATTCTAAAAATAATTGTAATGGACAGTTGGGTAATTTTAGTTTCTTTAATAGCATCAGTCGGAATGAGATCAGCAAACACTAATTTTAAAAGACACAACTTATTCAATTCTGCTCATCTAGGGATACTAAACCAGTGATCAGAGTAAAACTTTGTGAGGAAATAGTAAATTTGTTGGAAACCTGAAATTCTTACATGTCTGCCGTGATACGAATTTTAATTTTAAAGAGCACATTTTAGGACTCATAAAACAACTAATTTTTGCCACATGTACTGTTAGAATAATTGCAAATCTGGGAGACACACAAATCAGTAAGTTGACATATTTTGCAAGTTTTAATTCAATAGTGGAACATGGAATAATGTTTTTGGGAAACTCATCTTTAAGAAAGGAAATAATTGCTTAAAAACTAGCTGTAACAATAGTATGTTCCGCTGACATATGATCATCTTGTAGACATCCTTTTAAGGAGTTGGGTATTGTGACTACTACTTCACAGTATATTTATTCCCTCGTTAAGTTTGTTATAAACAATCATCCCAGTTCAAAGGGAATGGTGATCCACATAATGATCATAACAGAAGGAAGAATGACTTTCATTACTCCACATTAATGTTGTTTATAGCAAAAAAACGGGTGCGCAGTGTTACAGAAAAAGTTCTGATCAGTTACCGTGTGATATAAAATGCATGTCAGACAGCTAAATAAAGTTTGAAAATAAATTGAGATAATTTATTCTTGACAACTCGTGTTCCACAGATGAATCTCTATTATGGTAAGGTGTAAATGAAGGTGGGTAGGAGTTACTAATTCACATCTGTATATCATTTTTTCTACTTATTATATGTCTCAGAAACGTTCAGAATTGAACCACATGTTCAAATTAATTTCTGACGTGAATGCAGGATGACAAGTTCCACATCATTGACTGATATACTTACGTGTTCCATGGATCATTTTGCATCTACAGTTTACCATGATTTTTTGACCCCAGACCATTTTGAAACCAAGTGAGCTGATGGATTAGTGGAATGTAATACTGGAACAACCAATTTTCGTTATCATAAACCAATAATAGTACGCATGGTCTGTGGTGAGTGAAACACGTATGTGATTTATGCCCTGAGGAGAAAAATGACATGTACAACTTGAGTAACTTACACATAATAGTCATACTATGGTTACTGCTGGACCAAATTTGCCTGAAATACTATTGCAACAATTCTGCTGTAGTGGTTTTATTGATAGGAAGTACAACATGTCCCATCAGCCTGGTGACTGTAAATTTACTACTATAATATATTTAAGTAATCATTAAATAAGACAGCTGAATTACCTTGTAAGTTGGTGAGGGAGAACACTGGCTTTAATAATTATTTAAATAAAAATCAGTTTTTACACCACATTATTTAATACCCGGTAGTACAAAAGTTGAGAAAGATTTTTCCTAGCCTTTCTCATTTTCCTAAACACATACAGGTAGTTGTGGAAATTACTGAGTGTGAATTTTTAATAACTTCAAAATACTTGTAAGATTTAAAATGAAAAGTGGCGCGTATGCAGTAGATAATTGATGCATGAATACTTCACCTCAGTACTACTAACGTTTGTGTAAAATTGTTCTACAATACATTACTGAGTGGAAATAGCTATATCTACATTATTAATGCTTTCAGGATAAGTATATTTCTGGGCATTGTAATAACTTCCCATAAAATATTATAGTAATTTTTGATGATTGAAAGTATCATTTGACCTTTACTTACCCTGGCCTTTAAATAAATACCTTTTTTCGTCTGACATGAGTTTTTAATCACTTTAGTTATCTGTAGCTTAGCTTGTCTTTTTATAATGGTCTTTCTGGATAACTGGTTAGGGAAGCTACTTCCAAATGTTACTGCAGATTTAGTGTATAATGTACTGAATTTCACATTAACATCTTATTCCATATATACCTTATACCTTATATATCTTAAAACACTGTACCATATTATCATTGATATACCTCAAATCTGTAAGATACTGCACTGTTTATATCAATTAATGGCTCATCATTGTCAGATTCTCCATTAACAATGTGCTCCATATCAATGTTTAAGCCACAGCACTGGCTATAAAATTTTTTTAAAGCAGGGTCCTACTATCTCCTTGCAAATGAGTTGGAAAATTAGTTACTGAAAACAAATGGAAACACTCAAACAGTGATTTCACTTCACTTTCCGTGCCACAACCTTTTAAGAAATGTGCATTGAAATCTCAATAAACTACTAACTATATATTCTTCTTTAACAGGTTGCTCAGCTGCACATCTGGCCTTCTCCTACTAGCCGAAAGTATTCAAGAGAGTAACTGTAGACTGTTACAGTTATAACTGCAATATTCTGCAGTAACAACTCAGAAGCACTTGCTTAGATGTTGTGACGGACACAAAATGGTTGGTTAAATATTTTTGCCTGTGTGTTCCATTTTTACAAATGTTTGAACTCTTCCTTTTCCAGGTTAATTCTGCATGAAAATGATACTCATTTATAACCACTTACTTTATTTAAATTCTCCATTCCAGTGGTTACATGGTGTTCAGAAAGGAGCAGGAAATCTATAACTTCAGAAATTCCTACATCTTGTAGACATAGAAGAAGCTCACCTACCTTATTTTTTCAGACCCCCATTTTTCTGATGAAACAAACTAATTGTAGTTTTCTCTGCAGTGTTCCTTGTGTTTTGGTCCTTTTCATTTGTAAATTGTTTCAAGGCTGTCTCTCTGTAATCTGACTCCATTCCATGTATGTTCCTTCTTACACTACCTCCAAGATGCTCAGATAATCTGCCCTTCTCTCTCCTGTCCAGGTGCAAGCACTAATTAGCATATTCCTATCGCCCAATTGGAGCAACAGGCATGGCTTAGATATGAGTCTTCGTTTCAGTCGAAAGCAATTGCCCTCAGCACTTTGCTTACTTAGCTGACAGCTCATTGCAGGTTGTGGTGCAGCAAAACCTCCACAAACCCTACATAAATGTGTGCTGTTGTTGCTCTTGTTTCCTTCATATAAAGTTGAATACTCTGCACTAAGTTGATACAACTAATAAGTTAAACAAGTCTGCAGCTCATTCTGGACTGTTTCTCTGCTTGTGTTGTGTGGTTTGCTCATGACCTATGTCCAACTTTTGTTATTTGAAGGGATGTAACACATTTGTTGAAATTTACAGGCAGAAAACATGACTAACAGTTGGCAGTTCCATAGGCCTCAATTGGTCCCTTGACTGATGAGGAGAAAAAGAAAGTAAGAGAGGTACAGACACTTCATTGGAATTCCAAGGAGGTATCATATTGTATTTCAAGTGACCTCTGTTTTCCTTTGTACAGAAGTGTACAGCATCATATGGGACAACTCAAACAGATGATAAAAGAAAATTTTCTTATTGTTTACACCACACTGAAAATATATTAAACATGTATTCATAATGCTATAAGGATAAGAGTAAGTTTGAGTAGTAATGCTGTTCATAATCACACAATTTTATTTCTAATGAAGCAGTTTAGTTTTGTATTATAATCCGAAATATCTTCAGTATAATTGACAAGAAATCACATTCA
This sequence comes from Schistocerca nitens, assembly GCF_023898315.1. NCBI lineage: Eukaryota > Metazoa > Arthropoda > Insecta > Orthoptera > Acrididae > Schistocerca > Schistocerca nitens. Next base: position 134,188,341 of record NC_064624.1, read on the forward strand.
AGGAACTCCTATATGCTACAGAAGTAATGGTTTGTTTGAAGTGATCAAGTTTATTTTAATTATTTTGTTGGTTCTTGAATATTTTCTACTTTTTGATGATATGGTTTTCAGTTTGATTCTCTTACAGTTTCACCATTACTATACAGTTTAGTTGTATGGGGAACTGAGCTTCTCGGTTTGTTTTGGCCTTGTGTAATGATGGGATTCTCCAGGTTCGTGTTCAGCCTATCGTGTCATCTTTCGTGTAGATATGCCAATGTTGCAGGATTCAAGTTAGCTTCTTACTTCTGTTAAGAATATATGGAGAAAGGAAGAGTTGACATATTTGGCAGACGCTGTTCTGATTTAAAGGATATTGATATTAATAAATTTTGCTCTTAGCAGCACTTAGAAGCCTGTTGAACGGAAGTAGTGTTTTGTGATCTATCCTATATAATAGAGGTATATGCAGATCACCTCAGGAAGTTTTAACCTCTTCATAAAAATTCTGGAAGGTCTGTTGCCCCATCTCACAGCAAAAAAAAAACAAGGAAATAGTGGTTGCTGGTGATTTTGGTGTGGATTTATTGAAAAGCTCTGTTAGTGGACAATTATTGCAGTTAGTAACACTATCGTTCAATTTAGTCCCTACTGTGAAATTTGCAACTAGAATATGTAAATGCTGTGAGACTGCTGTTGATAATATCTTTGTATGCAAATCTATGGAAAAAGAGTCATATCACAAAACCAATAGTAAATGGGCTATCTGATCATGCAAGAGATGCAGCATCTTGTTTGTGTTGAAACTTGTGAGGATAAAAAATCTATTAAATCTGAGTTCATGGGGGTAATAAGTCAAAAATTGAGAAATTGCTCAAAAACGTGAACTGGATAGATACTTACAACTCTTCAGAGTCATAAATGGAAAATACAAAGCATTGACTAATAAAGTTACCTCAACTTCTGAAACAAGTAACTCAAATCAGACAGAAGTAAAAAAATAAACCATGGATTACACAAGGAATGAAGATATCATGTGGGACAAAAAGGAGACTATCTACTATCTAGGAACAGCTCTGGTGTTAGCACTGTAATGCATTACAAAGAATACCATAAAATATTGAAACAAGTAATCCAGAAATCGAAGTAGCTTTATTACGAGAAAAAGATAATTACATTGGGCAACAAACTAAAATGAGATATAGTGAAGACGGAAACAGGTGGGGCTAAAAAGGAAGAGGAACAGATAGCTCTAAAAATAAAAGAGACTTTGGTAACAAGTGCATGTAGTGTTGCAAATCTCTTAAAAAAGTACTTCATATCGGTTACTGACAGCTTGGAGTTACCAGGATTGGTGAACAGTGCAATGTAGTATCTGAGACCAGTCTTCAAAAATAACTTCAGTAAATATGGAAATGATGCTCACATCTCCCAAAGAAGTAGCATCCATCATAAAATCATTAAAATTTAAGTATTCTAGTAGGTATGATAACATATCAACGAAGTTGATCAAAGAGTGCTCATGTGAGTTGTGTTCTATCTTAAGTTATTTTGTAATCAATCTCTTATCAGTGGAACATTTCCCGACTGACTAAAATTTGCTGGAGTTAAGCCTCTTTACAAGAGATGCCATAAAACTACTGACGGTTTCACTTTTGCTGGCTTTCACACAAATATTTGAAAAGGTTGTATTGAAGCATCTCCTTAAGCATCTGACGGCAAATAATATATTGTCCAGGTCACAGTTTGGGTTTCTTAAGGGTTTTCATATGGAGAAAGCTATTTACACTTACTGTGAGAATATACTTAATTCATTGGATAATAAATTGGAGGCTGCTGGCATTTTCTGGGACCTATCAAAAGCCTTTGACTGTGTTGTCACTGGCAATGCTGCAAAATGGGTTGTTGTCTAACTAACAGGAAAGAGGGGGTGTCGTTGTGAACTACATGTGCAGTAAGCAGTCAGTCTTCATCTGATTGGTAATTAATTACATATGGTGTTCCTCAGGGTTCCATCTTGGGTCCATTGCTTTTTCTTGTGTACATTGATGACCCCTCATTTATTACATTGCCAGATGGTAAGTTTGTTTTGTTTGCAGATGATACAAGCATTGCAATAAGCAGCAAGTCAAGTACAGATTTAGAAATAGCAGCTAATCAAAGTTTCAGTGACATTACTAAATGATTTAACGCTAATTAAACTTTGAAAAGACCCACTATATGCAGTTCAGCAGCTGTAAGAGATTTCCTTCCAGCATGTGTATAACATATGAAACATGCAGGTTGAAGAGGTTGACAGTATTAAATTTCTAGGCTCACAACTCGTTAATAAATACAGTTGGGAATGGCATACCACAGAACTACTTAAGCACGTCTGTATTTGCTGTGAGAATGATGTCAGATGTGGGAGGTACCAATTTAAAAAATCTTGCATACTTCGCCTACTTTCATTCTATTACGTCATACAGGATCATGTTCTGGGGTAACTCATCAAACCTGTGCAAAGGTGTGTAATCATTTGAATCATTTGTGGTGTAAATTCCAGAACATCATGTAGAAACCTGTTCAAGAAACTCTGTATTGTAACTACTGCTTCTCAGTATGTTTATTGGTTAATGAAATTTGTTGCAAGTAATATATCTCTATTTCCAACCAGTAGCGCAATATATGGTATCAACACTAGGAATAAGAACAATCTACATGAAAACCTATAATCATTTACCTTCGTCCAAAAAGGGGTCTAATATTCAGGAACAGACATTTTCAATAAATTGTCAGCAACCATTAAAAATTGGGTTTCAAGTAAAGCTCGGTCTAAACAGAGTTTGAAAGACTTTTTGCTAGGCAATTCCTTCTACTCTATAGTTGAATATCTTGAGACCATTAAGCCAGCTTAAGTAAAAATATCTGTTAGATTTCAGTTTTGACAGCACTAGGTCACAACAGTCAAGATTAGGTATTTTGTGTATGAGTAATTTATTAATAGTGCCTAACAACGTTTCATTCTGACAGTGTATTAATTCTGTAAATATTAGCTGTTCCACTGTGGTTTATACACTCCTGGAAATGGAAAAAAGAACACATTGACACCGGTGTGTCAGACCCACCATACTTGCTCCGGACACTGCGAGAGGGCTGTACAAGCATTGATCACACGCACGGCACAGCGGACACACCAGGAACCGCGGTGTTGGCCGTCGAATGGCGCTAGCTGCGCAGCATTTGTGAACCGCCGCCGTCAGTGTCAGCCAGTTTGCCGTGGCATACGGAGCTCCATCGCAGTCTTTAACACTGGTAGCATGCCGCGACAGCGTGGACGTGAACCGTATGTGCAGTTGACGGACTTTGAGCGAGGTCGTTAGTGGGCATGTGGGAGGCCGGGTGGACGTACCGCCGAATTGCTCAATACATGGGGCGTGAGGTCTCCACAGTACATTGATGTTGTCGCCAGTGGTCGGCGGAAGGTGCACGTGCCCCTCGACCTGGGACCGGACCGCAGCGACGCACGGATGCACGCCAAGACCGTAGGATCCTACGCAGTGCCGTAGGGGACCGCACCGCCACTTCCCAGCAAATTAGGGACACTGTTGCTCCTGGGGTATCGGCGAGGACCATTCGCAACCGTCTCCATGAAGCTGGGCTACGGTCCCGCACACCGTTAGGCCGTCTTCCGCTCACGCCCCAACATCGTGCAGCCCGCCTCCAGTGGTGTCGCGACAGGCGTGAATGGAGGGACGAATGGAGACGTGTCGTCTTCAGCGATGAGAGTCGCTTCTGCCTTGGTGCCAATGATGGTCGTATGCGTGTTTGGCGCCATGCAGGTGAGCGCCACAACCGGACTGCATACGACCGAGGCACACAGGGCCAACACCCAGCATCATGGTGTGGGGAGCGATCTCCTACACTGGCCGTACACCACTGGTGATCGTCGAGGGGACACTGAATAGTGCACGGTACATCCAAACCGTCATCGAACCCATCGTTCTACCATTCCTAGACCGGCAAGGGAACTTGCTGTTCCAACAGGACAATGCACGTCCGCATGTATCCCGTGCCACCCAACGTGCTCTAGAAGGTGTACGTCAACTACCCTGGCCAGCAAGATCTCCGGATCTGTCCCCCATTGAGCATGTATGGGACTGGATGAAGCGTCGTCTCACGCGGTCTGCACGTCCAGCACGAACGCTGGTCCAACTGAGGCGCCAGGTGGAAATCCCATGGCAAGCCGTTCCACAGGACTACATCCAGCATCTCTACGATCGTCTCCATGGGAGAATAGCAGCCTGCATTGCTGCGAAAGGTGGATATACACTGTACTAGTGCCGACATTGTGCATTCTCTGTTGCCTGTGTCTATGTGCCTGTGGTTCTGTCAGTGTGATCATGTGATGTATCTGACCCCAGGAATGTGTCAACAAAGTTTCCCCTTCCTGGGACAATGAATTCACGGTGTTCTTATTTCAATTTCCAGGAGTGTAGTATGCGCCTATTGTGACAATCTCCTGACAAATGATCAGGGTAGTAAGTATTATATTCAAATGTTTTATGTTTTTAATGGTCTATGGCCTGATATGTCCCACACTGCAAGAATCATTTCATTATTTGGGTCGATGGAACGAAAGCTGAATCTAATTTAATGTATTGATGTTTTGCTTTATAAAATATATTAGTATTGACAACAGAGAGACATAATGTTTTAACGAGTAGTTTTCAGGTTTCTCTTTGTTGTTTGTACAGGATTTTCCTAGCTGGTTGGGTTTTAGCTTTTAAAAAGTCGTCACTGATTCACTACTACGACCCCTACAGATAAGTCCTTGGCATAGTACTAAATGGAAAAGAGCGTAATATATACAGGTGTGTATGCAGGTATGTAGGTCATCTACCCTGATTGGAGCATGAGACAGTGTTTGTTTATCCTATAACTAATCAGGTTGTAGTTCTTCCATACGTGTGTGTTAGTGATGTGGATCCCTAAGATGATGTGGTCTGGCGAATTCGAGAATTCCACATCACTCTCACTTACTGTTACTGTTGGAGCCTGGAGTGTTCTGTTGTGAATGGTGTGGAAGGTTAGGTATACTGTCTTTTGCACTGAGGAACAGCCTGTTTGATTGAAGCCATGAGACTAGTTGAGTTGTATTTCTGTTTACTGCTTACTGGATAGATTCATCTGTATTTGAGGTAAGGACATCAGTACAGTCAGCAAATGGAAATGCGTTACTAGTGGGTAGTATGGGTGCAGATCATGCACATAAAGTAGAAGTAATGAGGGACCTAAAACTGATCCTTGTGGCACACCATGTTTAGTAACTTGTCTCAAAGTGCACCACATTTAGGAATCCTGTTTCATAGATTTTATTTATGTGAACGTATTGTGCTGAGACAGCCATGGGCAGTTCCCCTTACCCATACATATCGAAATTTTGTAAGAGTATGTTGTGGTTTACTATGTGAAAGGACTCTGTGAGATCAAGAAAGACAGCTATAGCTGTGAATTTCTCATCAAAAAGATGTAGAGTAGTATCAAGAAATTCGCATTTTGCATCAGCAGCTGTTTTATTTTCTTGGAAACCACAATGAGCAGACAAAAGAATTACAGCACCAAAAATAAATATAAGCACTAAAAATAAATACAGGCATGAATTTGGGGAATACTTGAAAATTTTAAACAGCTGTGGCCAGAAAGTAGAAGTTAAGGTACTGATGGATACACCCGGTAACAAGCACTGGCTATTTTGTTATTAAGAAAGCGGTTCTGTGAGACAGGTGTACAACATTATTGACAGGTGAGGAGAGGATGCACACCCTGATAGGCAGTGTAAACAAATTTGGAAACAGGTATGGAGTAATAAGGTGGAACACAGGACGCTGACATGGTATGAAAGATCCATATGTTGCAGTTACAATAGCACAATTATTAAGGACCATTCCACTCGTGTCCTCCAGAGGGACTATGTCAGAGACGTACGGAAAGGAGTATAAATAAGGGAGCCCAGAGGCTCAAAGCAAGCAGTTGTGTCAACATTCTGTTGGTGTCTGGAATCAGAGAGAATAACGATTTTTCAAGTTGCAGGCCAACTGCAACGACCATCTTCTGATGAATTTCAGTGGCCAACTGGCCTGCTGAGTGAACCATCAGCTCTGCTGTACAGATGTGTCACAGCTGTAGCGAGGCAGGCCCAAAACTCTGTGCTGCATAAGTGTGAGGACCATGGCGCAGCGAGCCTTTGCTCTCTGGGCGATGTCAGCTGACAGACTGCAAGCCGCTGTCTGCATGTGATATCATGGCTTCCCTGATTTGAGGCTGTCCTGTGACTGATCGAGCTGTGCTGTGTGGGGGACTGGAGCTGCTGAGGCTTTACTACAGTGACGGCTGCTGGCTGTTGTACTTTGGTGCTATACATAGTGAACACAAAAAAATGCTTGAGGGAATAACCAGTCATGCTCCTGACGGAATGCTGGGGATTCCAGATCAGCCAACACATGCTGTTGGTCATGCCAGCTGGGCCGGGACAGTAGCCATTTCATGACAAGGATGGAGCGGCCATGTACTGTAGCAGCAGATCTGGCATTGGTGTTTGTGTCAACAGACGTACACATACTGCACCACCATTGCAGGGATCAATGGAGGCACTGTGTATTCTTCATCAGAATGAAAGTCAATGCCAAACTTCTCTGTATACCTCTGCATGCCCCATGCCATTGAGCTGTACATTTTGTAATTTGTCTGAGCACAATTTGGCATGTACCGGACCTGTAGTAGCTACTTGTTGTATGTGTAGACAAACTGAACATCTGCTTACTGGGTGTACTCAGTGTAGATTCTAGATGGCTGATGATTCACCTGACTTCTTTGTGTATGTGGAGAAGGGGTTAAACGAGGATCTTTTTTAGCTGTTGAATTAAGGTAGAAATAAAGTGCGCAAAATGGTGGAAACACTGGCTACTACCATCATGGATGCCGTTGCTGCTTTCATGCAATGAGTACCAGCATTGAAACAGGAATTTGAGAAATAGAGGTAGAGAAAGTTTGAACTTAATAATGAGTTAGAAGCTGTAGAAGTGCGTCAGGTTCAGCAGAGTAAGAATCAGACACAAGTAAGCCTGGATTGAGAGTGCCTTCTGCTCCATATGTCCTGGGCATGGTCGCAGTAATTAGTAGTCCCTTATCGGGCAAGGCAGTTAAGGATGTGACAATGTTTAATAGGACATTAGGGACGCTGTGGAAGTGCGTGGGTGGTCAGACGAAGTAACACTGTATGTTGCAAGTATGCATTTGGAAGGGGCACCAAAGCATATGCTGTATACCGTGAGAGCTCCTGTAAAGCACAAACATTCCAGAAGTGCGCCGCTGCACTGTGCCAGCAGTACCAAAAGCAAAATACTGTGAAGTTGTTTGGGAGAAACTAAGTACTTTGTTAAAGCAGCGCAATTAGTCTGGAATGCATTCTCAGCTGGAATATGTAAGCTGAATGTAAAGACTTGTGTACAGATGTGGAATGCGGAAGCTGATAGGGTGTTACTGCAAGAGGCAGAAAATAGATCAGTGGACATTTTTCTTCCTTGTACACCCCCAGAGATGTTTCAGAGAGCACAAAAGAAAAACCTAGAGGAGTTAGCATCAACTCTTAGGATCACAATACATATAGGCAAGGTGGATATTGCAACAAAGCAAAAGTGGACCACTGAATGTTCGCTTCTGAAATCAGGTGCTACAGATTTGTTGGGAGAGGCATATAAGGAAGCAATGTAGACAACAAGGGTGCTATGCATGTGCCGGAGTGTGTCATGAGCCATGTTATTTTAGAAGCTGGAAAGGTGGGAAACACGTGCCAGGTAAGCAGCCATTAAATGCAAACAGGAGTGCTTCAGCCTTCGAAAGGCAGTCCTGATGGATTGTCACACTGCACAAGTTGGTGCAGTGTGCCCTTGACAAGTGACAGGAAACAGCGATTTTTGGTAGAGACAGGCATCCGTTATCAGTCTGGAAATCAGGCGAAAGAGGAGGCTGGGGTCACCGCAGTGTAGGTTACATGGGATTGGCAACAATAGTGTGGAATCATTGGGTGTTTTTGGTTGGGAAAACTAAGTTCAGGGAATGCATGGCGATATTTCCACGTTTAAGCAAAGGTTTTTCAGTAATTGTCAGGCTGGAATTTCTCGATAAAAATCAAGCTGAAGTTGATCTTCAGTGATGGACAGCAGAACCCAATGGGACTTTGTTTCAGTTAAGGGAAAATAGCTGCAACTCAGGTAATGGTGCAAGGTTCATCTATGTTGGGGATAATATTAACTGAACTGTGTATGTTTTCAGTATAGATCTATCAGCAGCACAAAACACCAGTAAGTATGGGGAAGATAGAGTGGGTTTCAGTTGACACTGATTTGCGGAGGGAAACAGTATATAAGAATAAAATGTGCTCAGTTTTCAAGCCGCATCAGTTCGAATAAAATCTTCGAACTTTCGACGACCATCTCTGCCACCGTCGTCAGGAGTTCACTGACTACGCGGGCTGTTACGGTTTCTCGCTTAGATAGGCATGATGACATCATCATCAGCCAATCAGATAGACCCAATGTGGCGCGTGCGTAAGTCGACCAGGGCAGATAGCGGAGTATTGCCCATGGCAGCAGCAGTGACGTCAGGTGGCACGAGGCGCAGGCGAAACTGCTGCTCCTGCGTTGCGCATCTCTCTTTGCTTTCTTTCGATGTCCAACGCCCACCCCCATGCCCTGCTGAGTGTGCACCCCTGATCTCTGTTGAAACTGTTGTTGTTTGAATGAACTAGGTGAAGACATCGCAGCCTCAAGCTGAGAGTGGAGTGTCATCAACTCGGATTTCATCCGTAAACAACAATCGCAGCCCCGTCCATTGTAAAGAAAGTGGAAAACTACACTATGCAGATAAATGGACTATCGGCACGTGCTGCACAACTCTGCTGTAGATCTTGACAAAAATGCAGGAACGGTGTCTGACAAATTAGATTAATATGCAGAGATTCAAAAACCTAAGTTCCGTAGCACTAAGGTGAAACTAAATAATTCACCCCTGATTTGGAACTTGTAGTATGTCACAAAATCGAGTTTCTTTCGACGCAAATGAAAATGTGAGCACTGTGGCTATTAGATATTAAATAAACATGCAGAAACTCAAGAAAATAATCTATGAAAGCAGTCAGATTATATTATACAATTCACTCTTGGTTAGGAACTCAGAAAAGTAACAAAATGGGCTTCTTCTCTGTTGCTGCTTGTGTCTCGGTGGCTACTGCTGTCTGACTTTCACTTTTGCAGCATGAAGTGGTACCGGCTTGTGAAAATTTTCCATTGCCACTATCCTGCGAGTCTGCATATTGAAACATTCTTGGACATGGAAATGGGCTTCGTATATCCACAGAATGTTCCATAGCCATCCATTGCTTACTTCCAAGCGAGCAGAGAATTCTTATTGCAGTGGTTAAAGTGCGTCATGGCGAAATTTTGGATCCAAAATTAACCAGTTGGAAGGCTCTCTGAAATCTACAATTGGTCATTTGTGTTTTAAGAAGTGAACAAATATAATTTCCAAATACAATCACTAGTTCATCACCTACTATCAGATCACTCTAATTCCCCACCTAACGTCAGGCGAAGCGGATGCCTAGAAAATATTTAAACTAATACGTAAATAATCGGGATATGAAGTTGCCTGCCAATACTGTAACATCAGCAGAAGAATTAAGTACTGCATCTGTGGCTAAGCAGCTGCTAGTAAGTGACAGTGATCACACAATACAGCATTGTAATCACGTATGTGAAGTCTGTCTGCTCAGCTGAGTGGTTACGCATCTGCCTACCATGCAGCCGGCTCGGGTTCGATTCCTGGCCGTGTTGGAGATTTTTCTCCTCTTGTGGATTGGGTTTTCTGTTGTCCTCATCGTCCTCTCATCATCATCATCATCATCATCGTCACACAAGTCGCCCAAAATGGCATCGACTGAAATAAGGCTTGCACCCAGTGACCAAACTTCCCCGGATGGGGCCTCCTGGCCACCAACGCAACACGATCATTTAATTTTACGTCTGTAAACATGTAAACTGAACTGTTCGGTACCGCAAAGGCCTCAAGCATTAGTAAGCAGTGAATTTGCTTTGTGCAGGAATCCGGAACCAGCTCTTACAACCGAAAAGCTTTGCTTCATTAATGTTTGAACCAATGCCCAACTGAAGAACACTGCAGGTAACAACGAGAAGAACCCAAAAGAGTGTGAAAAGACCCACTGTCTGATCCCTTTGGGCAGCATGTATGGTATGATGAATATACTCACAGACTTAAAAATGGTGATGTGAGACCTTAAAATAGTGATGCACACTAAAATGATTATTTGCACTATTCCATACAGATATGACATACAAGAGTGGAATGTCAGAATTTCTCTAATGAACAGTTATTTAGTCAGAACTGTCATGATATAACCATGCTACTATTGTGGATGTCTGTGTCTTCCTCGGATGAAATGGCTCCACATAACATGGGCTCCACTTAGTGGTAAATGAAGAGATAAATTTCGCAATTACTTACAGTTTGCATAATTGCCTGTCTCCACAACACCAGTAATAACAATCCAGCCTAAACTACCTTCTGCACAGAAAACATGTATATGAAGAAACAGAATGCTGACACCAGAAGCAGACAGGCATTAAAATTGATTGAATGGTAACAAGTGAAGATCTTTGCTAGACTGGTAGTCAAGCTCGGATTTCTCACTTTCAATGAGCGGTTGCCTTAACCATTGCAGCTAAAGAAGCATGGTTCCAATCCAAATTTCCATCCTGTTGCACACTACTCATTGCTCACTGCCAAACCCTGATACCACAAAAGTTCTGGGTAGGGAGAGAGAGAGATAGAGAGAGAGAGAGCCTATGCATGGAAATAATCTTTAGTGGCCTCAAAGAGTGTAAATATTTATATGCGTGATGTGTGTACTTTTGAATATGTCTGATAGAACAGGGATCCACATATAAAGAAAAACATCTGACGAGAGCTGACGAGTTGATAACAGCAACAGAACCAGAAGTAAACTGTATTATCACCACATATATCGCTAACAAGGATAGAGCAGGAAGCAGCATCAGAAGCAAATAAATCACACCCTTGTATGCAGAAGTGGATTCTGTTCACAAAACTTGTGGCGGTTATCGACCGCAAGCAATCGACCGACTCATCTTTGAACTAACTTCATTGAAAAATGTTTTGAGAGTAGTGTTCGCCAGATTGCCGAATCAAGTGAATGTGGATTTTCTATGTGTCATTTCGTGTAGCTATTTCTAGCAACAATAAAAGTACTCAATCAATTAAGTGGTATGTTTCGGTTCTACAACCTCTATACGACCCAACTACCTCACTGGTGACCCAGAACTTTTTGTTTTTTCGTGTGCTTCTGATACAACTCAGTGTATAAACAATGTGGCCGATCAACAACGCGAGTGTGCCTACGATTCAGCTGTCCTGTGTAAGTGCGAGTGAATCCTCACGAACGGCTCCAGGACAACTACCGTTTACGCCGCATCCTACATTTGCGTCTCTTACGAATTATTATGCTCCACAGTCGCAGCTTGCGACAGAAATTTGTGTTGTGAAAATGCCACCTGACAGTGATCGCGTGAAACAAGACATCGACGACGCATCACGTGCTGCGTATTCTGTACTACCTACGTCGTACGGCACACAGGCCACGCAATACGACCACATCGCCCGCTCATTTGTTCCAGCATCAGCTGCCCCTGCCGCACCTACCACGACATACGCTGATCGTATTTCGGACCGTCCCGTGTTTACAGCAGCACTAGCTATTTCATCCGCGCCGGCAACACACCACGCGTCTTCTGTGCCAACCATGTCGCGTCACTTCACACCTTCAGCTGCCACGCCAGACGTCGCATCTCGCTCCGAGCTGGATACCAGTTTCCGGGCCCCCACTTTGTGCCCAGTCGCACAGCCGTCGAAGCCCCCAAAACTGCCACCATTCAATCGTGACAATCCTGTCACTTGGTTTGCTCTAGTCGAGCATGTGTTTGAACTTAATGGTGTTATCTTGGACAGAGCACGTTACTCCAGTTTGATTATTCACCTACACGAATAGCTTGAGCTGGTCAGTGATATAATTAATTCACCACCACCTCCGCCACGCTATATTTCGGCGAAGAAAATTATTGTGGAACGTTTAGCATGCGCTTCGGATGAGGCGCTGTAGCAAATCATCCACGTCGAGCAAATTCAAGACAGATCGCCGTCCCAGCTGTGGTGCCGACTATGCTCAATGGTCGACCAGCAAACCCTGTCGGATACTGCCCTGTGGGCCATTTGGTCAGTGTAGTTACGATATGACATCCAAATGCAACTTCTAGCCCTCTCGACGGTACCTTAGGACCAGCGCCTACAGATCACTACCAGCATGCATCGGCTATATTCGCACAGACACCTCCTCCCTACAAGCCATGTTCACACGGCGCCAATGGGTAGCACACCTGCAAGTGGCAGTGCCCCACCAGCACTGTCTAGGAGCGGCCGTGCGAACTCCAACGCATCACGTGAGCCGATGGCATCCCCACCTGGGAGCCACACGGGAAAACTACTAGCGCTGCCTGCCCTCGCCACGGCTGGCTCTCCCACCACAGCCCCGCAACGGAGACAGGAACTCCTTGCCTGGCTTCCCCTCCCACTCATCAGCTGCGCTGGTTCCATGCAACACACGGCGACGCCACCCGCAAATGCCGACCGCCGTGCACGGCGGAAAACTACAGGCGTGTGCCACTTTGGACGCCTCATCTCGCGTCACCTCTTCAGGGTATCTCCAAAGCACAAAACATTCTACACACGACACCAGCTGCGCACCCGGCCATCTGTGCATGCTCGACGAATGCTCCAGACTGCACTTTCTCGTGGGTACAGGCATGGACTCCATCGTTCTGTCACGAACACTTGCTCCGTCGAGCTTGCTACCTACCGTTTCCACGCTCCGCATGGCGAATAATTCCAATATCAGCGTTCACGGAACAGTCGAGATTTGGCTTCAGCTCGCACCCGGCATGCTGTTCCCGTGGACGTTTCACGTCACGGATATCGACGAGCCGCTGCTCGGAATTGATTTCCTCCAACATTATGGACTTTCTCCGGACCTACAGTCTACAGCACTGGTGCACCACGCTTCCGGCACACGCATCTCTGGCTCCTTCACACCACATGCTACAACTCTGCCTTTTCGTTATGATTCACTCATCAACGCTTCTGGCAATTTCTCCTACCTGTCGGTCAACGCGTCGCCTCCATCGCCGAAGTCAACCGCCAACGTCGTGAAATAGATGCTATTTGTAACGACAACAGACTACGACAATTGATTGCGGACGCATCATGTGAGCTGGCGCGCACACGCAGCGTGATTGCCAACGTCACGCACGTTTCCGCACTTGTCGCAGACTCTACTGATCAGCTCGAGTTATTCCCTCGCTCTCATGTCGAGCGACCTGCTCACGTCGAGCTGAAACACGACGCTGCCTCATCACAGGTCACAGCCACGGACCCTGTGACAGCACTTCGCACGGAGGCCCCCACCGACCACGCCCACGCAGCTCCTGTTATGACACCAACTATGTGGCTCCCACAGCTGCCATCACAGGTAAGTGACTCTTCAACTGTCAGGGCCACAGGTGATTCGACACCCTCCCATCGCCCCCCACCCTCCCATCGCCCCCATGTCGCGGTGATTTCGAACGGCACGTGCCACAGACTGAATACTACCGAGGGCCCGCCAGTTCATCACAAAGCCAGGCACCTGTTGGCCCACAAACTTCGCCAGGCAAAAGCTATCATATAGGACCTGTTAGACGCCGGTATTGTCCGTCTGTCCTCCAGCAACTGGTCTTCTCCAATTCACTTGGCTTCCAAGAAAGACGGTTCATACCGCTTATGTGGAGATTACCGCATCATCATTGACAATTGTCCGATTCCACATATTCAGGACTTTGCACAACAACTACACGGTGCACGCGTTTTCAGCGTTATTGACTGTAAAAAAGCGTACCATCAGATCCCTATGCACACTGATGACATCCCAAAAACGGCTATTATCACCCCCTTCAGCCTCTATGAATACTGTACCATGCCGTGCAGCCTCAAAAACGCTGCGCAGACCTGGCAACACTTCATTGACTCACTCCTTCTCCCACTGCCTTTTTGCTACACATATCTCGATGACGTCCTTGTTTTCTCAGCGTCCAAAACAGAACATGAAGAACATTTGTCACATGTGCTACAAATTCTCTCAGACAATGGCGTTGCGATTAATGAGGATAAAAACCAGCTCCGCCGCTCTCGTGTGACGTTTCTGGGTCATCAGGTGACCGCCGACGGCATACGCCCTACATCCGAGCGTGTCGCCATTATTAACGGACTGCCACTTCCGGAAACGTACCGTGACCTCCGTCGTTTCTTAGGAATGGTGAACGTTTTCCGCCGGCACATCCTACTCGCAGCTTCACGCCAGGCACTGCTCACAGACGCGTTGGCAAGCAAGAACACTTCGGGCACACTCAAAGTAGTTTAGTCCAAGGGTATGACATGTGCATTTGACAACCTCATGTCCACCCTGACCAACGCGGTTACACTTGCGCACCCACTAGCCGATGCGCGCATCTCTATTACTACAGACGCAAGCGACGCCTGTACCAGTGCCATGCTTTAGCAACACGTCGGTGATAACTCTCAACTACTCCGATTCTTCTCTAAAAACTGTCTGCTTCTCAACGCAAGTGGTCAACGTTTGATAGAGAGTTACTGGCCGTTTACGAAGCTATCAAAGATCGTGAGGTCACTATTTTCACTGATCATCGTCCGCTCACTGATGCCATTCCTAATCCTACTACCAACCTCCCACCGCGTAGGTTCCGACATATGGACCTCATATGTCAATACACGACGGACGTCCACTATATAAAAGGTGCAGACAACGTCGTCGCAGACTATATGTCGCACATAAACGCCATTACTTCGCCGTTTGACATGGCTAATCTGGCGCGCCTTCAACACAAGATCCCAGCATACAGGACTTATTACAGGACACCAACACATCTCTTAGTTTGGAGAACCGCCACCTACCAGGGTCGGACTCCCCGGTCATATGTGACACTTCCACTGGTACACTGCACCCAAACATACCTGCCTCGCTCCGTCGAGCAGTTTTTGATACCCTCCACGGCCTAGCCCACCCTGGCATTCGGGCTATGACACACCTTATAACCGAACGTTTTGTATGGCCTAATGTCAAGCATGACTGCCGTGATTGGGTCCATGTGTGCATATCCTGTCAGCCCACTAAAGTCAGACATCACGCCCAGCTGCCACTCGGACAGTTCGATGTTCCTAAGGGTCGCTTCCCCCACGTCCACCTTGACATCGTCGGTCCCCTCCCCCCTTCTGAGAGCTACAGATACATTTTGTCTATGATCGACCGAACCAGCAGATGGTTGGAAGCTGTACCGCTTATTGACATTTCAGCTGCCTCGGTGGCTTGTGCCTTTGTCCAAATATGGCTCGCCCGCTTTGGCTGTCCATCCGCGATTACTACGGACCAGGGCCGGCAGTTTGAGTCCGTCCTTTTCGCCAGTCTTTGCCAACTATGCAGTGTCAATAAATTCCATACAACCGCTTATCATCCACAAGCTAACGGTTTAGTCTAATGCTGGCCCAGAACACTAAAAGCAGCCCTCATGTGCCATGCGGAACACTGGTCGGAGGCCCTTCCCTGGGTGCTTTTAGGCATGCGATCAGCCTTCAAAGAGGACCTACAAGCATCATTAGCGGAAGTGCTCTATGGCGAGCCCCTTGTTCTTACTTGCAAGTTCATCGAGGATTCACATCCCCTTTCATTGGACGAGCTCCCCAACTTGGTCGAGCATGTTCGCATGTGTACGCATCCGTGTACCCCCTCCGCGTGCACACACGGTTCCATGCTTCATACACAAAGACTTGGCTCAATGCAAGCATGTAATGCTCCAGGACGACACTGTGCGAGCCGCTTTACAACCTCCCTACACAGGTCCTTACAAGGTACTGTCAAGCACCCAAAACACGTTCCCAATCTCCAGCAACGGACAACCACACACCGTGTCCGTGAAGTGTTTAAAGCCGGCATGGACCATCTTGGAAGCAGCATCTGTTATTCCGTGTGACTTCACCACTCCAGTCGAGTGTCCTCACCCGAGTGACAACAGTGTTCTAAGTGATGTGCCGTGTGATGCCCACACTCCGAGCGAGTGTTCCGACTCAGGTCATAGTGTCCCGTGTGATGTTTCTCCCCGTCAGCGTGACACAGTTTCATCATTCTGGTGTTAATAGTTCATAAGAAAATGTTCCTTACATTTAACATTGGAGGTATAGGATGTTCTGGGTCCCCTTAAGGATTTAGAACAAAGAAATGAAGCTAATATAAAAGGATTAGTTCAAAAATTAGAATATGATGTAGACTGTAAATGTAGTAATTTGGAAACACAATTTAACGAAAAAATAATACTCTTTGAAAAATGTATGTAATGTTACATTTGATGTGGTCAAACAAGAATTAAGTATGCTAAAAACCAATGTCCAGATACAAGATAAGTTGCTCCCCCTAGTACAGGGGCAAATTTCAGGGGTCAAATCATGGGTGGAAACCGTAGAACAGAACTTCAAAGAAAAGTTAATGACTGCAGAGCTTATAAATTTGAATGGCTTAGAAGAACAAGTAGAAGAATTAATAGGACAAAAGGTAGAAGAGAAACTAAGTGTTGATATCTCTTCGCCTATAGTAACTTCCGATTTAGATAACACCAAGAAAGACTTAGAAACGTTGAGGAAAGAATTCAAGCTTATGCAGGAGAAACTAGAGAAAGGCACAGTTCCCCAAAAGATTACATTAAATAAGGACATGATAACTGATTTGCAATGGGGATCAAATTCAGGCTTGTTGAGACAGTTTCCTAAATTCAAACCAGATGGGGAGGTACACCCCACCCGTTTCTTAAAACGCATTAATCAAGCCATACCTAAGATGCTAAGAAAATAGAGTTTGCGGTAGGTTATTTGGAGTCTGAAGCTTCAGAATGGGGCACAGTAAATACTGAAAACTTCACATCCTGGGAAGATTTTCAGAGAAAGTTTAAGGAAAAATATTGGTCTTCAAGTGCACAAGAGGATCTCAGATTTGTGGGATCCTAAATACCGTATGCCTAAATACTATAATGCCTGGGGTACAATGCGCAAGTATTTTGACTGGCATTTGACAAGGGCGATATATTTAGATCAACCAGTGGAAGAAGAGGGATTAGTTAGAATTTTAATAAGACGTCTACCTACTTATGCTAGAAAAGATATTCTATGCAGTGGGTGGAAAACGGTGGAGGAACTGTTATCCTTTGTAGATGCACTCGATGCAATGAATAAAGACAGGAACGAGAACTTGCATGTGCAAGAAAATCCTAATTTTAGGAGGAATAATATGAATCATAATAACCAGTCCCAGCCATATGAATCCAATCTCACCCGAGCCCACCAACCTAGCAGGAATGTAAATAGAGAGGGTTGCTCACAAGGACCATTAACGTCCAACCTCGGCCTGGTAACTACACAGGAATTTGTGCCCAGCAACAGCTGTGGAACAGGGGGTAACGCAGTTCCAACGTTTGGAAATCGTCACGTGGTTGCTACACTAGACTCTAGCGACAGCGAAACACGGGAAGTGATGTAGTTCACAGAAGTTTTCACATACAGTTGAAGGCGTTCTGAGTATTATCTTTGAAGATGAAATTTTTGGTGGGCAGAAAGATCTGTGTTTGTTTCTAAGCAGCGCAGATAGATCTAAAAATTTCCATTCTAGCATTGAAATTCTAATACTTACATAATTTCAATATACACAAACAACTTCACCCACTGCAACAAGCAATGAGCTACTCATAAACATCTATATCTTCTTCACCACAGAATAAAAAAGAAAAATATTAAATCTCCGACCACAAGAAACACACGGCACTAATATTTCCAGACATAAAAATGAATCCATCAGCCAAAATATGCCTAATTCAAAGTAACTCATCAGAAAGCCAGCACAAATTCTTTCATTACCAACATGAAACATTCAATTTATGTCAAACTACTTACTAAAAAACATACAGCACAACAGAGAGCCACCAAATACTACAACACACAATCTACAAACACAAAGACTCAAAAACATCAAGGCTCACCACAACATTACGGTTCAAAGCAGACGGGTGTAGCATCAGCACCTGACCTTGTGTGAATAACCTCAAGTATGAAATAGTGATCAGGCAATGACTTTCAATTGGCAAGAAAACAGGACTAAATTATCGAGAAAGAAACTTAATTACTGTTGGAACATTTGTTCAGTTTTTGCATGTTTTTGGTTCAACTCAAGAACGCCAGTACTCCCTGCTTTGCAGTTAGGAGATGTTTCTCACTGTACTGTCCCACAAACAGCATATTTTTATTCAATCAGTCCTACGGCATTTTCTTTCTAAGCAGCGCAGCTAGATCTAAAAATTGTCCATTCTAGCATTGAAATTCTAATACTTACATCCTAAACCAGTTACTCTGTAGTGGCACTTATGATTAATAATGACGAGTGAATTTACTAGACACTGATTTGATTGCGGATTTTCTGGATGTCAAGCGAGACATTCATATGAATCCTTACTTGCTATTTCAGCATCTTGTTTTGCAAATGTGAATTTCCCACAGTATCTCCAGTTTTGCTGCATTTCTCTTCCTGTTTTAAGCGCGTTTCATTGCTATGAACTTCAGTGACTAAAAATAAAGTCCAACAACTCCATTAATTAATATCTCAACATGTTTAAACGAGAGTTACATTTGAAGAAGCCTTTCAACAGCAACTCCAACAGTACTAAGTTGCATACAACACAGCTATGAAACTAAATCTGTCGTTTATAACGTTCGTGAGTACAACACTACACGTGCAGCTTGAGTACATACGTCACAGTATTAAATAAAACCTATACATTTATATTCTATGGGAAAATACGATATTATAAACACAATCATTTTAACCGATGACTTTGTTTGCCTCCCAGAACGTGTATGTATATTACGTTTCCTGTTTCCTCTCCAACAATTTTGCGTTCCGCTTTTCGTCGCTTAGAAATCACAATACCACAAAGCCTATTACTGAGTTACTACAAAGTTCCATGCAGCATCTACCACCTCGACGAAAACAATAACAAACACAGATCTTCCTGCCCACCAAAAATTCCGTCTTCAAAGATAATACTCGCAACGCCTTCAACTCAGTATATAGATCACTGCTTCAGCTGGATGTGGTAACTTCTGTGAACAACGTCACTTTCGGTGTTTCGCTGTCGCTAGAGTCTAGTTTAAGACTTGCGTCTCGCGACCTGCTGGTCGCGATGCTGATTGGCTGTAAGTTAAATTCATGACGTCTTATACAGTATCCAATCAGAAGCATAGGTGAGATCTGAGCTAATGCAACATCTTTGCTAGACACATTCTCGTATTCACAGTTGATGTGAGCGAATATCCTTGCACCTTGTAAGAGTGAGTTATTTCGTTGGAATGGCTGGCTCTGTTGCGTGTTATGTATGTGATAGAGAATATTCAGCAAGGAAGCATTTGAATGCTCGTTTGAGAAATGTGCATAAAATTCAGCCAGATGAAGAAGGTACGATAAAGTGCTCAAAAAGTGGCTGCAGCTTTAAATGCAATTTTTTGGCTAAGTTGCGACTACATGTGGAGCAGGAGCACAGGGTTGAGATGGTAAAAGAAATTAGTGAATTTCAAACGAAGGGCGGTAAGTTAAGTGTACATTGCCTACTTAAATTAATATCGTCCGTTATTATTACATGCTTGCCTCATCCGTGGGCATTAGATCTTGTTTTTGTTGGTCAACAGAACATGTGCTTATTTGAAAGCCTGAAAAGACGCATTTCGCATTAACTGTAAACTTACTGTCTGCTACATTAAGTATAGGCTAAGTTAAATTGTTGCAAATTTAAATGATTAAAATCACACCAGTAACTCGTGAGGGTATCTAACACTGCAGTTTTTTTATTTCTTTATTTTTTTTACTCCTGCTGTGTACTTTGCACTTGTTGAATCTGAATGTAATTGTTGTGTCTGTCATCAGTGCTTTTGTTTTAGACTTTATGAAATGGACCGAGCGGTTCTAGGTGCTTCAGTCTGGAACCGCGCAACCGCTACGGTCGCAGGTTCGAATCCTGCTAAGGGCATGGATGTGTGTGATGTCCTTAGGTTAGTTAGGTTTAAGTAGTTCTAATTTCTAGGGGTCTGATGACCTCAGATGTTAAGTCCCATAGTGCTCAGAGCCATTTGAACCATTTTTTTGAAGTGGAAGTCTGAGGAGGAGAGAAAAACAAAAAGTAGCTTTGTCCCTAGTTATGGCACTAAGCATTTAAAGGATGGCACTGCAAAAACCACCTTTGTATGCCACAGAAGTGGTACATTTTCTTCGAAGTCAAGTGGCAAAAGGTTGTGTAAGTCCCAGGGCACTTGCAAGATGGGGAACCATTGCGTTGCTGCCATGGAGCTTCACGAAGAAGAAAGTCGAATCTGTAGTGTCATTTACTACAGAACACATTTTGGCCATGACCAGAAGATTGCTTTTCTGCATCTCAGTAGTTCTGATAGAGAAGCCATCGCTGGTGAGTATTACCTTAGCTGTAGAATTTGGCTGGCTTTTCAGTGATCCCCAAGTAAATATGGCGTGAAAGTTTCAGAATCCATTGTCAGGGTTGCTTTTAGTTATATGTAGTTGATTTTTATTTTTATTTATTATTATTATTATTATTATTATTTGCAGTGAAGGAGCATTGTTTTTTACTGCTGAGAAATTAATATTCTTATGGATATGTGATCTGGAGTAAAAGGCATGAATATATCGATTGGCAGTTCATATGAATACAATTTGTGATGGTAGCATGAAAACTGTTGTAAAAGACCAGGTGTTGTGATCCATATTTACCACAATATTGGTGACTGTAATGCAAGTGTGGAAATAAGTTCTGAAATACTTATGTATTGCCCTGTGTTATTGCTTGTCATAGTAATCTAAGAATAGATAATTAATGCATCTGTGTAGACTTAAGGCAGTAATTTATTGTTTCTTGTCCAGCATGTTAAACTTGGTGGATCAGGGCATTTGCAACTACAATAATGGATTTGAGACTAGACAAAAACACCAGTTACAATTCTCTGACATGTAGAACTCGTAACCATTTGAAAATAGCCATGGTAGCTGAAACTGGGAAATATCACATTGCAACAGGTGCTGTAATCAGGCCTGTTTATTCTCCCATCCCCAGTGTGTTAATAGCATCTTCAGTACTGTTGGAAGGGTACACTGAATATACTGTTAAGCCATTTGTTAAAGTATCCAGTTTATAAGTACTTAGCAAATGTTATATTGCATGAATTTATTTTATTGGGGGTGGTTAACTGTAGTGTCCTTTCTGACTAGTGTTTTCATGTACATACTCAGAATTGGCCTCTTTGTAGTTGGAGTAATTTTAAAATGTTGCAGGTAAAATTGCTGAGGGGGGAACTTTCCAGAGAATTCTGGATGATGTGCGGGACTCAGTTCATTCCAGCACAGTGGAGAGGCTGCATCTCCTGACTCGACATGACCTTCATAACATTAAGAGAGACTTCGCCATTGGTGATGATCAGCAGCATAACATTGATGAAGTCAGTGTTAGTATGTGGTTGGAGAAAATAAAAGACTGTGTTCTCCTCTATAAGAAAGAAGGCGAGGCCAGGGAAGATTTTGATAGCACTGACTCGGTGATAGTGTTAATGACTGACTACCAGAAGCAGTTATTACAGAGGTTTGGACAAAATATTGTATGTGTAGACTCCACACATTGTACAAATGTTTACAAGCTGTTGGTGACCACATTGTTAGTGGTAGACGATTTTGGTTCAGGTATGCCTGTAGCATTCTGTGTTTCAAATTGGGAGACCACTTCCATAATGACTCATTTCTTTAGTGCTTTGAAAGAGAGAGCTGACATCATAAAAACGACTGTATTCATGTCCGACGACACTAATACTTTCCGTAGTGCATGGTCACGAGTCATGGAGCCTGCAGAAAATAATCTACTGTGTGCTTGGCACATAGACCGCAACTGGCGGAATAATTTGAAGAAAGTCCATGGCAATGAAGAAAAGAAAGCACTTGTGTACAAAGCTCTTCCTACATTGCTTGAAGAAGAGGACATAGACAATTTTAATGAGCTGCTGGAATCGTTCGTCAGGCAGCTTCAAGCAGATGAAGGTACAAGAGACTTTGATGTATATTTCTCGTTAAATTACTTATTCCGGCCTCAGCAGTGGGCATAGAGTTTTAAAATATTGTTATCTAGAGGGAAAAACAAACAATAGCCTTGACAGACTACTTCTTGTGTTGATGAAATTGGTGCGTGACAAACTGTGTGCTCGAATGGTTAAACTGTATAAGGGTGGCCATTCATATAGAATCAATGTTATTGAGGCTCGTCATAAAGCTTCATGTAGTGTTAAGGAGAATGACATTACAGTCAATACTGATGGTACAAAGTTCCATGTGAAATCCCAAACATATTGTGGTGTAACACATACTGTGATTTTAAATAACATTGAATGTAAACTGGAGTGGAAGTTGAAGTGCTCCAAATGTAGTATACATGCTTTCAGTTGTTCTTGTGCGGACAGTTTAATTCATTTGAACATATGCAAGCACATTCATGCAGTGTCAATGACGTATGCCTTCCATTCAACTGCCACATTTACACCAACTGAAGCAACAGTGACAGAAGAGGCTTTTGCCATTTTGTGTTCACTGCAAACAAGTACTAATGATAACAAGAACACATCTCTGGCCAGAAAAGTAGTGTCCACACACCAAATTTTGATTAACCGTGTCGGTTCAGGTAAAGTTTCCACAGAAATCCTGAAGTCACTACAGAAGGATGCAGCTCATTCGCTGTCACTTTTTCAATCAGACTGCTGGGAAGCTCCACGATGCCCCAGCAACGAGAAGGTAGAAGTGCAACGAAGACCTGGTAAATGTAACAAACAGGCAAAGGGCAGTTTGAAGAAACCAACCCTTGCTGAAAAAGCAAATATTGTTTCGGCACTGAGGCTGCCTGAAAGTGAAATATTAAATGTTCACGTTGAATCTGACCATAATTACTGTCGGTACTAAGTTTTAGATGTGCATGTGCTTCTGTACATTCCATGGCTTATAGGCCTGCTGGGAAAACTCGCCAAGTAAAACAAAGAGTAACACATTGTGCTTGGTACCCATGTTGGTGATGTGGAAACCCAAGCGATATTAATAAAGAAAATAAAAACTTTTTTTGCAGTGTTGTCTTTCAATTGATACCTTTATCCTTTTATTTGCATGTGCAATTAAAACCTTTATTTGAAATACTACTTGATTACATTAAAATGAATTGCTGTGTAACTAGTGGAGAAAATGGACGTCTGCAGAGCTTGTGTGGCACGTATTTGAAGCCCCTTGTCACATGATGTACTGAAGTCTGTTGTAACAATACATTGCAGTTTTAGAGCATTTTTCAGAGTGAAAGTGGAATTTGCATTTGCTATGCTGGTCACTTTCTTCCTTTGTTCATTTTTTTAGCTACACATATTTCTTAACATGATATGCTTCAAATGTAAGAATTTTACTTCAAAATGGACACTATGCTGCTAGGATATTGAGAGCAATAGAATTGATTCTGAGACACCAGAGATTGTGTGAAAATGGACTGGAAGAATGTAATCAAGATGTACAACGTTCTTCCATTTGACAGATGAAGTCTTCCATTTGTAAGGTATGTGACCATTCAGACTTTCCATGTAGTAATTACATGGAAATGCCTTAATTCCTAAAAACTTTATGGGCTTTGAGTCGTCATCAGATGATTGCGGCAAATTTACACTAAAGACAAATTACGAAAGCTAATACATAATAATTATGAGGCAAAAGTAACATCAGGAATGAAAATACATACTGGGTACAAGTATCTACAATATGCTTAGGCATGTTCATATGAGTTTGCAATACAATAAAAACACACTTTCTCGTACGCAATTGCCGGTAGACAACATTTGGAACAGAAGATATTATCTGGGAGCTTCATGTCGGACTGAAGACAGCAGACTTGAGGATTGTATTGTTTTTAACTTGCACCAGATGGCATTGATGTCAAAGATTGAGACAAATCAAGACATAGATTTTATAATACACAAAACAATGTAAATATTCCAGCCACATTTTTGGATACAAGAGACTTGCAATGTGTCAGTGGACAGGGACATAAGGGAGGCAGAGTTGCTATATATTTAAACAGAAAGGTAAAGGATTCCACTGTGTGGACAGACAGAAACATACAGAAATTGTCGTGAAGCAGCAGCTATACAGAGAAAGGAAGAAGAGCTTAATACTAGGGCAGTACTGATCTCCAGGTTGCCAGGTAAGACATTTTCTCAAGTAACAGCATGTACTACTAGAATAGGATACCAGAGAATAGTAGCAGGTTTTTTGTTGTTGTGGTCTTCAGTCCTGAGACTGGTTTGATGCAGCTCTCCATGCTACTCTATCCTGTGCAAACCTCTTCATCTCCCAGTACCTGCTGCAGCCTACATCCTTCTGAATCTGCTTAGTGTATTCATCTCTTGGTCTCCCTCTACGATTTTTACTCTCCACGCTGCCCTCCAGTGGGGACTACTCAAGAGGACGTCGTTATCAGGAGAAAGAAAACTGGCATTCTACGGATCGGAGTGTGGAATGTCAGATCCCTTAATCAGACAGGTAGGTTAGAAAATTTAAAAAGGGAAATGGATAGGTTAAAGTAGAACAGAACACTATAAATGAATAGGTTTACTACTGTTACACACTGCAATTTAACAAACATAGGTCTACAGTGTTCTGATTTACTGGAATCAGTAATTACTCTCAATACTTTCTTCTGCAAAAGCAAAATATCATTTATGTGACAATTACTATCCCACAATAAAATTCCACATGATAAAATGCCTGGAAGAAAGCAAAATATGCTAATCTTACATAGTTATCTGGAACACATCTTTTTAAATTCCTAATTAAATAAATAACTCTTGAAAGTCTACCTGATATATTTCAATTTGTTATCAGTTATAACACCTTAAATTTCAACAGTTTCTAGTTTGTGGTGCTTAAAGATCTCCTTCACGCTAATGTAAAGTTCCTGGGTTTTACTTTTAGCAAGAAACCATTCGCTCTGAACCGTAATGAAGATTAAGTAAGGGTATTTTTGGTCAGTGTTTTCAGTATGGCTAGATCTGTGCTTTTATTTCGAAAGGTTGTGTTATCAGCATGCAGTATTGTGTGAGAATTTGCCAATAAAGGTAGATCAAATATTCTGAGCTGTTGCTCATCAACACTGGTTAGTGTCCATGTTTCACATCCATAGGTTACAGCTGGCCTGATCATGACCTTATATACTTGCAGTTTCCGCTGCCTGTTTAATAACCTTGAGGCCAGCAACTTCTTGAACATGGGAGCATCTGTTACCACATAGGATGCGCAGTGTTATTTTAGTTAACATGGAATTTGTGCTGTTAATATTAGAGCCCAAATAGTCAAAGTTCTGCACATGTTCAAAATTGAAACCGTCTGCTAATAATCTATCCAAGTTATTATTTTCCTTCCTGGTGAAATTCATGTACTTAGTCTTTGTTTCATTTACAGAAAGGCCTCTAGGTCCTGTCGCTTCTTTTATCTCACATATTGTCCTCTCTAGTGATACCTTTCTTCTACTAATAATTGTTAGATCATTGTACAGAGTACGTCCCCTTGTCTGACACCTTTACTAATTCTAAACCAATTGGTCAGTTCTCCATCCACTCGCACTGCAGCCTTGGAACCAGCCAATGTGAGACATACTTCCATGGTATACCAAGTAGCAGCAAATAAGTTAGCATTTGTGCTCTATCTAGACTATCAAAGGCCTGCTTGATGTCTACACGGAGGTTATGAAGCTCAATGTTATATGTATTTTCATGTATTTACCTCAACACAAATATCTGGTCTGTTGTTGATCTATTAGGCCGAAATCCATACTGATACTCCCCCAAAATCTCTTTTGAATATGGTGCTAACCTGTTGTAGATAATACTAGAGAAGATCTGATAGGTTACATTCAGCAAGGTACTTCCTCGGTAATTTGAATAGCAGGTCTTGTCGCCCTTCTTGTGTATTGGTTGGATTACACCTCACGTCCATTCTTCTGGCATTCTTTCCTGATTCCATTTCAACTTAATAAGTTTGTGGATTCGCTTATGAAGATCAATTCCCCCATCTTTAGCAATTCTGCAATTATTTCATTGGTTTCTCGTGCTTCATAATTTTTTAAACAATGCACTACCTTCCGTACTTCCTCTAATGTTGGTTCCTCTGTTTCTGGATCGACAGTATAATAGAGTGGCTGCCCATTCCTGTTAGGATTGCCCTCCAAAATTCCCTTGAATTATTCTCTCCGTCTATCCAGAACATCTTGTTTATCTGTCAGCAAATTACTCTCTTTGTCCTTAAAGCTGTTATTTTTGGTCTATGCTCTCGAGTTCCTTTTTTGTAGTATTTTCTTTTTTCATTCCTTTTGTACTGCTCTTCCATTTCCTCTCTCTTCATGGCTTCCCTTTTTCTCCTCCTGCATACCTTTGCTGCCTCTATTCTCTTTTCATTATATAATGCCTGATTTGATCTAGTATTCTGCTGCAAGCATTTCAGCCTTACTTCCTTTTTCTGTTCCACTGCCTGTCTACATTCATCATACCAGTCTTCATTCCTAAGTCTCCTCACTTCTTCTAGTATTTGATGCGCTGTTGTCCTAACGACACCTTTAATAGAGCTCTTTTCTTTGTCTATATCTCCACCATTTTTTGTTTGTAACTTCTGTCTCAATCTGTCTGGGTACTCCTGAACAGTAGACCTATCTTTCAGTTGTTCTATTTCGTTACTCTGATACTACTTCATTTGGCAGCCATGCCAAGTTTCTGTCTCACTTTGGCTCTACATCTACATCTACTTGGTAACTTTGCCATTCATGCTTAAGTGCCTGGCAGAGGGTTCATCGAACCATTTTCATACTACTTCTCTACCAATCCTCTCTCGTATGGCGTGTGGGAAAAAGGAACACCTAAATCTTCCCATTCAAGCTCTAATTTCTCTTATTTTATTATGATGATCATTTCTCCCTACTTAGGTGGGTGTCGCATTCGGAAGAGAAAGTTAGTGATTGAAATTTTGCAAATAGGTCTCGCCGCAAAGAAAACCGCCTTTGTTTCAGTGACTGCCACCTCAACTTGCGTATCATATCAGTGACACTCTCACCCTATTGTGCAATAACATGAAACGAGCTGCCCTTCTTTGCACTTTTTCGATGTCTTCCATCAATCTTACGTGGTAAAGATCCCATACCACGTAGCAATATTCCAGCAGAGTATGGACAAGTGTTATGTAGACTGTCTCTTTAGTGGATTTGTTGCATCTTCTAAGTGTACTGCCAACAAAGCGCAGTCTTTGTTTCGCCTTCCCCACCATATTATCTATGTGGTATTTCCAATCCAAGTTGCTCATAATTGTAATTCCTAGGTATTTAGTCAAATTTACAGCCCTTAGATTTGTGCGATTTATCATACACCCAAAACTTATTAGATTTCTTTTAGTACCCATGTGGATGACCTCGCACTTTTCTTTGTTTAGTGCCAATTGCCACTTTTCGCACCATACAGAAATTTTGAATCATTTTGAAATTGTAATTGACCATCTGATGATTTTACTAGACGGTAAATTACAGCATCATCTGCAAACAATCTAAGGGGGCTGCTCAGATTACCACCTAGATTGTTTATGTAAGTCAGAGGGCCTATGACACTACCTTGCGAAACGCCAGATATCACTTCTGTTCTACTCAATGATTTACCATCTATCACTATGAACTGTAACCTCTCTGAGAGGAAATCACGAATCCAGTCACACAACTGAGACGATACTCCATATGCACGCAATTTGATTAATAGTCACTTGGGAGGAACGGTTTCAAAAGCCATCCGGAAATCTAAGTAGGTAATGGTCTGAATTAGCTCCTTGGAAGGTGCGCTCATTTTCCATATCAGACGCTCACCTCTTTGATATAAATATATGCTCTATTTGGTTAGCTTCATTTGTTTCTGGTATTTTCCATGTCCCTTTGTAGATATTTTTTCCTTGGAAAACAGGTACTTACTGCCTTCAACTTGTTTGCAGAAGCAAACTGGGCAACCCTCATACCATTATTATTACTTTCATCATGCAGACTTTCCTTACCAAACACACTTCTGAGTGCCTCTTCCTTTCCCAGTGTGGCTTTGATAGGTCATATCGACCATGAACAACTTAATCTTTGACCTTAGATCGCTCTTCCGAGCCGCGATATTAATTCATTCAGTCTGCATTTGTATCTCGTGTGGTGTACATGTGTCCGACTACAGTAAATATATATACTTATGTGCAGGTATTTGTGGAAAAGTTTGTTCAGTATACCTCTATACGCATCCCATTCCCATGCCAGTTTTCCATTATAGTCGCCATAACTTTTTTGGGATCATATCTGGGTATTCTGTCGCACACCGCCTGTAGTTTATCATAGAAGATGTCTACAGTATCTTCATCTGATTCTTCTGTTGGTGATATACATTAACAAATGTCACACTGTGAAATATGTCTTTCATACGCAGAGTACATATCTTTCATTATATGGGGTAAAGGTGATAACTGATTTACGCATATCCTTGGAGACTATTAACCCAACTCCATACTCCCCTAGTCTTTCATCTGCCAGTAGCTACACTACCACTGGTACTATACAAAGCCTCCCACCCAGCACTGGAGGTGCCTATGATAAGGCGGTGTCCCCTGGGAGGGTATCATTAATCATTAAGAGAAACAATAAAGATCCGGGCACTGACACTTGTAGCATTCCAGATCTAATATAAACAAAATTTTACTTCTCTTTACCAATGCACACAACTTGTTGGCAGTTCTCTAGGAAAGATTTAAACATAGTTATACTGTTGCCATCAAACCCGTAATAGAGTAGCTTATTCAACTCAGTATTATGCTCTACACCAGTGGTTCCTAACAGGTGGTCTGCGGATAGCCGGGGGTCTGCGCGCCATGCCAGAGGGGTCCGCAAGATGCTATTAAAATAAAATATATATTTCGTATGATAACAGATTTTTTTGTTTTGGCCGCTTCCTGCATGAGCAGAGCTTTAGCGAACGCTAACTTCTGCGTCTAGAGTCTTCCTAGAGCCAACTGACACTAGCACACTCTAGCGCAAAACTAGAATTAACTAGAGGCAAATAGTTCTGTTGTATGCTGTTAGACAGCGCACGCTGCCTCTGCAGCTGACAACTGACAGTCACTTTACGCAGAAAGTCGCATTTCAGACGCCAGTCGGCCAGTGTTAATTTATTGCCAGCACTTTCACAGACCGCGTTGTTTACATATTTAATATTCTGTATTAAAATAGCAGTGCTTGTAAAGCATTGTTTTTCGCAGAAGCTACGGTTCGCGTAGTTAAAAATAGACCGTTGGTTAAAAACTGGTACATTAAATCGAGAAAAGACTACAGATGAAGAGGAAGATAATGCATTCGATGTTCAAGCAAGTAAGTGAGTGACTCTTGAACCGAAGTTGTCAGTGTCCATTGAACCTAAATCGTCGGCGTCCCTTGAACCTAACCCTTCCAAGATCAGTGTTACGCTTACTGGAAAAATTAGAAAATTTAACTCTGATTACTTGGAAATCCGTTTTACTTTCACTGGACCTGTTGCAACAGCCTAAACCTCAATGTGTAATTTGCTATGAAAGCCTTTCGAATGAATGTATGAAACCAGCAAATCCCTGGTGCCATCTTGAAACAAAGCACGCAGAGTACAAAAGTATGTCATTAGATTTTTTTCAAAAATAAATTAAGAGAGCTGAAAATATCTCGTAAAACTATTACAAAACACTGTGGTGCAAATGTAAATGAAAATGCAACCCTTGCATCTTACGAGGGGCTCAGCTTGTTGCTAAATGTGGGAAAAATTGCTGAGGAACTGCCATCAGCAATAATACTGTGGAAGAGAAAGTTAGGTGATGCAGCTGCTAAGATAACAGGAACTGTCCCACTCTCAAATAATACTGTTCAAAGATAAATTACTGATATGGCAGAATTAACATGGAAGAAACATTGCTGGCTAGACTTTGCATGAGTGACATGTATGCTCTACAATTGGATGAAAGCACAGACATATCAAAAAAAGCCATAATGTTGGTTTTCGCATGATTCTTATGGGAGGACCAAGTGTTCAAAGATTTTCTTTTTTCATGCGAACTATTGTACACAACAGCAGGCGATATTTTTACTGCATTAAATAATTATCTCAATGAACATGATGACACCTGGAAAAAATGTGTAGGCTTATCAACGGATGGAGCAAAGTCAATGGCTGGCAAAAAAACAGGACTTCTAGCTTGTATCAAAGCAGTAGCCCCTGAGGTGAAATGGACTTACTGTTGTATCCACCGTGAAGCCTTAGTAGCCAAAAGATTGCCTGAACCTTTGCAAAAGATACTTAACGAAGTAGTTCAAATCATCAACTACATTAAAACTCGACATCTGCAATCCAGATTATTTCCTTTGTTGTGTAAAGAGATTGGCAGTGAGCATGAGCAACTTCTTATTCATACAGAAGTAAGATGGCTTTCTCGGGGTAGGATCTTGTCAAGATTTTTTGAACTTAGAGATGAGGTTCATGTCTTCCTTCTTTACACAAAGTACGCAGATTTTCTCATTAACTTCTCTTGGTTTTGCTCAGTTGCGTACTTAGTTGATGCATTTGAACACTTGAATGTGTTAAACTTGAGTTTACAAGGAAAAATG
This sequence comes from Schistocerca nitens, assembly GCF_023898315.1. Lineage (NCBI taxonomy): Eukaryota > Metazoa > Arthropoda > Insecta > Orthoptera > Acrididae > Schistocerca > Schistocerca nitens. Next base: position 134,219,333 of record NC_064624.1, read on the forward strand.
TAGACATGTTCAAAGTTGAGGATAAGATTAGTGCTATGGTCTAAAACTGTCAGACCTGGGCGTCAAGGATAGAAAACGAGTTACTAACTAACTTTTCTACTTTAAAACAATTCTTGGAGTCATCAGAGGAGAGTTTGCCTGACCAGATCAAGATCAATGCAGCCGAGCATCTATGCAGCCTAGCCACCACTTTTAGAGAGTATTTCCCTGAACCTGACTCTGACGACAGCTGTGAAGAAATAGACAAAATCCAAGGCCTCACTGAAGAAGAGCAAGATCAACTTGTGGATCAATCCAGCTGTGGTATGATGATAAACATTTTCATTGGTGATAAAATTACAGACTTCTGGGCAACAGCACGCAAGGACTACAAGAAACTTGGAGATAAGGCAGTGAAAAAGATCCTTCCATTTGCAACCACATATCGGTGTGAGCAAGCAATTTCTTCCATGTGTTTCATGAAACACAAATATAGGAATCGGCTCGACGTGCGGTCGGATTTCAGAGTGAAAGTTTCAAGCTTGGAACCTAATATTTCAGAAATAATGGACTCAGAGGTCAGATTGAACTCATCTCATTAAGAACTGAAAATTAAAACTAACTGTATACTGATGGAGTACTCTATTGTAACTGTATTTTTTCAAATAAATAATACCTTGTATGAAATTAGTGTTTTCTTATTTTTCACACATGTCTACTCAATGCAATCTCAAGTGTAGTACACTTGAAAGACCAATACACATAGTTTAAAATTTTTCCTGTCATTTTCAGTTCATACTCAATTTTTAAGGACTTTGTTATACTAAACACCCAGATTTGAAGACAAAGACTTCGAGCAATAATCAAAAATTTAACAATAACGATGATGGCTAAATTAAAAAAGTTTTAAGCTCAATATTTTTTCAATAATGAATATGTCAATGTTTTTTCTAAGTACCAAAAATAGAAAACGTATAAAAAGGCTCTTAATTTGGCTTTTTAGGTACTTGATACTGTGATATGACAAGGTACCAATCATGTTCGATGAGGGGGTCCTCAAAAAAATTTTGTTGGGAAGCCCTGCTCTACACAATCAAAAGCTCTGCTCCGGTCACAAAAGATAGCCAGAGCGTAGTCCCTAGCCTCTAACACAACTAGGACAAAGTTTACTTGTGAATCCATTGAGTCAGTTGTGCATTTACCTTTCATCAACCCAAATTGTTTATCATTGATTTGCCCAAATAAACACTATCTTTTTTATACACTATTGTTTCAAAAATTTTAGAAAAAAAGGAGTTATAGATATGAGCCTATTGCAAGTGGGACAGTTCTTTTCAACTTTTTTATATATGGGCACAACTCTAGAAATTTTTAGTTTCTCATTGAACTTATTTTCATCTAGAGATTTATTTACACAATAAGTTAAAGGATAAATTACACAGTCAATAACATCTTTAAACAGATTACATGACGAATCATAGTAATCAACAATAGCTGAAGGTTTGAAATTTTTACCTATTTTCAGGATAGTACATGGACACACTCCTGTGAAAGTGCTTGGGAAAGGCTTTTCAAAACAGTTGTCGCTGATACTAAGTGCACTTTCGGGAGGTCGTTTATTAACTACTAATTTCTTCAAGAAAACTGGCGTTCTATGGGTCGGAGCCTGGAATGTCAAATTGGCAGGTAGGTTAGAAAATTTAAAAAGGGAAATGGTCAGGTTAAAGCTAGATATAGTGGAATTAGTGAGGTTCGGTAGCAACAGGAACAAGACTTCTGGTCAGGTGAATACAGCATTATAAATAGAAAATCAAGCAGGGGTAATGCAGGAGTAGGTTTAATAGTGAATAAAAAGTAGGAGCACGGATAAGCTACTATGAATAGCATAGTGAACGCATTATTGTAGCCAAGGTAGACACAAAGCCCAGGCCTACCACAGTATTACAAGTTTATATGCCAACTAGCTTCACAGCTGAAGAAGAGATTGAAGAAATGTATGATGTTAAAACCATTATTCAGATAGTGAAGGCAGCTGAAAATTTTATGGTCATTGGGGACTGGAATTTGTTAGTAGAGAAATAAAGAGAAAGAAAAGTAGTAGGTAAATGTGGGTAAGGAATGAGAGAGGAAGCTGCCTGGTAGAATTATGTGTAGAGCATAGCTTAATCATAGCTAACACTTGGTTTAAGAATCATGAAAGAAGGTTGTGTGTGTGGGAGAGGCCTCAAGACACTGGAAGATTTCAGATATGTTATATAATGGTAAGACAGAGATTTAGGAATCAGGTTTTAAATTGTAAGACAGTTTCAGGGACAAATGTGGACTATGACCACAATTTATTGGTCATGAACTGTAGATTAAAACTGAAGAAACTGCAAAAAGGTGGGAATTTTTAGGAGATGGGACCTGGATAAACTAAAACAACCTGAGGTAGTAGAGAGTTTCCGAGAAAGCATTAGGGAACAATTGACAAGAATGGGTGAAAGAAATATGGTAGAAGAAGAATGGGTAGTTTTGAGAGATGAAATAGTGAATGCAGCAGAGGATCAAGTAGGTAAAAAGATGAGGGCTAGTAGAAATCCTTGGGTAACAGAAAAGATACTGAATTTAATTGATGAAAGGAGAAAATATAAAAATGCAGTAAACGAAGCAGGCAAAAAGGAATACAAACGTCTCTAAAATGAGATCGACAGGAAGTGCAAAATGGCTACGCATGGATGGCTAGAGGACAAATGTAAGGGTGTAGAGGCTTATATCACCAGGGATAAGATAGATACTGCCTACAGGAAAATTAGAGAGACCTTTGGATAAAAGAGAACGACCTGTATGATTATCAAGTGCTCAAATAGAAAACCAGTTCTAAGCAAAGAAGGGAAAGCAGAAAGGTGAAAGGTGCATACAGGGGGTCTATACTAGGGTGATGTGCTTGTGGGCAATATTATGGAAATGGAAGATGACATAGATGAAAATGAAAGGGAGATATGATACTGCGTGAAGAATTTGACACAGCAGTGAAAGGCCCCAGAAGTAGACAACATTCCATTAGGTCTACTGGTAGCCTAGGAAGAGCCAGACAGAACAGTACCATGTGGTGAGCACGATGTACTAGACAGGCGAAATACCGTCAGATTTCAGGAAGAATATAGTAATTCCAGTCCCAAAGAAAGCAGGTGTTGACATGTGCGACAATTACTGAACTATCAGTTTAATAAGTCATGGCTGAAAAATAATAACACGAAATCTTTACAGATAAATGGAAAAATTGGTGGAACCCAAACTTGGGGGAGATCAGTTTGGATTCCGTAGAAATGTAGGAACACATGAGGCAATACTGACTCTACAACTTATCTTAAAAGTTAGATTAAGGAAAGGCAAACTATGTTTCTAGCATTGGTAGACTTAGAGAAAGCTTGTGACAATGTTGACTGGAATACTCTCTTTCAAATTCTGAAGGTGGCAGGGGTCAAATACAGGAAGCAAACAGCTATTTGTACAGAAACCAGATGGCAGTTATAAGAATCGAGGGGCATGAAAGGGAAGCAGTGGTTGGGAAGGGAGTGAGACAGGGTTGTAGCCTCTCCCCAATGTTATTCAATCTGTATATTGGGCAAGCAGTGAAGGAAACAAAAGAAAAATTCGGAGTAGGTATTAAAATCCATGCTGAAGAAATAAAAACTTTGAGGTTCGCCAGTGACATTGTGATTCTGTCAGAGATAGCAAACGACTTAGAAGAGCAGTTGAACGGAATGGATAGTGTCTTGAAAGGAGGATATAAGATTAACATCAACAAAAGCAAAACAAGGATAATGGAATGTAGTCGAACTAAGTCGGGTGATGCTGAGGGAATTAGATTAGCAAATAGACGCTTAAAGTAGTAGATGAGTTTTGCTATTTGGGGAGCAAAAGAAATGATGATGGTTGAAGTAGATAGAATATAAAATATAGACTGGCTATAGCAAGGAAAACGTTTCTGAAGAACAGAAATTTGTTAACATTGAGTATAGGTTTAAGTGTCATGAAGTCTTTCCTGAAAGTATTTGTATGGAGTGTAGCCATGTATGGATGTGAAACTTGGAAGATAAATAGTTTAGACAAGATGAGAATACAAAGTTTCAAAAAGTGGTGCTACAGAAGAATCCCGAAGATTAGTTGCGTCGATCATGTAACTAATCAGGAGGTACTGAATAGAATTGGGGAGAAGAGGAATTTGTGGCACAACTTGACTGGAAGAATGGATTGGTTTGTAGGACATGTTCTGAGGCATCAAGGGATGATCAATTTAGTATTGGAGGAATGTGTGGATGGTAGAAATCATAGAGAGAGACCAAGGCGTGAATACACTGAGCAGATTCAGAAGAATGTAGGTTGCTGTTGTTACTCGGAGATGTTTGCACAGGATAGAGTAGCAGGAATTTCTTACATCCGTCTGGGGTTATGGCAATATCATCTTTTTGGTTAGGGTAGAGATTAGAGTTAATTCCACTTCCGGCTTCTTTGCATTTTTTTCTGTTGTTATTTTATTTATTTATTTTTACTTTTCAATCTTTAGTATATCATGTAGTTTCTTTACTTCATTGATTGCCTGCTTATACTTACACTTAGCTCTAGCGTACAATTCTTTATATACTTCTGATTTACCAGTTTAGTATAGTCCAGAATATAGTATAACAGTAACACAGTAATAGAAAATCCATGGATAAACATTGAGAAACTTTCTATTCATCTCTAAGCTACTGCAAAAATATTGCATGCTGTAAGAAAAGCAAAAATATAATGAGAAAGAAATGGATCACATCAGCCATTCAGTGGGCAGGAGGGTACCTGAAACATCCATTTTAGAGGCACAAAAAATATTAAAAATCAAACCAGTAATGAAGACTGCACGAACGGAGAGAGAGAGAGAGAGAGAGAGATTACTGCAGATTGCTAAAAGAAATAAAGACAATGTACTTCAAGAAATCAATTACCCACTTAATATGGCAAAGACTGTCTGGACTTTGATTAGCACAGACAGAAATGAAATACGTGCCAACAATAATGAAAACATAATACCTGAAAAACGAAGGAAATGAATTTTTGGACCCACATTTCATCGATTCCATTTTCTATGAACACAATTGTAACTGTGGTAGACAATCTCATGTGACAAAATCCCACAAAACAAAACAAAAAGAATAATATATTTCTTTAAGCATTGTAAATGTAACTGAGTGTTTATTTCTGTTTCTCACAAATAATCTGTAAATATAAAAAATAATCTGCAAAATGAAAATAAAGAAAAAAATGCCATATGGCCCGATGACATATGTACAAGAGTAGTTAATTACTGTTCAGAGTTTCCAGTGGAGTCCCTGACATTTCTAATAAACAAGTGTAGGGAAGAATCCCTGAGCCTCAAAGCCAACACAGTATTGGGTCAACTGCTTTTCATTCTCTATATAAACGATATGATTACACTAAAGGGTCCAAATGTCCTTATATATGCTGATGACATGGGTCAATGGAGGCAGCCAATCCCACCCGTCGGCTTTGGCCCATGACGTAAAGGTGTTGTGGTGTGTGATGTATTATGGTGCAGAGTTTAGTTTATGAGTGTGTTTTGTTTGTAGATGCTGTCTTGTTGTGGTTGGTGGTGTGTGTATGGTCCATGTGTTATGTGGTGTACATTGGGTTCATTTCGGACTTGGTGCTAGAAGCGTGCTTTTATCAGTTGTGACTTCTATAGAAGAACGAAAATTGGTTTCAGTGAGTTAAGAATTAAGTTTCTGTTGTGTTTATGATTATTTGTGGCTTCTATTGTTAGGTATGGATATGACTTCTAGGTTTAATAGTGTGCATCTGCAGCCTAAAATGGGGGACGACATGTTGTCTGTTATTAAGATTCTGCAACTTTTTGGGCTTGTGGTGGAGATAGTGAAATGCGGCATATACAAGTTAAATATATATTAGCCAGAGTTCTGGCGTCTCTGACCAGGGACTCTTGGTGGGTTACTGTTTTTGGGGGGAGGGTGAAGGTTGGGTGAGGTGTGTGTGTGTGTGTGTGTGTGTGTGTGTGTGTGTGTGTGTGTGACAGAGAGAGAGATTGGGGTGGCAGACCTACTGACCTAGTGTGTAGTGCCAGAACATTTTTTGGGTAAATAATCATTGTTTTGGGTCTATTGTTCACGTGTTATAATGTTTGGTGGAGTTTTTATATGTTGTTCGGACGGTGTTATTTACTGCATGTGTTGGTGGTTGATGTTTTGGTATCAGCACTTGTGGTTGATTTATATATCTTAGGGAAACAACTCAATTCCAATTTTTTTGGTATTGTTTGTTGTATTTGAGCCATATAGGTCATGGGAATTGTGCGATTCCTGTTGTTTCATGTGTTGGTTTTGTGGTATTTATGGTTGCGGTGTGATTATAATTTCTGGAGTAGTTGGTTTTTATTTTGTGGTATCAACAATTGCGGTTGAGCTATATAGGTGAAGGGAAGTGACCGATATATGTCGATACTATGACTGTAGGGGAATTTGTGATTTTGTGGTGTTTTTATGTAGTCGTTTAGTGTGGTTTGAGATCGTGGTATGTGCCTGTATGTGTTTAAATATCAAAAATACAAAGGTGTAGGGATAGAAAAGTAACAGATATATAGTACTATTCATTCTCTTGGGTAATTCCAAATATTTTATCAGCTCATTGAATACAAAATGAAAACCATGTGCTAACCCCTTAACTACCAGTGCTAAAAGTACCCTGCTAAATGGAATTGAAAACAATGGAATTTGCATATTATGATAAACAGCGTCCTAAGTTTTGCTGATACACACTGATACATTGTAGCAGAGAAATGAGAGTATTAAAAAGTAATAGCTCACACTCAACATTTGCAGGCCATCTGATGGCAGAGAATCACCATTCAATAAAAATAGAAAATTATCTACAGGATTTTAAAAACAGCAATACGCTACGCAGTGGAAATTCCTGGATATAAATAAACATTTTGAAATTCGCGCAGCAGTGAGTAAATAAATGCCCAACGAAACAAATGAACAAGGAAGCGCCCGCACTAACGTACTAGATCACAACAGGAACATTTTATGCATTCGCTATGTAGATAACGTAAATATGTGTCAAACCGTCAGAGCATCCCTTATAAAGAAATTAAGTCCCATAACGCATCGTAAATAACGGAAATAGACTAGAAGAAGCATGAATCGTAACAATACAAATAACGCGAGTTTCGACCTGCAATGGAAGAGAAAAAGAAGCCGTTTGTTTTGTGTTGCAGATAACAGGTTGTAAGAAAATGCTTGGTAGTTACAAATTTACCAACAAAAATACACCTCATTAGCAACGTGTAAAGTATGGGGTCAATTCTAATGTCCGATTCCACTCGTCACCTTTGATCAATGACCTGAGGGATGCTACATAGAGGCAATCTGATCACAGTCGTAAATAAACACATGTAAAATACGATAAAATTACGAACACAATTCACGTGATTAATGACTTGGCCACAAATTATATGGACAAGAATTAAAGGTAACGAAAAGAAATAAGAACGCAAAAAGGGAAGTATTCATGTCTGAAATAAATTATTATCGTAATTTATGCGAGTAAGAAAAGCACAGATGACCGTTACAGCCAGTACAGTAAGTGCACGGTGAAATCATATTAGGAATCTGCGTTAACTTTCAATACTGTTAAATCTTACGCGACTAGTACACAAGTAACGAAAATTGACAAAAAGTAGGGTCTAACAATTATTAGAATCTGTAACTGGAACTGACCTACATAGGTTAACTCCAGTTACTGAGTCCAACAATTCCACAGTTTGTTACTTAGATCGTTCTAACAAGAGTGTGCACTAAAGTGTTACAGAATATGATATTCCTACCTTCATTAGGCCTACTACGAAAAAGGGAAAATTTGAAAGCGGTAACTACAATATTTATTAGCTTTTCGTAGCGGTTTTGAGATCAATAACAAATCCTACAAAAACATAGTCCACAGATTTACTGCAAAAGTGTCCGAAATTATGAACCATTCAAAAGTTGGAATCCGTAACTAGAATGACCTAAATAGGTGAGTTCTAGTTACCGACGCCATGCATGCAATGCTTCATTAATTAGATCGTTTTTCCAACGCTCGTGTGCACTGAAATATAGGCTACTATGATTTCTGCATTTGTAATTGGCCTCTGAACTACCGCAAAGTAGTTACTAATATTGAAATCGGTAACTAGTATTGACCTATATAGAAGGTCAGTTCTAGTTACCGATTCCAATTGTTGTTATACAACGCATAAGATTTAGAGAGCAATTACAAATGTAGAAATGGTATTACGTTTCAGTACCTACAAATTCAAAAATAATTTATACATGAATCTTGCAGCGGGTTTCAATCTATAACTGGAATTTACCTGCATATGTTAATTCTATTTATCGATTCCAGTATTCTTTATTTTTTGTAGATATTCATTTATCATGTACTGGCTTTTCTTTTAGGATTTAGCGTATCGGTTTCTCCACATTTTATGCTATGTTTCGTATTTGTTGTCATTCATTTAATCTTCCAGTTTTTCGTGTCTAGTAAAGCAGGGGGTACAACCCGTCGGCTTTGACCAATAATGTCAGAATTGGCCAGAGAGCACTATTACACAGATGAAAGAGCTGACAAGAATATTCAGAAACGAAGGAATACGAGAGACGAAAAGTTTAGTTGACATATACGAGGGTAATCCCAAAAGTAAGGATGGTCTCCTATTTTTTTGTAAGTACATAGACCTGTTTATTTCTACAATGGTTTACATCAATTTACAGCTTGAACTACTTTTCGACATAATCCCCATTTCTGTCGATGCATTTTTGTAGACGCTGTGGCAGTTTTTGTATGCCCATATCATACCAGCTCGCAGCCATGCTGTTCAGAAAGTTATGAACCTCGTCTTTCACCTCGTCGTCGGAGCTGAATCGCTTTCCGGCCAAATGTTTTTTTAACCTATGGGACAGGTGATAGTCACTGGGCGCCAAGTCAGGACTATAGGGTGGGTGATTAGGTTCCTCTGAAACTGTTGCAGGAGAGCAACGGTGTGCCGAGCGATGTGTGGGCGAACGTTGTCATGGAGAATATGTACGCCCTTGCTCAACATTCCTCTTCTACGGATCTGAATTGCCAGTTTGAGTTTTTCAGAGTCTCACAGTACCTGTAAGCATTAATTAATGCTTTGCTCAACCTTCAACACTGTCTCCTCAGAAATTGACGGTCTCCCGCTCCTTTGCTCGTCGTGAATTTCGGTCCGACCAGCTGCAAACTCTCTACACCATTTACGAACATTTTTGACATCTATGCACGACTCACCATACACTTCCTTCAATTGGTGATGGATTTCAATCGGCGCAGTGCCCTTCGCTTTCAAAAACCGAATAACTGCGCGCAATTCGCACTTGGCGGTAACATCCAACGGAAACTCCGTTCTCAACGGCGGCCAAGCCAAGACTGAGAGCCTCAGCGCGGCGTGCGCACGTTTACACACAGCGCGTGAAGCACTCTTCATAACAGTGTGACCAACTGCCACACAAGAGTTCTGTAGTTATAAAAAATAGGAGACCTTACTTTTGGGATTACCCTCGTATGTACACTGCTAACGAAAACGTGGAAATAGATGCACGCCACATTTGCAAGCTGTACCTCAGTTGAACTACGCGAAGAGGCAATAAGACGACACATATAAAATTTGTATCCCATACTTCACTATGGGATACAGTTTTTTTTTCGCCTTCGATGCTAATAGTATACCATTCTTTACTTGAGCTACATAGCTATGCACAGCATTTGTATCCTGCTCTCCAGTTGACATATTTTGGTAAATCTCATCAATGTTACATATGTCGTTGTTTTCGAATACGTAGTGTCAGTGTAAAGGCCAACTGAAGGACGGGATACAAATTTCGGTTGTGTCGGCCGTTTCGCCTTCAATATTGCTAGTACGGAGTCGAAAACATCGTACTGATACTAGTGCTAGGAAACGAAAGAAGAACGACAGCTAAGAAATTTCTATTACGTACTGGAGTACACGAAAACATGCGTAATGGTGTAATACAACAATGAAATACGTCAAAATAGTCAAATGCAGTAAAAGAAGAAAATGGAAAAGTGAACTTACCAAATGGGAACTTCCTAAAAGAACCGAAGCTCGCCTAGAAAGACATCAACAAAAATCACATACCCACATCCACAACAAACACAACATTACGAAAACACTCACAGACACACACACACACACACACACACACACACACACACACACGTACGCACATTCATCCCCCCACCCCATCCTAATGTGAAATTAGCTAACACATTTCGGACGGTACATTTGCCCAACATGTTTAATAAAACATTTAAACGGGCAATGTGTTTGGGGAATACTATGTCTCCATGAATATTCGTCAAGGTTACTTTGAAGTGTGGAAATCTGGCGTTTCCCTTTCCCTACAAGAGATTTCACAGCTGACCAATAACCCTCTATGGTATCTGTGCAAGCCCCTGTGGATAATGATCTGAACTCAATATTGTGATTTACTACAAGATGCTGATAACCCCTTTCCCCTACATCCCTATATGAAGAAAATTGTCTGAAATTCCTTCCTTCGATTGGGCACTACTTTGAACACTACATCGTCACATTCCTGACCTGAAATTACTGCCCCTCCCCCCGCCCCCCCCCCCCCCCAAACCCATAATCCCACCATAACCCCATCCTGTTGTACTACTTCCTTTTTCTAAAATGTGATTCTTCAATTTCGATCATAACACCCGGCCCCCACAACGGCCCCCTATATTTCATGTACTCCCCACACACTTCCCTACGAAAATAATACCAATCCGCAACTGTACGCTTACTCACACGACATTCATGCACACACAGCCACACAGGATATCTCAAACACTAACAGTAAGTGGTTTTCACAATGTCCCTCAAGGCGATCTTAGATTTTTCGAACCACGTCCTTCTTCTAATGGATCGCCACAACCTATCTCTGCTGCAGCGCCATACGAATAAGTCGTGAGTATGGCGACAAGATACACTTCTGAGGAGCATTTGTTCGCCGCACTCACGACATCGAACATACTCACCAGTCAGACCACACATTTGCAAAAAACAAATCGTGGCCAACGTTTCTTTGCCCATAGCCTCTCCTAAATCATCAAGGTTCATCAGAACAAATAAATCCATACCTACTAATGAAAATGAGATACTAATAAGAAACTAGTAGTCCAAATTGCCTCAATATCACTAAGGATGAAATTAAGTACCGAATGAATTAGAAACAACTAATTCATTTAATAAATGCACACGAAGAATATTTTCAGCAATATGTAGCGATCTCTTTTAAAATCACATTCACTTATTTTAATGTACAATGATAGCTCTTATACGGAACACAGAAACGTTTGATAATCAATGGCTCGAAGTGAAGACATTACTATCTATGAGAAATGTATGACGATATTGGTCAAAGCCGATGGGTTGTATCCCCTGCTTCACTATACCCCGTTTTTCTGATACACTTTAGTTTCTCCCAGCCCAAAACTCCCACTTTCCTGTGCTTCTCTCGTTAGATTCAATGCTTAATATCAAATTAACACTATCTTGTAACAGTATGACTTCACCATGCGCTTTACTATAAAGCAAAATTTAAAGGTTCTCTGTTTTTTTCTAGTCGCGTAAATTACAAGAACACTTCTTACGAGACATGAAAGTTTATTCTCAACACTTGTTCTTAATTATTTTCGTTATCTTCAGTTCACTTCGATATAATTAATGACTATGTAAACAACTGCGTGACTATGACTGTAATTTTATCGTATGCTACATTCGTCTGTTTGGAGCATCATCCGTTGCTTTCACAGATTGCCAATACGTAGCGTCTATGACTTAGGTATCACGTCATTGCTTAAAGATGACGAGTGGAATCGGGCACAAGAATTTATCCAAAGTACGAATAGAACTGTGTAAATATCTATTACCTGTATCCTGTGCCTAATATTCGAAACAACAAAAGCATTCAATGTGTCATGTATCGGGTAAGTGTCATTGTGTCACCGCCTGCATCTGTGAACCAACACAAATTTCATTCCTGATGATGTGTATATACATAAGTTTTTAAGTTGAAATTTGATTGTAACCAGAACATAATAATTTTCAGACTTGAAAATACAAATATCTCACTGATGAAGGCACAGAAAGAGTTGCAATTTGGGAAAAGTCAAACAAACTGCGTCTTGTATAAGGCGGAATTTTTATCAGCAAACATCGAAAGAAGAAGAGCAACACAACAAGATGAGCTAAATCGATTTCACACAATATACAAGTATTACGTAAGTTAGATTTCACTGTCCAATAGCAGAAATTGTATGGAGGAGAAATCTGTTGATGAAGACTTAAGTTGTAGGCAACATAACGCAGTATCTGTACTGTATGAATATTTTTTTCCCTTAACATGTTATTAAACAACATGAAGGTTGCAGTAAACAACAGAAGAGAATTTCAAACTCACTTTCATTGAAGTTTGTCTGCAGTGTAGAAGTTTTATTGGGTTTTACCGCTGAACGTGTTGTACATGTAAATATTACTAAACACATGTTGTTTATGTTTCACTGTGTACCTCGTGAAAAACAGTTTATTTCACCATTTACAGGTACTGGGATTGTCTTCTTCTGACATTTCAAGTAGAAAATTCAGAACAGATTTTTTGGAGCTGTCTTTCATTTTTAGTGTAAGCAGCAATGGATAAGTTACAAGTTCTGTATACAAACGAGAGTCCAGTTGCAGACTATCTTCGGTGAAACCTCCACATATGTTAGATACTGCATTAATTCTTAATTAAAATGTCACTTGTGGGGAAAGTCAATTAAAAATGCATGCAATTATATCAACTCTCAGATTCAGTTGTACCAGCAGCTGAGAGGCTCCAGTGTCCTGTTCCTCACTCTTGTGGAAAATGTAATGCACACAAAGAAGATTGCTGTTGTGCATTAACTACTTGTGTAACACAGGTATGTTAAGAGAGAACATATATTTGCATCAGTACATGTTACTTTGAGATGTTTCAATCCTTAGCGTGTCAAGCTTCTCCTTCAATTCATCATTGTGAACTGAGAATTTAAAATCTCAACAGTGGTGGTGCATTGAAATATGAAATTGTATGCATCTTAAGTGAAAACCTGAACTCATGGTATTGCTATTTATGGGCAGTTTATTGCCATAACGTATGTAGTATGGTTGCTGACAGATAAGATTCACAAATACATACAAAATTATAATTAATTGTTCCCAGCCCACTCACATATAAATACATTACTTATGGCTCAGTACTTAATTGCTCACCCGCCATTGTCTTTGTGTTAACACACTCCTTGATAATTTCTACAATATTCCTATGTGACATACTTCACAATGTTTATTTATTAGTGCACCCGTATGATTGAAAGCTGTCTTTTTCACCTTCGAGTCACAATTTATGGACTCAGCATTTGGCTGCCACTCTTAACTTTGTGGTTTTGAATCAGTTGCAAGAATGGGAGATCTTAATTAGTAATATAAAAGAAAATGTCATAAAGATAACCAGACTAGATTTATAGAACTAATTATTTCTTATAGCAACAGATTGGTTTTGTAAAACATGAGTCACCACTTTCTTATATCATAACTTCATGTGCAACAAAAGTTCTCTGGCTTCTAATAGTCACCATTTATTTTAAGTTAACGAAAGTTTCAATTTTGAATATTTCCCTTAAAATCCAAAATGTGGGAAATCTAAGAACTTTACCGTGTTCAACAAATTTGTGAAATTTAGTTTTATCTGAACAGAAACATTACGGGATATAAAAATGGTTGTTGTTTTGAAATTGTATTTTAATTAAATGGGATACTGACTTTTGAAATATGGAAATTGAGGAACATATTTTCAAAACTCGATAAATGCAACAGATACAGTTGTTCATAAAATGAGATTTTCTGTTTTCACCAACATAGTTGCGTTTGAATTTTTACACAACTACTAGATCCCACTGACATTAACGGAGCGTTGTAATGAAAAATATTAAAATTTAATTTTTATATCGGTATACGATGGTGTGATTTTTCCAGAAGTTGATAAATGCTTATAGTTATTGCTGGTATCAGTTACGTTGCCTTCTTTTAATTCTTGGTATTTTTTTGTACAGCTAATTTCTCAACTGCTGTAGTGTTTATCATATGCCTGCATTGTTGTGAAATGCGTATTTTTGCATATATTATTATCTATAGCATTTTTAATTACAGTTTCTTACTTTATTGAGAATATAAACAATACTAATAGATGATAGCGCAAAATAATAATATCAATGGTAGCCATATTAACATAATTGTCTAACATATGTCATTGTTATCAGCACTAAATGAACTATGAAATGAATAACACAATAAGTATTTACGTTTTTATTGTCAAGTGAATACTGACAACCTTATTTTTAAGCAGTTTGAATGCTACTAATCGTTCACTGTTCTAAGATTTCGCCTCGTTGTGGGTACAACTCCTTTGTAGCAAGTACAGCAAGAGTTGAAAGTGTTTTCTGTATAAATTGAGATGTTGAAATTATTTCAAGTCACTTTCCAATCGTTACCTTGTGTAATAAGGGATTTAACATTATAGCCAGGTCAAGACTCCCTCTCACACAAGAAAAATGACTAATTTCCTTCTCAAAAACACAGTCACCCAATCTCAGGTAGGTACTCATACTTGGGATACCAAATCATGTAGTACGTTTTGATGAATGTATGAAATCTTTCAAAAGTGGAAATACCAAAAAAAAACGTTTCAGTGGCATTTAAATTTATTATGTATCATAGGAACTGGATAAATTTATAGAAATATCCCATTAAAACTGAAAGTCTAGATTAGGTATATAGGTGAGGCTTGAACACAAGTTTCTATGCATGTACCAACATTGCACCAAATGGTTTGAAGGAAACCAGTAGTCAAATCAAAACAAAATTTAGAAGCCTAAGCCAACGTCAACAGAGCAACAGACAAGGGAGTTAGATAAATATATTGTAAAATTGCCATACAATTACAGTAACATAAAAGCATTACTTAGAACAAGCGACAGACTCAGAGAACATGCTCACAATTAATCTTGTCAAACGCTGAAGATGAGGTTCTTCCAGTACACTATATCAAGGTAACTTACAGTTTCTTACTTTATTGAGAATATAAACAATACTAATAGATGATAGCGCAAAATAATAATAGCAATGGTAGCCATATTAACATAATTGTCTAACATATGTCAGGGTATCTTTGTACCACTTACTACTAGTGTTTCAAGTGGTTGTTTCACGTATTTGCTTATTTTGTACTAAAAGTGACAGTTTTATTACCTCTGTGATCTCTATTACTATTGCGGCTGTCTTTCCAACATCATACAACCACATAGGCTCATGATTATTATTTTATGGCATATCATGTGAATAGAGCATCTGACGACTGCGGTTTAAGATGAACAATGCCTGCTTGATACAACTGTCTTGATATTTCAAAATAAACCTTCAGTACTGAATTCACACTACTCGTTTTTACTTCTTTTTAACCTGTGATTTCCTTCTGCTGTGATCGAAATTTACCCAGAGCATTAGATTTTGGAGCCATTGTTTCCTTTTTAAACTGAACTAAATTTATCTGGAATGACAGTGTAACTTTATATCAGGATTAAAATAGAAACTTTATTCTAATAGGGCATAGTTGAGATATATCTTCACTTTTCCAAGCACTCAGTAGCTATGGTCATAAAATGTTAAAATGTCTGTCGCAATGTGTAATTTATTTTGTGTCCAGTACTTTCAATAAATGTTAAAAAGTGGCACAAATTTACCCAGACTGACTGTAGCAGTATTACCAACAAAATTTCAGAAACAGAAAGTGGCCTGATTTCCTTTATCTCACCTCAACACTAAAGTCAGTTTTGCAGCAACCTTAATTCTTAATTCTTGCTTCAGGATTACAGATAACCTGTAAGACAATACAAATGCATGAATACTGGATGATTAAGTAACATGTTTGTACAAGTACAGTTCCGAAACTGATACTCTCCTTTGTATCCCAGTGATAATATCCTTACTGAATAGAAAACCTGGGCAGTGCTTATGCATATGACTGCAACTGTGGCTCAGCACTCTCTTGTTGGCATTATCTACATTCCGTCCTTGGATTGACATTGTCTGGCTTTAACTATAGAGCACAACAGTCAATCGTTATTTAAAAATAATTTGCCTGGATGTTTAAACATAGCATGTTTAAACCAAACAATCAGACATTACACCCATTCTCATTATCTTATTATTGTAAGTATATAACTGTGATTGCACCTAAGCATACATACATGTATTTACCAACTTTTCCATTTGGTTATGGATTTCACATTTGTATAATTTAAGATATAATTTCTCCAACCCTGAATTCCTGAAACCCCCCCCCCACCCCTCCCCAACGCTCGATACATTCAAAAAAATTCTAAATTGAATTATATATGATAATGGCATAATGTTGGCCTCATACACCAACCCATGAACCTAGTTTTAGCAAAAGCCAACTACTGCTGTCTGTATGAACACTCCAAATTAACAGATTTTAGCAAAACTCGATAAATGCATTCATACAGTTACAGCAGCAAGTCAACAAATGCACTGTAATCAATATAATCATTCTCTCGCACCTCAGCTCTTTCCGCTGCAAGTGGTTAACAACAATGGAATATAGTAGTTGCCTTAAACGACATTACTCATTTTTGTAACAATGTTTACTGGTGGGTATCGTGTTGAACCAATGCAGGTACAGAGAAACCTTAAGGAAGGGGTGCTAAAGGTATGTAGCTCACTACGAATACTATAAGGGCGAGTTTCTAATGATGACATACATGGTAATTTATGTTTGTGGGACTTTTATTGTCGATTCTGTTCTTTTCTAGTGCATTCGATAGAGCGCCCATATAGTAACAATGCATATTTGGGTATGTTCTCGAAAGTCACAGAGATAGGGTATTAGTAAAAATATTGCTATGAGTCTCATAAAAATATATTTACTGAGAAATTACTATGAATTACTATTATTAATACTTCACCATGAACTGATCACTGTAACTCTTGACTAATCTTAACACTTGTACTTGCTACAACTAGGACTTATTACTTATTCATTCTTTAGTCTTAATATGTCTGATTCTGAATGTAAACTAGCTTCCTATTCGGCAAATAGTCCGTATTTATAATGCTATGTATCGAAGGTTCTCTGTATAAGAAAACAATAGAATATTCGCGACTTTTCTCTAACAAATGCCAGACAGAATAATGTATCGAGATCACTAGAATGGCTGCAACTTACTCATAGTTGTAACAATATTCACTGGTGGGAAGAGTGTTGCAATCATTGTTCATTGTTATTCGAACACCTGCGGCTTGCCTTTAGACAAATACGCATGTGACACTCAAATGTACGCTTGCAAAGAAGTATTGCAAGTGGAAGCAGCATGGATGATGATTCTTGTGGTTCTGAAGACAGCATACAAGTCAAAGGACATTCGGATGGGAGAAAATTCTGATTCGAGAAGGGCTTACATCGATCTGAAACGCAAAGCAAGAAGTGTAAAAAGAAACCTATCATTAAATGCAATCGTGGACTTGACGTTTTACCTTCAAAAGCTAAAGGAATGAAAGAATATAAAGCTGCTGAACTCTGCTATGAAGATATTCCATACTTTCATCATCACGTGACATCAGTAAATAAAATGGATCAAGATAAGTTTCCATTAAAAGTTCTTAATATTTCTTCATCTCAGTGCAAAGCAGTGGACAGCCAGGATGCAAAAAGGAAGAAAACAGTGAGAGTGAAGTATACCATTAGAAAAAGGAGTGGTGAGGTAGTGCCACTTTGTGCTGCCACTATCCAAGGAGTATCTTGTGCATCAAAGGGCAGGTTACCCTATCTAGCAAACAGGTTCCATGAAAGAGGAAAGTTGTCAAGGAAAGGAGAGGAGGCGACAAAATGTGAAAGGATCATAAGGCGGTAACTATTGCCATTAATAATGATGTAAAAAATGTAAATGCAAAGAGAGCCGTCATCGAATGGGGAAGTCTACAAGAGGTTATTTGCCTTCATATCTCACACTGAATAAAATGTTCAAGAGATTCTGTGAAGAAAGAAACAATTTAGGACTGAAACGATGCTCCTTATCAAAATACAAGTATATATTTTACAAACATTTTAATCTATCATAAGGGCTCCTCACATCGATATCTGCTCCATCTGTGAGGTTAGTTTAAAGGAAATAAAGGCATAAACATGTCTTCAAGAGAAGAATGAATTACGAACTAGACACAGATTACATAACATTCATGCAAAACATTTTTACGATATAATGAAATGAGATAATCCTACTGTCATTAAGATTTGCTTTGACATGGAGCAAACCAAGCCTATTGCAAAACTATCAGTCTGTAAGGTATTCTATGCTAAACAAGTGTGGTTATACAAACTTGTGTATCATGATCCACACTAAGGAGCAAAAAAGTGAATGCATCGTTATTTCTACACTTAGCTGGAAACAGAATCTTCAGGAGGATGCAATCAAGTTGCTCTGGCTTTGTTGGACATTCTTTCGGACTCAGATTAAAAACAATCTAATGATGGCACCAATACTATACATCTGTTCTCAGATTCTTGCAACAGCAACAATAAAAACAATTTAATGATGGTGATGCTTACAGTGTTCTTGGAAAAAGAGCATAATATTCAATAATATTAATCACTTCTTCCCCGTCCATGCCCATAGCCATAGGCCTCCAGACCGAGTGTTTGGTAGAACTGAGAAGTCTTACAGAAACAAAAGAAAGCATCTTGTCTCCTATTACTGTTTTTTGAAAGAGAATGGTACTTTTAAAGTTCGAAACATGGACTGGATTGTTAAAAATCTAAAAGATAGTGCACAGAAAGAACTAAAGTCAAAGCTATCATTAAAAGGAACAGCCAGCGTGTCACCTCATACAAGAAAGCAAAAAAAATTGTTGAAGTGTCAGTAACTGATACACATGTTGGGGAGCCTTAAAAAGTTGACACTCTGAGATGAAAGAAGACATGCCATGCAACAATAGTAACATCCACTCTTTTGCCAAAACAAAATATGGTCAGCAAAGAAAGGAAGGAAGATATGTCCGCTAACTAAAGCGTTTTGAAATTCCAGATGATGCAAAGGAGTTTTAGAAAGATGCCTTAGACGAATAATGTATAGATGTAAGAGGGAAAACTTGACAATAACAATGTGTAACATGCAATACTTTTCTATCTATCTCAGTGAAAACAGAAAAACTCATTTTTTGAATATCTGTGTATGTTGCATTTATCGAGTTTTGAAAAAATGCTCCTCAATTTCCATAGTTCAAAACTCAGTATCCCATTTCAGTAAAATACAATTTCAAGACAAGAACTATTTTTAGATATTGTAATGTATCTGTTCTGATAAAACTGAATTACATAAATTTATTTTACACAGTAAAGCTCTTAGATTTCCCATGTTTTAGATTTTAAGGGAAATATTCAAAATTGAAGCTTTTGTTAACATTAAATAAATTGTGACTATCAGAAGCACAGAAGTGCTCTTGCACATGAAGTTACGATATAAAAAAGTGGATCCTTGTGTTTTACAAAACCTGTCTATTGGTACAAGAACTATTTAGTACTAAAAATCTGGTCAGGTTACCTTTTTAGTATACTTTCTTTTTTATTACTAATTAAGGTTTCAAGTATGAGATTAAAAACCATGAAGTTAAGATTTGCTGTCAGACTCGAATGTGAAAAAGACAGTTACACACAAGAGGATGGACTACTTCAATCGTACGGGTGCACTCCTATGTAAACATTATGAAGTATATAACATAGGAATATTGTAGAAATTACCAAGGAGTGCATTAATGTAAAGACAATAGCGGTTGAGCAATTAAGTACTGAGCCATAAGCAATGTACATATATGTAAGTGGGCTGGGAACAATTAATTATAATTTTGTATGTATTTGTGAATCTTATCTGTCAGCAGCCATACTACGTATGTTATGGCAATAAACTGCCCATAAATAGCAATACTGTAAGTCTGTGTTTTCACTCAAGGTGCATACAATTTCATATTTCAATGCACCACCACTGCTGAGATTTTAAATTTTCAGTTCACAATGATGAATTGAAGGAGAAGCTTGACACGCTAAGGATTGAAACATCTCAAAGTAACATGTACTGATGCAAATATATGTTCTCTCTTAACATACCGGTGATACACAAGCAGTTAATACACAACAGCAATCTTCTTTGTGTGCATTACATTTTCCACAAGAGTGAGGAACAGGACACTGGAGCCTCTCAGCTGCTGGCACAATTAAATCTGAGAGTTGATATAATAGCATGCATTTTTAATTGACTTTCCCCACAAGTGACATTTTAATTAAGAATTAATGCAGTATCTAACATATGTGGAGGTTTCACCGAAGATAGTCTGCAACTGGACTCTCGTTTGTATACAGAACTTGTAACTTATCCATTGCTGCTTACACTAAAAATGAAAGACAGCTCCAAAAAACCTGTTCTGAATTTTCTACTTGAAATGTCAGAAGAAGACAATCCCAGTACCTGTAAATGGTGAAATAAACTGTTTTTCACGAGGTACACAGTGAAACATAAACAACATGTGTTTAGTAATATTTACATGTACAACACGTTCAGCGGTAAAACCCAATAAAAGTTCTACACTGCAGACAAACTTCAATGAAAGTGAGTTTGAAATTCTCTTCTGTTGTTTACTGCAACCTTCATGTTGTTTAATAACATGTTAAGGGAAACAAAATATTCATACAGTACAGATACTGCGTTATGTTGCCTACAACTTAAGTCTTCATCAACAGATTTCTCCTCCATACAATTTCTGCTATTGGACAGTGAAATCTAACTTTCGCATTTCTTGCACATTGCGTGAAATCGTTTTTAGCTCATTTTTTTGCGTTACTCTTCTTCTTTCGGTGTTTGCTAATAAAAATTCCGCCATATACAAGACGCAGTTTGTATCTTTTCCCAAACTGCTGCTCTTTCTGTGCCTTCATCAGTGAGATATTTGTATTTTTCAGTCTGAAAATTATTAT
Organism: Schistocerca nitens; assembly: GCF_023898315.1. Taxonomy (NCBI): domain Eukaryota; kingdom Metazoa; phylum Arthropoda; class Insecta; order Orthoptera; family Acrididae; genus Schistocerca; species Schistocerca nitens. The sequence continues at coordinate 134,240,512 of NC_064624.1, forward strand.
GTTCCGGTTACAATCAAATTTCAACTTAAAACATACGTATATACACATCATTAGGAATGCAATTTCCGTTGGCTTCTGGATGCAGGCATTTACACAATGGCATTTAGCCGATGCACGACACATTGAATGTTTTTGTTTCGACGAATATTCAATAATAAATACTTACACAGTTCTGTACATACTTTACATTATGCTAATGAGGTGCATTTTTGTTGGTAAATTTGTAACTACCATACATTTTCTTACAACCTGTCATCTGGAACACAAAACAAGTGGCATCTTTTTCTCTTCGATTACAGGTCGAATCTCGCGTTATTTATATTGTTACTTGCGATTTTTGCTTCCTTCAGTCTATTTTTGTTATTTACGATTTGTTACGAGACTCACTTTCGTTATAATGGATGCTCTGACGGTTTAACACATGTTTACTTATGCATAAAATGTTTCTGTTCTAGCACGTTAGTTGTTTTCTTGCGCGTTTATTTGTAGGCTGCTCGCGAAAATCATATTGGTTATTTATATCCACGATCTTCCACTGTGTAGGCTATTGCTATTTTTAAGAACTTGTAAATCTATTTTTGTTGAATGGTGAATCTCTGCCATTAAATGGCCTGCAAATGTTGAGTGGAACTGTTACTTTTTAATACTCTCAGTATCTGCTACAGTGGTTCAGTGTGTTTCAGCAAAACTTAGGACACTGCCTATCATAATACGTAAATTTCGTAATTTTCAATTCCAGTTTGCAGGGTACTTGTACCGCCGGTAGCTAAGGGCTTAGCACATGGTCTTGGAACTACAACAGCAATCAAAGATCTCATTGAAATACATTGCCTATATTGTTTAGTGTAGCTATAAAACATGCTTTAACTTTATGGCTTTTTAGTAACTTGGAACATATGATTAAAATTTGATTATGGGAAAAATCAAATACTGAGTCCGTGTGTGTGTGTGTGTGTGTGTGTGTGTGTGTGTGTGTGTGTGTACGTATGTGTGTGGGTCGGTGTGAAATGATTTCTACCAAGCACCCGTCATTCTGTATTCAATGATTTGATAAAATATTTGGAATTCCCAAGAAAATGAGTAGTAGTATACACCTGTTATTTTTCAATCCTTGCACATTTAGGTGCCAATGAAAACGTCAGAGCTACTGAAGTAAACTTTTCAGATGGCGGCTTTTAAGTAACCACAAAACAGTTCCAGGTCCATCCCTGTTAAAAATCTGAGTAACGCCACCTTTTAATTCATTTTCTTGAAAGAAAAACACCTGACTATACTATAATTTTCCTTTTGAAGAGAGCTGGGGGAGGAAGGGGTGGTGCCTTGTTCCTGGGTAAGGGCCCCTTAGGGGTAACACTTAGTACTAGCACATTCTTTCGCCAAATTTATAAGAAAATCGTCATAGATATACATTAATGCTTTTGTAATGGAAGTAAGTGCAATGTTATATGTCCTGTTGGCTGGCTGGAGTGGGCGAGCAGTTCTACACGCTACAGTCTGGACCGCACGACCTCTATAGTCGCAGGTTCGAATCCTGCCTCGGGCATGGATGTGTGTGATGTCCTTAGGTTAGTTAGGTATAAGTAGTTCTAAGTTCTAGGGGACTGATAATCTCAGCATTTACGTCCCATAGTGCTCAGAGCCATTTGAACCTTTTTTTTTTATATGTACTGTTGATCACCATGGTCATTAGAGGCATGTGTTGATCAGACTTTTTGGGAAAAGAAGTAGCTGTGAACTTCAGAACGAACCATATGTGCACCTGGTTTGCTATCATATTTAAATAAAATTAAATACACACTATTTCGTGCATAGCTGATTCATGTGGGCAAATAATACTAATACTCATTTTGTACTCCCTACTGGCTGTCACATGCTACAAGGTTTATCGCATGTCTGGTGAAATCTGGGGAACCATACAATAACGAAATTTGGATGACTGGACCAAGAACCGTAACTGAGCCTCCCAACTGGTACCTGAGCATGCTAGACACTACACCACCTAACCGTTAGGAGAGGAACGGGACAGGGTAAGAAAGGAGGGCAGCTCCAGGAGTGTGTGTCGACCACGCAGAAAGGTTTGTGAGTAAGCAGAAAAGAGCTACGGAAAAGATATTTCTGATGATGAAAGTAGCAATAATATTAAGAACTAGTGGCTGATCAGAACCTCACTCGAATTCACTTACACATTTACTAATTGGTAGGACAATTCAATAAGTCAGAGATATCACGTATAAAAATGACCAATTTTAGTGTATTCGTACAGACGACAATACGTCATCAACTCTAAGGGGAAATGTTTTGTTGTCAGGACGCCAACAAAATTTTTGTAGCTGTCTGACAATTTTTATCTCAAGTCTTTCATCCCAGAAGGTTTACAATTCCACTACTAATTTTGTTACACAGGAACAAATGTAGATTGAGTGTTCTCAGGAGCCACACTACCATTTGACAATAATTAATTATGGCACAATGAAGCAAAAGGTGGGAAATGAAGAATCTGTATGAGAGGTAGGGTGGAAAGATAATTGTAACAGGAAAAGTTTTTGATAAAGCAAGGCGGATGGGGTGAGAGGGGAGAGGCCAAAATTGACAATTATTTAGGTCATGATCGAGGGGCAGTTGGCACTCTGTAGGCAAGAAAAACTGGTGTTAGGTGAAAAAGCACAGGTCGCAAATCAGATATTAAAATCAAAATTGAAACGACTATCATGTTCACTAACTTCTTTCTTATCATATTTAAATAAAATTAAATACATACTGTTTTGTGCACAACTGTTTCATGTGGGTGAATTGTACAGATACTCATTTTGTAGTCCCTACTGGCCACCACATCCATACAAGGATTATCAGTTGAGCATCATTAACTGCAAGTCAAGAGTTTTGTTACATCGATGCTATATAGTTAAACTGCATTAATTCAATGTAGTTAAACTGCATTAATTTTATGAGATGTATGCACAGTGTGACTGATTCGTACTTGCATATTCTTGTAGCTGCGTATGCTTTAGCACACATGTGGGGTACCTCAAATGCCACCTATACAAGCAAAGCATGTTTCATCTCGTATTCCTTCCTCTGCCCATTTTCTTGAAGTGCCCCGATGTGTAAACCGGTGTGTTTTTTAAAGAGCACATAGTCTGAGAGTGAGAAGTGTATTGTTTTGTGAGTATTAAAAGATACAAGAAATACGTAGCCCCAGAAAACGTGAAAATTTCCTTTACTGCAAAAATTATGAGATATATTTATTTACACTGATTTTCAACCCAGCCAAAGGGAATAACAACTTTCGCTATCTAATTATATAATGTTAAATCTCTATTATTAAAAAATTAGGAACCAATTTACTTACGTTTCGTAACATCTTTGGGTTGCTGGTGGTAGCTACCAATGCGTGCATATTTCGAGCACGTCTGATTCTGAACTAGAGTATGGCCAGAAGGTGTACTTTATGAATCACTGTATGTAACAGGCTGCTATTTCAACATGCAGCATATGAGGAGATATGCATGCATCCAAAGATTTTGCTAGTAAACTGATACTCCCAAACAAATTGCTCGGGTTTCCAGGTCACTTTACAATGTTATAACATTGTCGGTTTTTCCATTTTTTCCTTTTTTTCTTTATTGTATTTCAACTCCCCATCCGGGGCAGGCCAGCAACATCATACGCACTGCTCTTCAGCCGATAGAGGGTACAAGTATGTAACAGGAAGACATTTAAATCAACATAGAGGAGAAAACATGGCAAAACATAGATATAAAAAGGGGGAACATAATGAAACAGAGCATGCAAAAGGGTGTGACTAAAAATGGAGATAAAATTTTAAAAAGTATTTTGCACAAAAAACCATGCACTGTTAGAATTAAAAGACATAAGGCAAAGTACGGCCTGAGTATAAAAAGTTGCACAATGATAAAAGAGCCAAGTGATGGGCGGCATAACACAGAACAATCACATACAGCAAAACTATATGCAAGTCAAGCACAGGATTAAAACCATATAACTTGATGTCACCATAGAAAGCCACTGAACACAACACTGACGTAGCACACTGATGACAAAGAACAAACTGGGAGGTTCTTCCAGGGGTATGGATATGAGGGAGAAGGGAAGAAAGGGGGCAAAGGGGCGGTGGTAGACAGGGGAGAAAAGGGGGAACAGGGGGGGGGGTGGGCTGGAGGGGGGCTGTGAAGGGAGGGATGGAAGAGGAAAACAGCCAAGGAGGAGTGCACAGACTTGGGGGGGGGGGGGAAGAGGAAAAATCACTCTGGGGAAGGACGAAAGGGGAGCACTGGGAGGTGGAGGAACAAGGCCGTGTTACAGCTGGTAGGAAGGGTAATGTCATGGCAAAGTTCGTCGTCTGGGAGGGGGAGGTGCTGGAAACCGCCCTGATGAAGGATACTTAGGGTGTGGACATGGAGAGAGGGAGCAATACAGCGATAGACGTGTGGCAGTGGGAGGGTGGTAGAGAGGAAGGACGAGACTAGGGGTAGGGGAAGATCAATCCTGCGGACAGTGTAGGTGATGTGGATATGTTGGAGGAAAAGGAGGAGGTGGGGGAAGGGGATGAGGGCGTACAGACACCGTGTGGGGAATGGAAGGCATATATGGAAGGTAAGGTAGAGCATGTGGCGTTCAAGGATTACGATGGACTTATAAAAGCAGGGAAGGGGGGGGGGGCGGAGATCCAGGCAATGCTGGCATAACAGAGGATAGAACAGATGATTCGTAATTGTGGAGAATGGTGGAAGGATGCAATCCCCATGTCTGGCCAGGCAAGAGTTTCAGGAGGTGGAGGCGAGTATGGGCTTTCTGGTGGACAGTCAGGAGATGAGGGGGCCAGGTGAGGCGACGGTCGAGGGTGAGGCCAAGGTATCTCATGATATGGGTGAGCTGGATGGGATGAGCATAAATGGTGAGGTAGATATCATGGAGATGTAAGGAGCAGGTGGTGCAGCCTACGGTGATTGCCTGGGCCTTGGATGAGTTAATATGAAGGAATCACTGGTTGCACCAAGTGATGAACTGGTCAAGGTGGGTTTGGAAGGCGCATTGGGACCATTCAAGGGTAGGATAGAGAGCCCGGAAGGTGGTGTAATCAGCAAATTGGAGGAGGTGTACAGATGGTGGTGGCCTGGGCATATCATTGGTGTACAGGAGATAGAGGACAGGGGAGAGGATGGAGCCTGGAGGGATGCCGGTGGTGGGTTAAAAGCTATGGGGGTTGGTGTCATGCAGGGTGATATAGGAAAGACAGCGTAAGAGGAAGGAAGCGACCAGACAGACAAAATAGGTAGGGACGGCATAGGTTTGAAATTTAAAGAGAAGACTGGGATGCCATACATGGTCATAAGCATTTTGGAGATCAAGGGAAACAAAAATGGTGGAGCAACAGAAGTTAAGTTGGAGGGAAACAAGATTAAGGAGTAGGTCTTCAGCGGAGGAAGAGGGTTGGAATCCACACTCGGTAAGAGGAAGGGGGTGGTGTTGATTATGGTGGTGATGGATACAATGGGAGAGGATTGATTCAAAGACCTTACTGAAGATGGAGGTGAGGCAGATGGACGATAGGAAGAGGTGGCAGAAGGGGGTTTGTTGGTACACAGGAAGACTTCCACAGGTTGGTGTAGAAGCCGGTAGAGAGTATAACGTTTTTACAAATTGGCAAGGACAGTCAGGAAGGAGAAGGGGCATTCTCTGAGATGGCAGTAGGTGACACAGTCATGAACAGGGGCCATGTTGTATTTTGACTGAAGGATAAGTTTAAAGTCTCGTTCTGTGATTGGAGTGTTTATGTCAGAGGGGGGTAACTACCCCCAGTACTGGAGATTGGGAGCAGTGGAGTGACCGAGGTACGGCGAATTCCATGATGGTGGGGAAAAGGGAATAAACAAAGTGGGAATCATCAGGGATGTAGAAGACCTAAGAAAGGTGAAAAGCGAAGTGGTTGGCCTTACTGAGGTTGTCGGCAAGGGAGTGGTCGTTATGGAGAAGGGGATAATGGGGTGTGGAATGGGAAGCAGTAAGGCGATGGAAGGCTGGCCAGTACTTCAAAGAGTTTATAGGGAAGGTGTCATAGAGTCACGTACAGGTCTGACGCCAATCCCGGCGTTTCTTTGCTCTAATAAAGTTCTGATTGTGCCGCTGGAGTTGCCGGTGGTGGTGGAGTGTATCTCTGTCGTAAGGATTGATCACCTCAGATGTTAAGTCCCATAGTGCTCAGAGCCATTTGAACCTGTCACGAGTCTGCAGGAAGAAGCAATAGAGGCAGTGGGATTCGCAGAGGAAGAGGACAGCTCATGGAGTGAGAGTGGGACAGTGGGGATGGATGGTTTTAGTAGGAACATGGGCCTACCTGACGTCAGTAATGGCCTTCCAAAGGAAGGATGTGGCATCAGTGATGTTGGGATGGTGATAGGTAAGAGTGTTTCTTTCGAAGGAGAGCAGGATAGCGACAGGACAGCGGTTGTCTGCGTTGATGTCGGCGGCAATCACATACGTGGAGAAAGTGCAGTCAGTGTGGGGAGATGAAGTCATAGGGAATAGGAGCAGTGGAGCAGATACATATGGTGCCACAGGTCAGGTGACGGTGAGGTAGGAGTGAGGACGAATGTTGGGGCTGGACAAAGGTTCCATCCAGGAGGAAGGGGTCGACCTGGTGTTGGGAGAGGGTGTTCATGAGGAGGTATTTCTTGGTGGGGAAGGAGACAGTGTTATTATGGATTTTTTTCTTTTATTGATTTTCGTTTCCCCCTGAAGGGGGCAGGCTGGCAGCAGCTTAGTATGCTGCTCTTCAGCCTACAGAATTTGTAAAACATAAGAAGAAGATAATAAACAACGAAATCAGGCGATAAAACGGTGACTTAAATGTAAAACGGCGGAAAATTCTGGAAAGTTGAAACATAAAACAGAGGGTTGGCGATGCTAATAAAATACACAGGAAGCAGACAGGTAAAATAGCAGACAAACAATTAAAAAAACACAGCGACTGTCTGGTTTCCATTTGCAAGAGATATAAAAATCACACCCAGTGACAGTATGATTTCTGTTCGCAACACTTTGGAAGAGATACACAACACTTAACACTCTCTGTAAACACTGCACTAAAAAGTCGGCATGAAGAGGACACATCACAGTCAAGTGACAGATTGGGGGGGGGGGGGACTGGGACAGATGAGGGGGAAAGAAGAGGGAAGGAGTGAAAAACGAAGTGGGGTGGGGACCAACAGATGGAAAGAACTCAAAAGGGGGGCAGGGCAGACACGAGAGGGAATGGGGAAAGGCAGAGGAGGGGAATGCAAAAGGACTCGGGGTAGAGAAGGGAGGCAGAAAGAGGGTAGACTGGGAGATAACAGGATGGAAGGAGGGGAGAGGGAGCCTGTGAAAAGGACAGAGGAAGGGAGGGGGAGGTGAGGATAAGAGTTGATAGGAGGGATAAATGGAGGGAGAGGGAGTATCATCCAGGAGGGGTAGTAGACGGAAGCCACCTTGGGAAAGAAGGGTGTAGAGATGGAGGGTAGGGGGACAAAATGGTGAAGGCATGGCAGCGGGCGGGGGTTGGAGGGGAGAGGAGCAACCAGGGGTTGAGAGGGGTCAAGGTGGTGGGAGTTGTAGAGTATGTGGATATGTTTGGGGAAATAGAGAAGATGAGGGAAAGGAATCAGATTGTAGAGGATCTGTGTGGGGGACGGGAGGCATATACGGAAGGTGAGGCAGGGTACATTTGGGGGGGGGGGGCAATTTCCAGGTGGGACTGGCATGATAGAGGATGGGACGGATTAAGGATTTGTAGGTGTGGAGGATGGCAGAGAGGTTCAACCCCCATGTCCGGCCTGAGAGGATGAGGAGATTGGATATGAGGGAGCCAGGTGAGGTGACGGTCAAGGGTGAGGCCCAGGTAGGTGAGGGTTGGGGAGAGACGGACAGGATGGGCACAGATGGTGAGGGAGAAATCAAAGAGCTGGAAGGAGCGAATGATACAACCTACAGTGATTGTCTGGGTCTTGGAAGGATTGATTTTCAGGAGCCACTGGTTTCACCATGTGGCAAAAAGGTCAAGGTGATTCAGGAGAATGCGTTGGGACCGTTGAAGGGTAGGAGCAAGGGCAAAGAAGGTGGTGTCATCGGCATACTGCAGGAGGTGAACTGAAGAGGGGGTGGGGCATATCTGCAGTGTATAGAAGGTAGAGGAGGGGAGATGACAGACCCCTGGGGCACATCCGCAGGGTAGAAAGTACGGGAATCAGAATCACGGATGGTAACATAGGAGGGGTGGCAGGAAAGGAAGGAGGCAGTCAGACGGACATAGTTGATAGGACAGGTCTGGAATTTAAACACGAGACCGGGATGCCAGAGACGGTTGTAGGCCTTTTCAAGGTCGAGGGAAAGAAAAATGGTGGAGCGACAGGAGTTAAGCTGGAGGGAGAGGAGATGAGTGAGGCATAGGAGTTGGTCACTGGCAGAGAAAAAGGTAGAAATCCACATTGGGTGTTGGGGAGTAGGTGGTGTTAGTGGAGGTGGTGATGGATGCGCCAGGTAAGGATGGATTCCAGGAGCTTCCTGAACACTGAGGTCAGACATATAGGGCGATAGGAAGAGGCATCAGATGGAGACTTGTTGGGTTTGGAGAACATCAGGATATGGGAGGTTTTCCACAGGTTGGAGTAGAAGCCAGTGGCAAGGATTACGTTGTAGAGGTTGGCAAGGACTGCAAACAGGGAGGTGCTTGAGGTGGCCTATAGCAACACCGCCACTTGCCAGAGGATATGGGTTATTGGTGCAGTGAAGGTTGTGGAGATGCAGATATGTGATTGAAAGAAGGTTTCATTTCAGATTAAGGCATCCACGCAGTGCTGATGGAGGGTGTGGAGGAAGAGGAGTTTGTGGGTGGGCAGGGAGCGGATATTATGGTACAGGATACTGTAGTGGTGTTGCGCCATGCGAGGGGAGAGTTAGACAAGGGTGGGGAGTGGGGTGAAGGTGAAGTGGGTCTGGTTGTGGGAGTAGATGGCATAGGTGGTAAGATGGAACGGGCAGAGAGGGCGACTTGGGAAAGCATGTGGGAGCGGGTAGATGTTTTGGAGCACAATGGTGATGAAATGAATGATGTCCTCTGCAGCAGGGGGAGAGCAGAGGGAGTTGTTGGGGTGGATGGGGTCATCAATGGGATGGTGAGCTCAGGGGTGACAGGAGGAGATTTCGCTTTACACTTCGAGGAGTAGTTAGGATGGGGTTCATTACTGGTGTTGCAGGAGGGGGGGGGGAGGTGAGGTTGGGGCAGTTCTTTAAGAAATGTGAAGCTTTGCAGTGGGGACAGGTAGGGGGGTTGTTGCAGACGGAGGTAACATGGTCATTGTACTTGAGGCAGCAGTAGGATTGGACTAGGAGGGGTCCACTTTCTGATGGCGATTTTATATGAGGGCTCCCTCTTTAAGGAGATGGTCAATGGAGGAGGAGGATTCAGTGAATATCCACATTAGATAAGTCGACCTGGCATCGTTAAAGATGCGATGACCCAAGCGGATATCGATGTTGGGCTGGAAGTTGAGTTCCTCCAACACCTCAGCCTCTGCCACCACAGGGCTAAGCTTCGTGATCATGGAGGTGAAGGCTGGCAGGCGTCAGGGGGTTTGAGGCTGTTGGTTAGAGGATGGTGTGTGGTAGGGGGAGAGTGTGGCCTGTTAGCCAAATTGGATTTGTGGGATTTGGGGATTTAATGAGATCCGAGTCCTTGATAAGAATGAGAAGGGAGATGTAGGCATTGGGGAAGTATTTAAGGATGGCCAGGGTGAGGTGTGGGCATCGAGGAATTGAGGGTTAGGATTGGAGAGGACAAAGGTGAGGGTGGCAGGTGTGGTAGGTGTGGCATGGGTGGGAGTCGGGGTCGCGTCCATGGGGGAGGATGGGTCACTGGGGTCAGGGGTTTTCTTTGTGGAGATTGCAGGGGAAGGGTCAACATTAGGGTGTTTGGAAGGTTTCATGGACAGGACAATGTGGAGAGGGGGCTGGGGGATGGGTTACAGGGGGAGATGGCGGGGGCAGGTCTCCCTGAGGGGCAGATGATGCAGAGGGTGGGGGTGTAGGTGGCACAGAGACCATGGAGCGGCGAGCCAAAATCCTTGCTGTAGCCTGTTGAAGGTGGTGCAGGGAGAGGTGGGAAGTCTGCAGATGGTGATGGGGCGACAGCGACAGGGGAGGAAGAGTTGGGGGTAGTTACAGCCAAAAATGCTGCAAGAGTGGGGTGGACTGGGAGGGAAGGAAGGATGGGTGTGGGGATGGCGGATGAGTTCCATGTGACGGTGGTTGGAACAGCTGAGGGGGAGATGAAAATGATAGAGGTGGTGGGGTGGGACATGTTGACAGCATACGAGAGGGGGGTGAAGATGGCAATGGAGATGACAGTGACGGTGGTGATGACGGTGGTGGCAGGAAACGAGAAACGATGGCAGCGGTGAAGGACGGCGGCTGCGGTGAAGGAGCCATCAGTGTGAGGAGGCGGCAGCCCCTCTGGCAGGTGATTAAGCGGTCCGGTGAATCCCTCCGGGCAGCAGTGGCTGGACGACGACAGCCAAAATGGCGTGGCCCAGAATCATCGGGCGGTGGCGGCGAACAGGCAGGTGGACGGCAGATGGATGGATGGCTACAGCAGCAGCGAGCACAGGGTGGCGGCCCTGGAGGGCGGACAGCTAGGGCCAGCAGGCACACAGACAGACAGCAACACCAACAGCAACAGCAACAACAGCTTCGAAAACAGAGATTTCACCCTGAGGGTAGCCCAGGCTCTGCAATCCGTCGTCTTTGAAGGAGGGGATCCAACCGTCTAAATGTGTTATTATGTGAGAACATTATAACTTATAGTTTTGTTTAAACCGTGTAACAATCTGTCACAACTGTGAGTGTTTGACGAGTATATACAGAAGCACAGTAAGGAAACTCATGTGGACGTCAGGCGGCATTTAAGTTAAACTCTAATCTATTCTTCTACGTCGCTGGCAGATGACAGAGCGTACACTACTTGCATAATGTCCAGTGGCTTTCAGTGTTTTCCATTGAGAGCTGTGGTGGGTAAATTATATCACACTAAATACACACAAATAATTTATTGTACATCGACCAAGTCACTCGAAACTCCATAATGGACCACAAAGAGAGTACTGTCTGTACATCATGTTGTACCTTAGGGTTTAACTAAAATATGTGACATTAACTAATGAAGTATATATAAATTAAAACAGTTGTTCATATAAAGAAATGAATAGAACATGTCACAAATAAAGCTTTCAGCCATTAAGGCCTTCATCAGCAATGGACACACACACACACACACACACACACACACACACACACACACACACACACACACACACACACACAGCAGTCTCTGGCAACTGAAGCCACACTGCAATCAGCAACACCAGTGCACGATGGGAGTGGCGACTGGGTGGGGGTAAGGAGGAGGCTGGAGTGGGGAGGGGGAGGGACAGTATGGTAGTAGGGGTGGCAGACAGTGAAGTGCTGCAGGTTAGATGGTGATCTGGGCAGGAAGGGTGGGAAGTACCAGAAAAGGAGAGAAGTAAAAAGACTGACTGTGATGGTGGGATGATGGCTGTGTAGTGCTGGAGTCAAACAGGCAAGCGGCTGGATGTGCGAGGACAGTGACTAATGAAGATCGAGACCAAGAGAGTTACAGGAACATAGGATATATTGTAGGGAGAGTTTCCAACTATGTCATTCAGAAAACCTGGTGTTGGTGGGAAGGATCCAGATGACACAGGCTATGAATCAGTCATTGAAAAGAAGGATGTCATGTTTGGCAGTGTGTTCAGCAACAGAGTTGTTCACTTCTTTCTTGGACACACATTGTCAGTGGCCATTCATGTGAACAAACTAATTGTTGGTTGTCATGCCCACATAGAATGCAGCACAGTGGTTGCAGCTTAGCTTGTAGATCACATGCCTAGTTTTCCCTTCCTTTATTTGTGAGTGGAACAGGAAACGAAATGAATAAAATCATCTTGGTTTTCAAGATATATCAATTTGAAAACTCTGGGGAAATAAAATGACTAGTAGTTGTACAAGATACCCTGTGCCACACACCATATGGTGACTTGCAAGATATATATGTAAATGTAAAACTATGTAGAGTTTTCCTTGGCAATTTTTCTGCCTCAAGTACATGTTTCCATGCATTGCTGTAGTTATACTACTGCATTTGAAATTGTGTTAAAACATTGTGTTTCACATTCTTACATGTGACCTTTGATCTGTTGTTATATGTAGCTACAACTAAAAACTTACATGTGACCTTTGATCTGTTGTTATATGTAGCTACAACTAAAAACAATAGCAAATAAATAAATAAATTGCTAAATGCGTTACCAGTGTCTTTTGAAGTTGTGACCATACAGTCCAATTTCTATTCCTTCCCTAATCACTGACACTCACCAGTTGGAATTGTGGGCCTGAATCCCTGTCTGTAGAACTGATGTTTTTAATGTTTGTATACTTAAGATGGCAATGTTCAACACAGCAATTAGCAACTGCCCTGCGTAATTGCAATGAATATTATAAATCCCTGGTACTCTGAGGCTGAGTATATTTTTGGCAGATGTTGTTGTTGTTGTGGTCTTCAGTCCAGAGATTGGTTTGATGAAGCTCTCTATTCCTCATCTCCCAGTACCTATGGCAACCTACATGCTTCTGAATCTGTTTAGTGTATTCATCTCTTGGTCTCCCTCTGCGAATTTTACCCTCCACGCTGCCCTCCAATACTAAATTGGTGATCCCTTGATGCCTCAGAATATACCCTACCAATCGATCCCTTCTTCTAGTCAAGTTGTGCCACAAATTTCTCTTCTCTCCAATTCTATTCAATACCTCCTCATTATTTATGTGATCTACCCATCTAATCTTCAGCATTCTTCTGTAGCACCACATTTCGAAAGCTTCTCTTCTCTTCTTGTCTAAACTCTTCCATACATGGCTACACTCCATACAAATACTTTCAGAAACGATTTCCTGGACCTTAAATCTATACTCGATGTTAAGAAATCTCTCTTCTTCAGAAATGCTTTCCTTGCCATTGACAGTCTACATTTTATATCCTCTCTACTTCGACCATCATGAGTTATTTTGCTCCCCAAATAGCAATACTCATTTACTACTTTAAGCGTTTCATTACCTAAACTAATTCCCGCAGCATCACTCGATTTAATTCGACTACTTTCCATTATTCTCGTTTTGCTTATGTTGATGTTCATCTTATATCCTCCATTCAAGACTATGTCCATTCCGTTCAGCTGCTCTCCCAGATCCTTTGCTGTCTCTGACAGAATTACAATGTCATCGGCGAACCTCAAAGTTTTTATTTCTTCTCCATGGATTTTAATTTCTACTCCAAATTTTTTTTTGTTTCCTTTATTGCTTGCTCAATATATATATTTAATAACATCGGGGATAGGCTACAACCCTGTCTCACACCCTTTTCAACCACTGCTTCCCCTTCATGCCCCTTGACTCCTATAACTGCCATCTGGTTTCTGTACAAATTGTAAATAGTCTCTCGGTCTGTATTTTAACACTGTCACCTTCAGAATTTGAAAGAAATAATTCCAGTCAACATTGTCAAAAGCTATCTCTAAGTCTACAAATGCTAGAAACGTACGTTTGCCTTTCCTTAATCTATCTTCTAAGATAAGTCGTAGGGTCAGTATTGCCTCACGTGTTCCAATATTTCTAAGGAATCCAAACTGATCTTCCCCGAGGTCGGCTTCTACTGGTTTTTCCATTTGTCTGTAATGAATTCATATTAGTATTTTGCAGCCATGGCTTATTAAACTGATAGTTCGGTAATTTTCAAATCTGTCAACACCTGCTTTCTTTGGGATTGGAATTAGGTTAAATAATTCCATCAGTTGCTCTAGTTGTCTTCAGCTGTTATAAGGAGTTAATATTAAAATCACCCATGATAATTAAATCCTTGCGTTTTGAATATATCTGGTACAAAATTTGTTCCATATGGTTTAAAAAGATACATATTTTCCTTGCAGAAGCCCTGTAAACTGACAAAATTGTAACTGACTTATTATTTATAATAATTTCGCTTCCACAGGCTTTGGGTGAGAATCTACACTGTAAGTACTTATGCCTAGGGATTTATATTTCACACTAGTTTTAACATAGACTGCAGTCCATCCTTTCTCCTTTATGGATCTGCAATACCTTTCTGCTAGTGAGTATCCACCAATTTGTGGTATTTCAGTTCCATTTGTCATATGGCTTTCTGTGAGACATGTTACTTGTGCATGGTTTACAGATTCACCGTCAATAATGTCGAGATTTAGAAGCTCCAGTTTGTTTCTGAGACCACTGATGTTTTGGTGGAACACACAGAGTTTACTGCTACTGGTATTTCTTGGTTCGTAGCTACACTTTGATAGCTTAGCATCCCCCTATAAACTCGGACTCTTTATTACACCTCTGATTATCACCAGTCTTAACATTTAGCCTACAAAACCTCAGAAACAGATTGCTGATTTATTCTAACGATACTGACCGCGTGATTACCTCTTGAGGCTTATTTCCTATTTCACTCAGCACTTTATTCGCTACATTCGTATTCCAGGTCATTTAGATGCAGTTCATGAGCCGTGTGAAATCGGTGGTCAATATTGTTTATATTCAATACAGCAACGTTTTTGAAGTATATACCAATTGATTCATATTGATCATTAGCAGCAGGTATTTCACGATTCAAGCATGACCATTGTGGCAGATCATGACGATGCGGGATCTTGAGAACAACAATGTTAGAATGCGTTAAGTGATTCAAACATTCCTTTTGTTCCTGACAGGCATTTGATGTTTCGTTTTTAAAGATATCGTTCGATCCTCCAATTACCACATCATAATCATTTGTGAATAACTTTCCGACTTCTCCAGAGTTTGCATTTTTCCTCAATTCAGTTAAACCTGCACCTGGTTTGATGTATCCCATAGCAGCAGTAGCTGTAGATGCTTCATATTGTATCTGAGAGGCGATTCCGCGCCCATGGCTGTCGGTAATAAGCATCAGTTTTCTTCTTGATTTTTCTTCCTTGGAGCTTTGAGATTGTGGGTGATGGTGTTGGGCAGCAGCTGCATGTTGATCGGACTGATTATCTTCAGCGCTGTTATTACCTAAAGCACCACTTGTTTGAGTGTCTGTCGTACGTCGATTAAGTGTGCCTTCACTGATAAATTGTGATGAAAGGGTTTTGTCGCTGTAAACACTATAATCCTTAGAACTGTTTTCACTTGTATGACTGGCGAGCACCTTTTTGCGATGTTTATATCAGAAGTCTCTGATAGATCTGGACTAGTGTTCTTATTGAGTCTGCATAATTAACACTTCCACACTTGTACCTTATTCTTTAATGAGGGGTCTAGTTTGCTACGTCCATAATGAAATTTGCTTTTGTAACACTCACATACGCCACCATTCTTCATCTTGTTGGAACACTTTTTGCAAACACTTTCGTTTCCATTATACTTTACTTCGGGTTTTACCATTATTGAGTTCGAGTTCTTCTGATGCACTAAATGCTTCATACTGCATTACTTTTTGTTTTAAGTGCGATATTTCCTGAAGTAGCACTGAAGTAATTTCGGTGGTGGATCTGTATGCATTTAGCTTTATGCCCAATTCTTTACTTTCACATTTGGATCAGAACCAGTTCTCATAAATACTCTTCACTTCCTCCCTTTTGCTTCATTATTCTATAATCAATTATTGTCGAGTAGTACTGTGGCTCCTGGGGAGACTCGGTCTACATTACTTTTATTTATTTATTAATTTATTTTGATCCAACATCAACTGATTACAAAAAAAAAAGTTTTTTTGTTCAAGTCTACTCGACAAGTCAGAGCCTTACTTACTAGAGTTACACATTATTGGCTGGCACTTTTATCTATAGAAGTTTTTCTAAATTTAGTTGAGAGACCAAAGTTACATATATGGACTATACATAAAAAAATTTGTTATTGCCAGACTTAGATTAAGGAATCTACAGTTTGTGACACAGTATTCATATCTGACATTCAAATATTTACAGTTTGTGACACAGTCTAAGATCTGAGATTACATATATTTTAGATAGATGGTCTTAAATCATATGAGTGTACTACATCTAGAAACTCATCTATTGAATATTCAGGAATGTTTAGGAGGTATAATTTTAATTTCGTTTTTAGTTTTGTAATGGGCAATTTGGAGATATTAGGGTAGAAGCAATTCAGCAGTTTTATGCCTGCATAGTGAGGGCTTTTCTCATAAAGTGTTGTTCTATGAGAGATGATGTGGGGTCTCTCTCTACCTCAAGAGTTGTGATCGTGTATTTCTTTATTAAGTGTTATGTTACTGTTTACTGCCATAATAATTATCTTCAGCACATACAGGTTATGAACAGTTAGTATTTTAAATTCTTTAAACAAATTTCTGCAGGACTCCCTGGCACATTTTTTTCCCATAATTCTAAGTGCCTTCTTTTGTAAGATAAGTACACTTTTTATATTACCTTTACTGCTGGATCCCCATACCTCTGTCCCATAGCTTAGATGGGATTCAAATAGTGCAAAATATATTTGCCTCAGAGTGGTGATGTTACAAAAAGGTGTCAGTTTTCTTAGGACAAATATGATGGTACATAGCTTTTTGCATCATTCACATGATCAGACCAGTTAACTCTGCATCAAGTGCGAGGCCAAGAAACTTGGTCGAGTATTGTTTTTTGATGTATTCGTCACCCATTAAGATTTGGTTTTCATGAGTTTTTTGCCTCCCAAGATCAAATTCAATATAGACATATTTATTTGTGTTTAATTTTAGTTTGTTGCCATTAAAATACTGCAGAATTAAGCCTGCTGCAGTATTGGAGTCCACTTCGAGCTGCAAATAGCTAGGATTGCAGCATATTAACGTGGTATCATCTGCATATAAGATAGCTGTTGCATGGTTTGTTATGGACTGAATATCATTAACATAAATAATAAAAAGAAGTGGTCCTAATATTGACCCCTGTGGAATACCAAAATTTATGTCAGTGGTGTTTGATTTGTATGCTCCCTCTGTAGTGCTAATAGTCACAAACTGCATCCTATTTGTCAAGTAGGACCTCATCAGATTATGGGCTGTGCCTCGAATGCCTTAGTTCCACAGTTTGCTCAGCAATATGATCGTATCAACACAGTCAAATGCTTTTTCTAAGTCCAGAAAGAAGCCACATACATGTTCTTTATTATCTATTGCTTGAGTGACACCTTCGATTAAGTTGAATGCTGCTGTAATGGTGG
The DNA here is from genome assembly GCF_023898315.1 of Schistocerca nitens. Classification (NCBI taxonomy): domain Eukaryota; kingdom Metazoa; phylum Arthropoda; class Insecta; order Orthoptera; family Acrididae; genus Schistocerca; species Schistocerca nitens. The sequence goes on from NC_064624.1 coordinate 134,257,840, forward strand.
GAGACCCTTTGACAAACCCATACTGCCCCTTAGAAATCACTTTTTTTGCATACCAGGAAGTTCCAGATTCTTATGTATATTACTTTCTCAAAGATTTTGGATATTATTGTAAGAACAGAAATGAGTCGAAAGTTTTCTACTAGATTGTTTCCTTTTTTAAAAATAGGCACAACTTGGGCAATTTTCAATGCATCTGGAAATAGACCATCTTCCATATGAGAGTTGATAACTCTTGATAAAGATGATGCAGTTTTATGTGTACATTTCTTAAGAGTGTCCAGACTAAGACCATCATATCCTGCTGCATGGGAATTCTTTAAGCTACTCACTGTATTCATTATTTCTTCTTTACTTGTTGGCATCAAAAATATACTTCCTGACACTGGTGTTCCTCTGAATTTGAATTTATGATTTTTAAGCTGATTCTTTATGCTGGAGCCAACAAAAGCAAAGTAACTGTTAAATAGATCTGCTATTTTATTCTGATCAGTTTCTATTGTGCCGTTTATCAGCAAGTGATTTTCAGTTGTATGTTTCCCAGATTTACCTATTTCTCTATTTACTAGTGACCACGATGTTTTGGAGATATTATTTGAGTTCTGAATGACCCTTTCAAAACGTTTCTGTTTTTCTGAAATTAGGAGGTCTACATAGTATTTCTGATACTTTTTGAACTCTTCTTTTAATTTTTTATTGCTCAAGTCATTTAACATAGCATACTCACACCATCTTAGTTTTTCTCTAGCCTCAGTGACTGAACTTGATATCCAGTTTCAGGTTACAGCATGTGACTGAATTCTCTTTTTTATTAATGGGCAGTCTTGGCTAAGAATGTAGAATAGTTCACTTGAGAATTTGCCATAACTATGAAGTGTCGTTAGAACACTGTTCCAATCCAAGTTCATTAGCATATTATTCAAATGAGTTATCTTTTGGTCTGTATTCATCCTAATATATCTATAGCAACTGTGTGTAGGAACCTTTTTTATGTTCATACTTAGTTCTACTGCATGGTGATCTGACAAAGCACTTATAATAACAGAAGATGTAAGATCATAAAGACGAATACCAGTGATTATGTTATCTGTTGCAGACTGGCATGATCAGTCTCCCTGGTTGCAGTGTTTATTAGGTATCTTACACTATATTCAAGCAGAGTATTCTTGAATAGTCTAGTGTGTAACTCATCTGCTAATACATTTATCCTGAAAGCTCCTATAATTACTAACTTGTTCAGGGGTGATATAAAAACATTCTCTATCATGTCACAAAACTTTGTTAAGAAAACTTCGAAGTTTCCACCTGGCGGTCTATACAAACATATAACTTAAATTTCATCATTTGGTATCTTTATACGTGCTGCACATACTTCAATTGTTAGTTCTAATGAATATTTACTTACATTTACAGAATTAAAATCAAATGTGCTTTTTACATACATTGACACACTTGCACCTCTGATAGTAGATCTGCAAAACTTATTAGCTAGTACCATTTTTAGAGGTTTAAAAAGTTCTAATTTGGCATCAGATAGCCAGTGTTCACTAATACCAAGCACATCAGGCATAGTTCCATTTACAAACATGTCTAACTGTTCATATTTCTTGCTCAATCCCTGTACATTCTTGTGGATTGTTTTAAAATTGTAAATACCTTGTTGTAGATTTCTCTGCTTTACCGACTTAAATAAGGTCATATCTCTGTTTCTCTTGTGGGCTTCCTCCTCTGTCTCGTTTCCACTAAAAAACCATTTAGATGGGATGGGGGCACCAGCTTCTGTCTGCTGTCTGAAGTTTTTTAGTTGACAGTATTGGTTCTGATAATGTTGGAGTTGATTCTACTGCTATTGTGGATGGTTCTGCTGTTGCTAATGATGGTTCTGTTGTTTTTGCTGTTGTTTTTCCTGCTCGTATTAGGGCAGGATGGAGTTGTTACTGCATTTGTTGTTGTTATTGTAACTGTTCTTGATGTTTTTCCTACTTTTGGTGGAGTTGGTCCAGCTACCATTGATTCTGTTGCCGCTGCTGGTAGCTGAGGTGGCTCTGCTGTCGATGTAGCTGCTGTTGCTGCTTTTGTTGCTGTTGTTGCTGCTGTGATTGTTTCTGATGCTTTTAGCTTTTTCTGTGGAAATACTTCTGCTGATGCTTGCTTTAAAACTCGTTTGCTTGTTTGTAGCCACCACAAAGAGCACTATGAGACTTAACTTCTAAGGTCATCAGTCACCTGGAACTTAGAACTACTTAAACCTAAGGACATCACACACATCCATGCCCGAGGTAGAATTCGAACCTGCGACCGCAGCGGTCGCGCGGTTACAGACTGTAGCGCCTAGAACCGTTCGGCCACCCCGGCCGGCCCAAAGAGCGCAATTTTGGGTCTTATGGGATGAAAGTTTTGAGATACCACTCGTTAGACACATCTCACAACAAGAGCTTTTCCCCCTAGGATAGCTGATGTCCCATTGTGTATACAACCTGAATAGAAATTGGACTTATTGACAGTTCCATTGGTGTTTGGTAATATATTTTATACATTATGAATGAAAAAGCCCACAAAGAATTACTTCTTATAGTCATAGTTGTTTCACGTCCCTCTCTCTAGTATATCTTATGTGCTCGAAAACAAGTTTATTTTGTTCAGCCCCACCTTTGGAATATGTCAGCTAAGTTTACTGTTCAACTCCATTTCCCTATATGAACAACTGTTGTAATTTGTATATACTTCATTAGTTATTGTTACATGTTTTGATTTAGTTAAAGCCGAAGGTGCAATATGTTTAATACGTTTTGTAGGAACTGGATCTTAGTACCCTGGTTTATCTCTCTTGATGACTGGTAAGCAGCTTTGATACGCCCACCGTTGAAGTAAAGCTAAGTGTTTATCATTCTTTCACGAACGGGGTGGTGAGGTGGGGAGGTAAGGCAGGGGATTTGGATATTATTCAGTTTCCTAATAGATTTAGCAATAGCGAAGCATTGTCTCGTTCGCTACTTCGATGTAAACACGAAAAGCACTCTGTACCTACACCGAATCTAGAATTGGGTCCCTCCGCAAAAGTACGCTCCTTCTGGTCTATAACGCAGTTTACAGTGACTTGGTCGATATCTACTAAAATATTTGTGTGTACTGAAGGCGATAAATTACCCACCACAGCTCTCATTGGAAAACATTGAAAGCCGCAGACTTCCTGCAAGGCGTGTACGCGCTGCCATCTATCGGCTACGTGGAAAAATAGATTAGAGGTTAACTTAAATGCCGCCAGATGTACACATGAGCTAATATAATTTACTTTCGTATATAATTGTCAATCAGACTCACATGTATGACAGATCGTCACACGATTCAAACAAAATTACATCTTTGTATAAAATACAACCTTTGAAAGGTTAAAAATGGGTTATTTCATTAAATAATTTAGAAAATGTGTGACCGTTCTCACAATGTATACTGTCAATAACGTTGTTAAGTACAACAACACTCTGCCCATCTACGTGGTCAGCACCGACGGCAGACTAAATTCTAACCCGAACAGTTTGTTTGGGCGAATGTGTCCTCAACTAATTTTTGGAGAGAGGTGCTTTGGTTCATCTCTATAATATTATTCATTAAACATTATGTAAGAGACCATTACGTCTGGTGGAGGCCATGGACGCGCTTGGAACCTGCTGAATGTGCAGTAGTTTCGCAACCTCCACCACCAGTCACCCAAAAATATTATGTCTTGAGAGTATTTGCTCGTATTTCTTTACGCTAATTACTTCCCATTATTTTATTGTATTTTTCCCCTTCTACTGCGTTGAAAATTAGAATAAATAAAGCAGATTTTCGTGTTTTCTGGAACTACATGTCTTGTATATATTAATCGTGACAAAACATAACAGTTTTCATTCTCAAATGATGTGATCTTTAACAAAAACAGTTTACACATCGTGGACACGACAAGAAAATGGGGAAAGGAAGGAATACGAGGTGAAGCAAGCTTTGCTTGTATAGATAGCAACTGAAGTGGACCACATCTGTGCCAAAGCATACGTAGCTGCAAGAAAATGTAAGTACAAATCAGTCAGACTGTGCATACATCCCATAAGATTAATGCAGTTTAACTATATAGCATTGATGAAACAAAACTCTTTACTTGCAGTTAATGGTTCTCATCTGATAATCCTCGTATGCATGTGATGACCAGTAGGTAGTACAACATGAGTATCGGTACAATTCATCCACATGAAGCAGCTATGCATGAAATAGTGTGCAAAATGGCTAAGCAGTGATGGCTAGAGAACAAATTTAAAGATGTAGAGGCGCATATCACTAGGTGTAAGATTGCTACTGCATACAGGAAAATTAAAGAGACCTTTGGAGAAAAGGAACCACTTGCATGAATATTAAGAGCTTTGATGGAAACCCAGTTCTAAGCAAAGAAGAGAAAGCTGAAAGGTGGAAGGAGTTTATAGAGGGTCTATACAAGGGCGACGTACTTGAAGACAATATTCTGGAAATGGAAAAGAATGCAGATGAAGACGAAATGGGAGATACAATACTGCGTGAAGAGTTTGACAGAGCACTGAAAGACCTGAATCGAAACAAGGCCCCGGGAGTAGACAACATTCCATTAGAACTACTGACGGCCTTGGGAGAGCCAGTCCTGACAAAACTCTACCATCTGGTGAGCAAGATGTATGAGACAGGCGAAATACCCTCAGACTTCAAGAAGAATATAATAATTCCAATCCCAAAGAAAGCAAGAGTTGACAGATGTGAAAATTACCGAACTATCAGTTTAATAAGTCACAGCTGCAAAATACTAACGCAAATGCTTTACAGACGAATGGAAAAACTGGTAAAAGCCGACCTCGGGGAAGAACCGTTTGAATTCCGTAGAAATGTTGGAACACGTGAGGCAATACTGACCTTAAGACTTACCTTAGAAGAAAGATTAAGTGAAGGCAAACCTACGTTTCTAGCATTTGTAGACTTAGAGAAAGCTTTCGACAATGTTGACTGGAATACTCTCTTTCAAATTCTAAAGGTGGCAGGGGTAAAATACAGGGAGCGAAAGGCTATTTACAATTTGTACAGAAACCAGATGGCAGATATAAGAGTCGAGGGGCATGAAAGGGAAGCAGTGATTGGGAAGGGAGTGAGACAGGGTTGTAGCCTATCCCCGATGTTATTCAATCTGTATATTGAGCAATCAGTAAAGGAAACAAAAGAAAAAAATCGGAGTAGGAATTAAAATCCATGGAGAAGAAATAGAAAGTTTGAGGTTCAAAAAATGGTTCAAATGGCTCTGAGCACTCTGGGACTTAACAGCGTAGGCCATCAGTCCCCTAGAACTTAGAAATAATTAAACCTAACTAACCTAAGGACATCACACACATCCATGCCCGAGGCAGGATTCGAACCTGCGACCGTAGCGGTCGCGCGGTTCCAGACTGAAACTCCTAGAACTGCCCGGCCACTCCGGGCGGCGTTTGAGGTTCACCGATGACATTGTTATTCTATCAGAGACAGCAAAGGACCTGTAAGAGCAGCTGAATGGAATGGACAGTTTCTTGATAGGAGGATATAAGATGAACATCAACAAAATCAAAACGAGAATAATGGAATAAAGTTGATTTAAATCGGGTGACGCTGCAGGAATTAGATTAGTAAATGAGACACTTGAAGTAGTTAATGAGTTTCGCTATTTGGGGAGCAAAATAACTGATGATGGTCGAAGTAGAGAGGATATAAAAGTAGACTGGCAATGGAAAGGAAGCGTTTCTGTAGAAGAAAAATTTGTTAACATCGATTTTAGATTTAAGTGTCAGGAAGTCGTTTCTGAAAGTATTTGTATGGAGTGTAGCCATGTATGGAAGTAAAACATGGACGATAAATACTTTGGACAAGAAGAGAATAGAAGCTTTCGAAATGTGGTGCTACAGAATAATGCTGAAGATTAGATGGGTGGATCACACAACCAACAAGGAGGTACTGAATAGAAGAGAAAAGAAATTTGTGGCACAACTTGACTAGAAGAAGGGATAGGTTGGTAGGGCTTATTCTGAGGCATCAAGGGATCGCCAATTTACGATTGGAGGGCAACGTGGAGGGTAAAAATCGTAGAGGGAGACCAAGAGATGAATACACTAAGCAGATTCAGAAGGTTGTAGGTTGCAGTAGGTACTGGGAGATGAAGAAGCTTGCACGGGATAGAATAGCATAGGTGCACAGGTTTGCGTCCTTCCCTCAGAGGCCCTCTTCAGTTTCCCCCCCCCCCCCCCCCCCTGTCGGCTCCTCCCATCCCTCCCTTCTTCCCTCCTCCTCCTCTCCTTCTGCCCTCTCTTCTGCCCTCATCCCTCGTCTGTATGCCCCTGACAGATCCTCTCTGTTTCATCCTTGTCAACAGTGTCCTGTGTCAGTATTGTGTTGGGTGCTGCTCTCCTGTGCATCAAGAACTGTAACTTTAATTGTGTGCTTCACTTGTAATAGTGTTATTGTCAGTGATTGTTATGTGCTACGCCGTCTGTCAACACTTTTATGATCCAGTGTGTGGTTTTGTTTTGTGTGTGCTCATTTTTTACAGTATTTATCAGCCTTTCACAGTTGCCCAATTTTTGTCTGTTCTCCGTACTGTTTCCTCCTTTTTTATGTATAGGTACACCATATTTTCTCCTTTCTGTTCTTTCAAATGTCTTCCTTTGTATAATTTATTTTTTTCAGCTGAAGAGCAGCGCATATGCTGCTGCCAGCCCACCCCACATGGGGCATTAAAATATAATTTTAAAAAAATAGAACTAGTGAACCAAACAGATATGTAAGATAACTGTATGGGTTTACTGTTGTAGGATTGCCGAATCCAATGATGCACACTATACCACCTGTAACAAGTACTATTTTATTACTCGGTAGCAAACATACACAGTTATACATTCTTGATTCTCTGTCCACGTGTTTACTCTTTTGCACGCGACCACAGACTACTGCAAAGAGCATGCCAAAAACAAATATATTATACGTGACTTGGTCGATAATCGCCACATTAGCCCCCCCCCCTCTCCCCGTAGATTGTGGAGCACAAAACATAAATATTGGAGCATACAGGTGAAGGAAACATCCAGGGGGGAAAGAGAGGGTGTTTAAACCGAAACCATACCTTATATTACATTAGTAACTGAAGTCTCCGAGCGAGTGAGGGGGCGGATGGTCCTGCCTGACCGGGTGAATCCTCGTACAGCAGTTCAGGGATCATGGGAGGGGACAGTGGGTTGTGAGGAGCCAGGGTAGCGGACCTGAATTCCTGTTGCAGTGCGTAGTACCTTTACCATTGATGGGTCAGTCACGACAGGCAAGGGGACAGACTGGAGAAGATGAATGTGGGTTAAGTTGTCATCGGGGGAACTGGCTCGTTCGTAGAAGATACACACGCTATCCGACCGCATAACAAAAAACACTTTAGACCTGCAAATAAAATTTGTTTGACATTCGGTAGCACTTCCATATATGGGTTGACAGAATCTCCACAAGAGTCGTTGTTGGCGACATCACACATTCCAAGGCTGGCCCCTGATACATCACTGAATCCTAGCAGGAGAGAGGTGGTGGGCTGCGTGTAGGAGGGGAAGTCATCACACACATAACTCTGCATGGGAATGACACACGCACCTGTAGCACTGTCACATGACTGGGAGTGGGTAATGTCACGAGTGCGGGAATGGGCTCACTCATCCGCAGACTGTCGGTAGATGCCTTGTGCGAGGCAGATGTAGCAGGGAGTCGGGGCTGTCTGGGTGGGGTATCGGGCAGTTCTCCCAGAGACCACGCTGGTTTGAGGCGGCTGACAGGTACCATTTGATGTGTGCCATTAATGAGCACTTCGAACATGTCGGTACGCCATTATATAACTCTGTGTGGGCTGAGTATGGAGGTCTGAGGGCCAGTCGGGTGTTGTCATCCTACACCACGACGTGAGTGCAAGATGCCAAGTCCTTATGCAGACATACGGGAAGGAGTGAGTGCGGTCAAGGAGGAGGTACACGAATGTTAAGCGATTAGCTCCTTGACGTGCCCGATGAATGTCGAGTTGCAGATTTGTTCTGGAGGAAGTGAAGGCTCAACTAGCTCTGCTGGGAGTGTGAGGTGTTCTTTGTACAGTACTTCTGCCAGGAATGCGCCAAGATCGTATTTGTATGCGGCCCGAATGCCTAACTTTACCCCGGTAAGGCATCAGCCCACTCACCACTGTGGCACATCAGGGAAGCTTTAAGTGTTCGGTGCCAGGAATTGTCACAAGGGGTCACAATTCTGGTGACTGCATCATCAAAAAATTCGCACTGTTTTGATAAGTAGTTACATTTACATCAGATTTCATTACATTTATGAGAAACTTATTAAAACATTGAGCTATCTGAGCAGGGTTTCTAATAATACCGCTTTGATAAGTAGTCACATTTACATCAGGTTTTTTTACATTGATGAGAAACTTAGTAAAACACAGCGATCTGAGGGGTTTGTAATAATATCATTGTTTTGTTCAATTTTTAAATTTCCTGGTGGTTAACTGTTGTACCTAATTCTGATTTAATAACAGACCATACTGCTGTAGTCTTATTCATATTTTCTAAACTGAACTTATTATTTGACATTCTTTTGGCAGATTTATAACGTCTCACATAGTTAACAAATTCAGGGATTTTATAGTGTTTCATTTCTTTATGTAGTTCTCGTTTTTGAGTACAAGATACCTTTGAGTTTGGAGTAATTCTTTTTAGTTTACTTTTAACTTTTTGGTGCCAGATCCTAGGTGGGAATGATTCATTAAATACTTCTACACAACTTCTTAGAAAATTATCAAAGTTCTCAATACTTGACACACAATTATTTATGGGCCATTTCACTGCATCTATCTTGTCACAGAATAGGTTCAAGTTATTTTTACTAAACTCTTTTCATGAGACCTTTCTTAAGATCTGGTTTACTGTTTTCCTGGCAACGGAATGAACAATGCAGAATGGTCAGAAAATTTTAATCTAAACAGGACTTGATTTCACAGTCGAACACATAATTTGTTAAGATGTTGTCTATACAAGTAGCAGAATTGGCATTTCTCTAGTGAATTCAAAAAAATTAGTTTAAAACCAGAGTTCTGAATTATGTCAACAAACTGTTTTGAGCCACTGTCTTCACTTATCACATTTACATTACAATCAGCTGCTATTATGATAATTTTCATCCTAACTTTCTTAAATTTATCAGTAAGACACTGGAATTTGGACAACAAAGTTTTAGTTACTGCACTTCCCAGAATCCTGTAAATTGAAGTGACTATTTTGTTCATGTCTTCTAGTTCAACACAACTACTTTCAAAGGAGCACTCCTCATGTAAACAATCAAAATCTGTTTGTATTTCATATGTTATGCAGGTATCGAGAAGTATGCAGTCAAAAGCAGAGGAAATTCATCATTAGGAACTGTTGCCTTATCTCATCATGCCTCTAACATTTTGGGTCAAGTAATTTTAAGAGTCTGAAAAAATGCCATGCCAAGTAGCTGCGTCAGGTGTGCTGAATTTGCTGGAAGAAATATAAATCTTATGTTGTCGTCTTGACACATCTCAACTGATTCTTAGACAGGCACAACAATAAATCGTCCCCAGTGAGAACTTTCTTCACTTCCAGCTTTATCAGACATGGGACAGCAACTGTAAGGACCTAATCTGCGAAGCAGAACACAGCTAACCAGCCAGACTTCATCTGATTGTATCTTGCATCTTTTGGCCTACCTTTAGTCCGGCCTTGATATAAATGCAAAGCGTTATACACAACATAAGGGGATGGTATTGTGCTCTCTGCAGCAACTGGAAACATCATGGGGGTCAATACCTTTCTGGAGTCCATGACCCTTTTAGGATATTTAGTTCCCCTACATGTGATTGCATTTCATTTTCCTCAACTGCCTGTAAGGTCCGTCTCATCATAATTTATTATATTAGACAGCAGCAAATTCTCTATTTTGTTTGACAGTTCATCAGAGTAACTGTTGACGGTTTCTGGTGTCACCCTCTGTCAGGCACCTAAGTGTGATTAGCAGAGTTCCCATGTAGATGTAGAGGGACACTGGCTCTGGAGTGTTTTATGTTTTGGCACATTTGCTCTGTCAATTGATCTTTGTATCGTCTCATAAATGATTCCAAAAAATCATGACTGGGATATTATGGTTAAACCTTTTCACTTGAACCCCTTTTTGAGCAGAAAGTCCTTTAGTAGAAGTCGTAAAACTGTAGAGTCTATAGGATAGCCCCATTTGCTGCATATTTTCAATCTATCAACAGACAGCTTCCCTTCTTCAAAAGACAGAACAGTTTTCCCATCCTGATGTTTAATGTTGGGGATACCTTTTTGGAATCTGTGCAATTCACTATAATGAATCCCACGTTTTTCAGCTACTTTCTGCAGGCTAACACCAGATTCGATGTTAGAGAGGGCATTTTTTATATGATCAGGACAGTATTTCTTGTAACCGCCCCCAGTGCTGTGTTTGTATTTCCATGACATACTTGAACAGCAGCTCTGAAACAAGAAGAATATGTTAGTTATTCATATAACATAAGTAGAGAATGGATAATAGTTTTTTATACAGCATTAGCATGGCATACTAGATTTCTTTTTAATCTTGCTATAATCAGATGAATACAAACACCTAAATTGTTATGTTTCTATTCACTGCACAAACTTTAAAAACCAAATGTAAAAAATATAATTCTCAGGAGCTGATTCGTTTAATGTAAAACAGAACCCAATCTTTACTGTTTTATACAGATGTTATAAGTAGTATTTACAATGCCATTAACTATCACACATATAATACATATTTACTTTCCAGAGAAGTTCAAAGTAGGTAGGAAAACATCTTGAAAACTTTCGAGAAAGACAGTAGGATAAATTCAATGTACAGTGCTGCCAAACAAACAAAACATAATTTCCTTGTTGGTTTAAAGTGTTGCTGACCCAAAATCAATGGTAATTAAAAATAATGTCAAATACAAACTTACAGTTTTCAGAGTAATTATGTATATGAAGTTTGGTCTGTATTCACCCCCATTGTTTCTATTCACTCCATTTTACATTATATAAGGGGAGAACAGTTACTTAATAGCCAATAATAACAAAAATAAACACAAATACCTAATGAAAAAGAATCCTGAGCCCTTAGAAATTTTTAATTTGAAGGAATGGTTTTACAAGAAATTGGAAAGTGCACTTTTGAGTTTTTCGTGTTATTGCCGTCTAATGCACATGTTTGGATTCACGTCGTTCTATCCCACATGTGTCATGTAATTGGACAACGTAAACCGGTATGCACTTCCAAACACATGTGTTTGGTGTGCTGTGGTGCAGGTATGTGCCTCTGTGTAATACGGGCTTTCCTGTTTATATGTTATTGCATGACAGTACGAATACAGTGTTACTGAGTGCATGGCTTATGGTATTGAGTTGCTGTACCACTTTGCATAGCTGGAGAGTTTTTGTGGAGACGCGACAATAAAACCTGATGGCAAACTTGAGAACTATATTTAAAATTATTATGATATGCCTTGAAAATGTAAGTCTGATGTAGCGCATAGATCAAAGAAAGGTCAAGTTATTGACGCCACCAGAATGCAACAAACCTTGGAGCAATCTCAGATCTGCCCGACCTTGTAGGCAGAACATAATGCTGTCTTTAGACCTACAGAGACGGTGGAATAGACAGAAGCCAATTGCTGTTTTGATGCTGAGCATCATGCATCTCTTCTAGCTTTTGAGACCCTTGAATGTTCACAAAGACAGCAATATTTAAAGGCTGTGGGACAGACACAGAAGTTATGCCTTTACATTTCGAACATGGAAGGAAATCAGTGAGGCTACATTTAATTATGATCCATTAATTGACTGTAATCCTAGGGAGAATGCCATTATAACACATTTAAATGGAAGAAAGGCTTGGTTTGTGTTGCTCTGGTGGCAAAATCTCTCTTCCATAGCTAGGTGAGCCAAAAGACTCCCTAAAAACTATACTTCTGTGGAAATCCAATGAATCAAGGTGTTTTTACTTTTTTTTTTAAATATGATTACAAAATATAATGCTTGCTCTCAGATAAGTTCATTTGGTGGGGATGCAGAAATCAAAATGCCAGGTTTTTCACCAACTTTTATGATTCAAGGTCAAATTTACCATAGAATTGTCTCTTTGCTTTCACCAGACAATCATCACAGAAAGTTCCTACAGATTTATTTCAGGGGCGATGAAACCAATGAAGCACACTATAGGTTTAGTAATATCCAAGTAGGAAATACGAGGGCGATATATTGCAGCATTAATAAATGACGTAACAACCTTCGTTATGGTTGAACAATTCGAAAGTCACAGAATCATTTTGTATGTTCATGATGGCAGGCTAACCAGGGTTTCCCATGCACAAAGATATTATGATGCATTCCAGTATCTGCTAATTTTTAGTAAGGGGCAAGAAAGTCGTCATTTCCAATTACCACAATATTACTATATTACAATATTACTGTATCTTCATCGTTTACCAACCATGGCTGGACAGACTGTATCACGAATACAATGTTTATCAAGTAACATTTATACAACACCATATAAAAAATTTATATTACAAACAAAAGAAAATATTTATGCAGTGCACAAAACACATAGAATATAGAGAAAATGAAATATAACTAAACAGGAAAGTAAAATTTCATAGCAGCAAATGAAAATACCATAAAGCAAAATGTTTACAAAACCATGTAGATCACACACACAAAGTTTTGTTTTGGCAAAATATGTACTTTAAGTAAAACACAAAGTTAAATGTGCAGTTAACTGAGAACATAAAAAGAAAATTGAATTTAGGCAAAATTATATGTAAAAAATAACAATATTTATTATTTTGTCCATTCATTAGAACCACTGTTGAAAAACTCTTCCAAGGAATATAGTGGATGTTGTTTCAAGTCCTGAGCGGTTTTTTTCCGAAATAATTCAGGTGGCAGGGATTTCACTTCTGGAGGCAGTTGATTGTACATTTTCAGGGTGACAGCTGGAAAGCTGTCTTGTGTACTTGATAGGTGACACCTTGCCACTTCAATGTTCCTCTTACAGCGAGTGTCATGATTATGTATTTCTTGTCTTATGCTAAAATTCCTTTGGTTTTCTTTTATATAAATGAGGCAGAAAAACACATACTGGCTAAAAATAGTCATTATGCCTAGCCTGGTGAAAATAGGCTTACAGTGGTCCAGTCTTTTGCTAGAGTATATGATCCTGATGGCTTTTTTTGTAATAGCAACACATCTTTGCAGCCTGAGGAGTGTCCCCACAACAACAGTCCATAGCTAATGTGGCTGTGGAAGGGTGCATGGTAGACTATTGTGAGAAACTGGTCAGTTATTACCCTTTTCAGCTTCCTCAGGAGGTATGTGACACGAGAAAGTTTGGTGCATACATCTGCAGTGTGATCATTCATGGAGAGTTTGCTGTCAATCCTGAAGCCTAGCAGTCTGACAGTCTCCATGTTTTCTTTGTCTTCAATGTTGGTTAGACTTAATATCAAATGTTGGGTTTTTTCTTCATTGATCTTCATTTTGTTTATGATGAACCATTCTTTTATTTCTTCAAACATCAAATTTGACGCACCAAATGCTTCTGTGGCTGTATGTCCTTTGGCAATAAGGGTAGTGTCATCTGCAAACTGCAACATTTGAGTATTACAGCTGATATCAGTGACATATATGAGGAATAGGAGAGGTCCTAAGACTGATCCTTGGGGCACTCCATGTTCCAGTTTTTGTTCAAGAGAAGTTGCTTCATCCACTGATACTACCTGCTTTTGGTTTTCCAAATAAGATTGGGGTGTTGATAGAACAACACCTCCAACACCATAGCATCTTAACTTGGCTATTAGTGTTGTGTGTGAGATGCAGTCAAAGGCTTTGCTGAGGTCACAGAGTGTCAGTGCCACACTCTCTCTCTCTTCAAAACTCTGTCAAATCGTTTTTAATAAGTCCAGTGTGGCTGTCACTGTTGATCTCCCTTTGTGGAATCCGTGCTGTGTGTTTTGGAATAAGTTGTTTTCCTCAAAGTAATTCAGTACCTGGCAGTCCATGACAGACTCAGTAAATTTGGCTAGTACCGGTACCACTGAGATTGGTCTGAAGTTGGACACCTCGGATGGATCCCCCTTCTTATATATTGGTACTGTGCGCACCAGTTTGAGGAAGTCTGGGAAGACACCAGAAGATAGACACTTGTTTATTGCTATGGCTAGTGGCTGTGCTAATTCTGCAATAATTTTCTTTAGCAGTGTGCAGGACGTGCCATAGATGTCTACGCTTTCTGAGTGTTTGTAGGCGTTCACAATTTTTATCATGTCTTCAGGGTGTACTTCCAGTCCTTTAGCTGGAAAGTCTAAAGCTGGTTTCATTCGGTCCTTGCACATTGTTACAATACGCTTCAATTTATTGAGCTGGGGTGTGTACCATTGTTTCACATTCATAGCTTTCTGCCTGCCTTGTGAATTGTCCACAGGATTCTACACTGTTCTTACCGGAAACATGTCATCAAATATTGTTTTTAAGGTTTGGAACAGACATAAGAAAGAATCACTGCCTACCAACTCTGCAATTTTCTGCTGCCAGTTTACAAAAGTCAGAACTGCTTTGACATCATTTAATCTCTCTTCTTTAACAAATCTTCTTTTGAATGTGTAGTTTGAATACCATGTGCTTAGCTGCAGTTTGCTCCTCATAGTGGTTTCCATTACTAGCGCACAGTGATCTGCAATCATAGGTTCAACTACAACATGCTTATCCTCCCAAAACAAAAAAGTATCATGTATTGACTGTTATGCACATCATATGATTATACAACAAAATGATTTTAATATGATATCACAATGCAAGCAACTGGCAAAGTAACATTTCTTAGAAATGTATGTTAAGGTGGAAAGTGATTGGCTGTGATACGTATCATTAAATAAAGCTTAATTGAGAGAAGGGAATTATATTCATCTGAAAGACAGTGTTGCTAATGATGCAATTATAAATCCTAATAATATGGGCAGGGTGGTAACCCTATCCTATTCATCTGTTAATAGTCCACAATACCTGCATGAGTATACTCAAGACAATATGTAACCCAGCATGAAAGGAAGTAGTTGAGTTATTACCAGGACATGTGGCTGTTCATAGACATGATATAGTAGCAAGAATTTTTAGGCTAAAAATAAAGAAGCTAATGTCAGTTATAATTAAGGGAAAAATATATGGAAAAATGCCGTGTTGTACGTATTCAGCTGGGTGGCAAAAGTGCAGCTTACAGCATGTACATATTTTACTTTGGTTAAAATATAGGTTGAGACCTCGTCAAAGTGCAAAAATACCCAATTCAAGTACTGACAAGACACTGCACAATATTACTGTCAAAGCGTGATCCATGGCTTACATGGATTTAACAATTCTCGATCTCCTTGCATCAAAGATGTACATTGCACAAAAAAGTTCCCATGTAGGTCTCAAAAGCAGACCATACACAGATATCCTCTGTACTGATGTAGAGCACCAGAACACGGCAGTCAGACATCAGTGGTAAAGCTTCGAAAAGGCGGTTATGTTAATGTCGATAATAGGTGGGTTGTAGTCTATTACCCAATATTGTCAATATTATTTAAAGTGCGTACCAATCTGGAGGCTTACAGTTCAGTGCATGCCATAAAATGTATCTGTAAATACATTAACAGAGGCAGTGAATAAGCTATTTTCAACTTCAGAAACAAAGATTTCACAAATCTGGTAAATCAAGTGCACAGGTATCAGTCCAGATGTTATTTCAGTAGCAAGAAGCTGTGTGGCATCTTTTAGGTTTTCTGCAATGCGGAGACATCCCACCATAGCACACATCAATGTCCATTTAGACAATAGTGAAAGAGTGTATTTTAATAAATAATTTTTGGTAGAGAATATTAAGCCCGCAAAAAACACCACTGATTGCATTTGTTGATCATTGTCCAACGATTTCACAAAACCCTTTGACATGTTGAGGTGACTAGATATAATACCTGGACTATATCAAGGACAGAATGGAAATGTCACATTCAAGGAACCCTTGTTCACAATTGGACTGGTGTTAAATCTGGCTGTGTTTTAGGCTGATTCTATACGGTTCACGTCAGCATCATGGAATGCTTTTGCTTGAAAAGATGCTGCACCATGTGTGAGGCCTAAACTGTTTCAAAGATCTTAAAAAATGCAAGGGTCAGGAATTATTAATATTCAGACAAGTGAGGCCTAGGAGTTGGTAGGAAGTGATAATCATTTTGCTCCAACACTGGAGGAGGCCGTATGGCACAGATCAGTGACAAAAGTGAGGCAGCTTTTTGCAATATTAATGGCAACCTCTGGGCTTTCAGATCCACAACAGGTGTGGGAAAACTACAAAACTGACATGGGAGAGGATATAATGCACACATTTAAATACCTTACTACTACATAGATTGATTTAAACTACAATGAAGCTCTCATGAAGGTGGAAGACCACATAATAATGATACCTGGCAAAGATTCATCATACTCCGTATTGAGTAGACCAATTCAAACCGAAGGGATTAGCAGTGATTTACTATGAGAAATGAGTTATGATGCTGTTCATTGCAACAGCAACCTTGTGTAAATGTTCCACAATAAATACACAACTGACAACAGTTTTCAACAATGTTATGCAAAAAACTGGCAATGATGAAGGTGGTTTGTTCTTTCCAGATGTTCTGGCAGGAAATGGCATGGCATGAACATCATCAACACCTGTGGAGTGATGAAGCCATGATTCATGCAAGGGAGAGGGGTTGTTTATCTTCATTATAGCGATTACTGGTCAAAAGGTGATCCCAAAGGCACTACTGAAAAAAGCAGGGAAAGCAAAAAGTGACAGTATGGTGTGGATTAACTTCTTCCAGTGTCATTGGATCCTGTCAATTGAGACACTGACAGATACCTGCAAATGTTAGAACATTTTCTACAGCCTACCATTTCTGAGTGCAACAAGTCACATGAACTGCTGTTTACCCAAGATGGAGCTCCTCCTCGTTACACCTACAATGGCTCTACAAACACTTCACAAGATGCTGAATAGGTCGCCAAGATCCCACAGAATGTGCAGCAAGAAGTCCAGACCTCACCCCATGTGGCTTCTTTTTATGGAAGTAGGCTAAGGAAGTGTATTGTAGCAATCAGCAAACTCTTGGCAAGCTTGAAAATAAGATCGGTGAGGTCATAAATGGTTTTTCCACCAAATTATTGAGGATTGTCAGAGCTAATTTTCCTGTTGATTTCAGAAACTGCCTAGAAAATACTGGAGTGCACACTGAATTAAAAATTAATGGTGTACAATAACTACATGAGTGCAAAAAATTGAATTTATGTATACAGTATTTTAGGAGGGAAAAATATTAAAAACAAGGAATTACTTTCCACCCACCCCATACTGTACTAACAATAAACCACCAGTACATTGCTTAATGCTATTAATACATATATCATCAAAAGGTAATTGAATATATTAGTAAGAAAGCTACTACTTTGGCAAGAGCTGGTGTCTCTGTAGCTTTACTGTATAGCTGCTGTTTATCTGCTGCCAGGTGCATAATGTGTACTTGATTGCAATGGCATTATTAAAGGTAAATATTCTTACATCTTTGACACCATGTAGATAGTCATCGTGATGACACCCACAGTGAGCACTATCACTGCTTAAAGACAGTTGTTGCCAGTACTTTTCTTAGACAATACGTGATGTAATTGTGCTCTGATCATATGTGCAAGGTGTTTCTGTAAGAGTGTGCATAAATGTAACAGGACATAGAGAATGCTCCACTAAACAATTTTAGCTTGGGAACCTGGGGTTGGAGAAACCAACTTAAGGAGATGCGGAGGTACACTTGTATACCACATTGTCTAGCGTTCCTATTTTCCAGCTTATTTACAACTAATGTTCATACAAGTTTACACGTCCTGTACTGTTTACTCACATTTACTTTCCTTATTTCCTGCAAGAAAACAAGGAGGACCAGCCTGATTACCAGGAAATCATGATGCAGGTTTTGTTTACTTTATCTGTCTGGAAGGTGGCCTTGCTGTACCATATTTGCATTGTGCCATGACAGAACACGCTATGGATCAGTGATAGAGCCATTCATTTTTCAGTGCTGTTCAGAGACGTGTAGTACAATATGATGGAGCAGTACAGGTACAGTTTCACAGAACTCACTGACATGACCTTGTGTATGGGGAAGTAAATTGCAATGGTCTTGCTGTTGAAAGGCTGTACAGGGTACAATTTCCTAACAGGCATCCTCCATCATGATGAGTGGTTATTTCTCTAGATTGACAAATGTGGTATTCTGGTTCATTGGACAGACGAAATGAGGGACATGGCAACGTCATGACCCCTAGCATGTTGGATTTTGAAGAAGAGGTGCTGGAACATGTTGCAGCAGACCCCACTACAAGTAGTCATTGTATTACATGTGAAACAGACACAGGACGCATTAGTGTGTGATGAGTACTCCATGAACAACAATTACACCCATATCAACCACAGTGAGTCCATGCACTGCTTGTGACTGACTTTGCACTAAGGATTGCATTGTGTCAGTGGTTTGTCCAACAGTGGATTAATAATAATGTCATGTGACGAGGGCCTCCCATCGGGTAGACCGCTCGCCTGGTGCAAGTCTTTCGATTTGACACCACTTTGGTGACTTGTATGTCGATGGGGGTGAAATGATGATGATTAGGACAGCACAACACCCAGTCCGTGAGCAGAGAAAATCTCCGACCCAGCCGGGAATCGAACCCGGGCCCTTAGGATTGACAATCTGTTGCGCTGACCGCTCAGCTACCGGGGGTGGTGGATTGATTGACCAGATTTCCTCCAAACTGTGCTGTTTACTGATTAGGCTTCATTTGATTGTGATGGTACTTCAAACAGCAGGAATAGCACTGTGTGGGATGAGGACAACTCTCACGCTGTAGTAGGGTCGCACCATCAAATATGTTTTGCTGTGAATGCTTGGGCCAGCATTGTAGGCAAAAATCTCATGGGGCCATATCTTCTATGTGACCATCTGAATGGCCACTTGTACTTGAGGTTTGTGCAAAGAGTTCTACCTGAGTTGTTGGAGAATGTACCCTCAGTTGTTTGTGAGAGGATGTGGATACGATATGTCGGTGCACCACCTCACTTCAGTGTGGATGTCTGTAACCATCTCAGTGTGGTATAGCTTGGTCGCTAGAGAGGAAGGGGACGTCTTATTCCATGGACTGCAAGGTCACCTGCCCTGAATCCCCTCGTTTATTTCCTTCGGGGTATCTCGTGTATGAGACCCCAGTGAATACGGAGATGAAATTCGTTGCCAGAATTGTAGGTTCCTGTTACATTATATGAAACACAGCAGGGATATTTGTTGGGGCACTGATTCTTTGGATGTCGCCATTTGCTTGCAACACACCTTTGTCAATATGCAAAGTTAAGTATTGTCATTTAATTTACTGTAGTAAACTCCATTAATATCATTTGCTCAAATTGATTTCTAGTGATCTGATAAAACAACTTCCTCGGCACCCTATATTAGATTACTGGACCAGATACTACAACCCTGAACATGGATATTCACATAATTTGTAGGAAGGGTGGCTAATGGGATATGTTTATTTATATCTAAAAACAAAGATGATGTAACTTACCAAACGAAAGCATTGGCATGTTGATAGACACACAAACAAACACCCACACACAAAATTCAAGCTTTCGCAACCAACGGTTGCTTCATCAGGAAAGAGGGAAGGAGAGGGAAAGACAAAAAGATGTCGGTTTTAAGGGAGAGGGTAAGGAGTCATTCCAATCCCGGGAGCAGAAAGACTTACCTTGGGGCGAAAAAAGGACAGGTATACACTTACACACACACACACACATATTTGTTAGAGTATCATGTAAAAATTTGAAGTACCTTGGTCAGAACTTCTCGACATTTTTAGTAACAATGTTAAACAATGCGGACATGTGTGTGTGTGTGTGTGTGTGTGTGTGTGTGTGTGTGTGTGTGTGTGTGTGTGTGTGTGTGTGTGTGTGTGCGAGTGTATACCTGTCCTTTTTTCCCCCTAAGGTAAGTATTTCCGCTCCCTGGGATTGGAATGACTCCTTACCCTCTCCCTTAAAACCCACATCCTTTCGTCTTTCCCTCTCTTTCCCTCTTTCCTGATGAAGCAACCGTTGGTTGTGAAAGCTTGAATTTTGAGTGTGTGTTTGTATTTGTTTGTGTGTCTATCAACATGCCAATGCTTTCATTTGGTAAGTTACATCATCTTTGTTTTTAGATATATTTTTCCCACGTGGAATATTTCCCTCTGTTATATTCATATTATTTATTTATTTATATCCCATAAATCCATTATTGTGAGGCATTCGCATGGATGTAGGACATGTCAGAATTATTACAAATAATACAAAAGGAATATATAAAAGTACCTCTTGCAAGAGGATATCTGGTATAACACAAAATACACATTAATAGGTATAGAAAAATTACATTAAAAATATGGTAGATCTTAATAGCTAAATGAAAGACACAGTAATGTTAACAGTGATTGTGAGTATCGTAATGCACAATAGCATATCAAATTAGTAAATGAAAAAGTCTATTACATTTAACTCTATTCTACCGAATAGAAGGAATTACCTAAGAAATACTGTTTGAGATGTTGTTTAAATTTGGAAGCTCGTGGATAAGTAATTTCAGTGATGGTGGGAGAGCATTGAACACCTTGCAGCTCATGTAATGGACTCCTTTATGTACAATAGTAAGGTTTTTGATTAATAATGGAAGTCCATCTTCCTCCTGGTATTGTGTGTATGGTATGAATCATTGGTTTTGTGCGATTGTCCATTTTTACCAATGAAACATAACAGGGTGTAAATATATTGGCATGTGATTGTCAGTATCCGTAATTTTCTGTAAACATTCCTATGTCTAGGCTGGACTCCGCTCATTATCCTAATAACTCTATTTTGGGCAATGAATATTTTTTTGGATAGTGGCTGATTACCCCAGAAAACCATCCCATACAGAAATAATGCATGGAAATAACTAAAGTAAGCAGTTTTTGAGGTGTCTCAGTCACATACAGTGGAAACAATACGAACAGCGAATGTTGCTGAGCTGAGTTTTTTGTGGAGGTGCAAAATACGTTCAGATCATTGTAGACTGTTGTCAATGTTTACACCCAGAAACCTGGTTGACTCAACTTGCAGTAACTCACTACCATTCAATGTAATACTTAATTGATCCTCAAATTTTTCCTTACTTGGAAATGCACAAACTGAATCTTATTAACATTTAGTGATAACCCATTATTTACGAACCAATTACATTCTTCACTAAAGGCAATGTTGGCCGATTCCTCAAGATTGAGATTGGGAGTTTTGTTGATGAGGATAGAGGCGTCATCAGAAAAAAAGAGTAAAGTGGGTTCTAAAGCTGGTATGCAAGGGATGGTCATTGATAAAGATGAGGAAAAGAAGGGGGCCTTTGACTGCCCCAGAAGGCTACACTGTTACATAACAGAGAATGAAATATGTGGAATAAAGCAACACCTGACCAAATTTCATCGTCTGTGTGGTTGATTCTACTTAAATGTTTTCTTTTGTGATAAATTTATGAGAATATAATCCCCTTGATCAAAAGGATCTGCACTGAAATGAAAGACTAAAACTTCACACTGCTTTTCTTACTCTGGATCTTTCTCTTGCACAGAAAGGAACAAAGTATGCAGCCATAAGCATATTCGACCATCTCCATTCTATATTAAAGCTTCTGGCAGATATCGAAAGTTTGAAAAACAAACTCCAGTTACATCTCCTCACCAATCCTTTTAGTCCATAGATGAGTTTCTGAGTGTGTAATATCAGGAGCAGTCAAAAAGTTTCTTTTCAAAGGCTGTACCATCCAAAATTGGTTTGCCACTCAGGAAAAACCGCTATGAGAATTGAGGTAATCAACCCACTAAAACACTAGGTTGAAGATACCCATTTGATAAAACACTGTGTTGTGCTGCGTGAAGTAGCCTGTAATGGCCTGCTAATGTCCTCATATGACAGGAATTGTCAAGCCTTCGAGGCCTTCTTTAAGGACCAAAGGCATGATAATCACATGGGGAGGGATCAGGATGGAATGGTGGATGCTCGAGTGTCTCCCGCATGTGTTGGCATAACTTTGCACATCGACTGTAGTCTTGTGTCAAATTGTGACCATCACAGAACATTGCATACCATTCTACAGCTGCCCCATATACATTCGTAATTCTCTGATGGATGTCTACTTGTGTTTGTCCTTCAACAGTTAAGCAAAGAATATCAGCACATTGGTTCTGTTTGGGCACATGTGGTAACAACATCACCATACTTCACATTTCCGCATTTACTGTATATACGTTGAAAAGACACAAATGTCACACTAGTCCCTTACCCATATGTTGGGGGTTATATTGCTGCATTGGAGTTGCACTATGTTGCTTATACACTGCAGCAATGCCCTCGAATGGTAACTCATTGATCGTCCCTTGTTTGTAGTGCTTACTTGGTTAGGTTGCATTTATAAACTTGCATTGTAATTTAAGAGTAAAATAAAATATCCAGTTATGTAAATGGCCAGCAAGTAGCCACTTTTTCACAGAGAATGGCTGTCTTATTTGTAAACTATTGACACATTTAACAGGAGGTTAAATTGTCCTAATTATTAATCATGAAGTATGCAGAAAAACTAACCTGAACTGAACTGGCATCGCATTTCGCATTAGGCAAGTAACACTTTAGCCATTTTATCAAATAAAACCTCAGTTTCCATCTCAGACTATCGACATCATATAAAAACAACTTTGTGATTTTCACTTCTCCAGCTTTTAATGTTGCTTTCCCAAGTGTTTCTGCTAGCGTTGTCCACTTCCCTCTGGGCCTACATTTTCGTGTTTCCTTTCACACCTGTGCTTTTGGGAAAAGTTGTACATCATCTTATACTATCAAGAATGCAGTCAATGGACTGATAAAACTAATTTCAGTATGACTAGCTAGAGAAACTTTTTTTTTTTTTTTTTTTTTTTTTTTGCAGAAGGTGGTGTAAAATCAGCTTCTCCCACAACACAGGCTTATTAAGGGTAACATATTTATGATTAAAACACAGAAAGTAATTGTTCTGACTCTTCTATAAATACACAAAACAAATACTTGTGGAGGTGAGTAACTTGGGGTGTATACAGTTCAGTGAAAATTGGTCACATAACTGACACATTGGTGCTGAATAACAGTGTTTGTAGGTTGGACTGGAAAGCACTCAGAAACGAAGCACACACTCAGTGCACTCGTATGTCAACACTTTGTCCACTAAAATCACAACTGTCTGCCAAATGGTGAGCAAAGGCAGTCCCAGACTGAGTAGATGCATAATCTCATGCTCTAGACAAAATCAATGGTAGGCTTCGACAGGGTCGAAATGACAGTCCGTGAGAAAATGTCATACCACAGAGGCATTGTCAATTGGCACACCAAAGAGCCTGCAGTAAATATCAGCAGGTTGTGACAAGTTAGAATGTGGAACTCCACAGAAGCCCTTAAATCTGACACGTATTTTTCCATGTGACCTGACACCAGCAGACGTATTCTGTTGTGCCATACCCAGCCAACTTGCCAGATTTATATGTAATTACATCAGTTGATCTGTCAGTACATATGGTGGGATTGTGAGAGGAAAGACTCGTTTGCTTTCTCCAATCCCTCCATCATAGATCCTTTGATAGCAGATAATGAAAGAAATTCTGGCTTGAGCTACCGGAGTCGGCAGTAGTGTGTATGTGAGGCTGTGTAAGTGCCATTTAACTGTGCCTGTCTGCAACTTAGTCTGTTATCCTTACAGTAAATAACAATCTACCTTTTCCTATGTTGTTGACATCCCTACCTGGAGTTTCCATTGTTTGATATTCCCACCTGGTGGGATAAAACCTGCAGCGTGAAATCCTTAAATTTGGTTTTTGATTACATCATGGTTCTAGTATAGGAATCATTAGTAAACAGTGCCACATCTACATCTATACTCTGCAAAACATTGTGAAGTGCATGGCAGAGGGTACATCCCATTGTGCTACTTATTAGGGGTTTTTCCTATTACATTCATGTATGGAGAGTGTGAAAACTGATTTTTTTAAATACATCTGTACTGGCTGTAATTAATCCACTCTTTGTGGGCTCTTCAGCATTACCTGCAGTTAACATGAAGTTATTTGCAACCAAACGTCAAAAGTTTTAAATGGCAAAATAACACACAACATTACAGTACTCATTTTCCACAGAGTGTGGTCTCCAGGGTATGGTACACTTCTGTTACAAGGCTGCACTTTGCAGCTGGAGTGTGGAGGGAATGACATTATTCTTACACCATTTGCTTTTTCCAAGCTAATGATTGGTATCCTCAAACCGAGTTTCATGGTTGTCTGTGAGCTACAAAGTTAGCCTTTATGCACTTGGCATTAAATAGAGAACAAAGGACCAGAAAACCTGTGTGACAAATTGTTGGAATAAAATTAATTTAAGCATTATTATTAGAACTGATTATCATCGTCGGCTGATACTCGTACCCGAGTTTTCATTTCTCTCCTGAGATTTCCTTTGTCACGGTTCAGGCGTGGAAGTGTCGTCGATGGCTTAGCAATCCAATCCTAGCGTGGAACAGGTGGCCACAGACATTACAGCTGATGGAAGGTGGAGGACGTGGCTGAGCCTGGAGGAGTTTACGTCTCCGGTGTTTGTCATCCTCCATTCTTCGAAGTTCCAGCTCAAAGTTTTGAAGAGCATTTGAGGTAACTGAGCGCCAGCAACTTCGGTCTTCTACTATTGTGGACCAGTTACTCGGATCGATGTTAAAGTTTTTCAGATTTTTCTTGTACTGATCCTTATAACATTTGAGAGGGGCACCTCGTGGCCTTTTACCTGTGCTCACTTTGCTGTACAGCATCTGGCATGGAAGTCTGTCATTTTTCATCCACTGGACATGTCCGACCCATCTGAGTTGATGCCCAATGATAAGAGCTTCCATGCTATACATTTTTGCTTTCTAAATAACAGCTGTGTTGGATATGAAGTCATCCCATTTCAGGTTCATGATATATCTTAGCTTCTGTTGGTTGAAGCGTTCTAGTTTCTTCAGATCACAGCGATATAACGTCCAGGTTTTGCAACCATATAGCAGCGTGGAAATGACTACAGCTTTGTACACCATCAGTTTGGTGTACAGTGTTAGGTCTTTATTCAGGAAGACACGCTTTGTAAGACGTCCAAATGCTACATGGGCAGCACATAATCTATTCTCCACATCTTTTCCAGATGTGCAGTTAGATGACAGTATGCTTCCCAAGTACAGAAATGGTCCACTTGATCCAAGGGTGAATCATAAATGGATATGCTGAAGTCAGGAACTGATTATATAGCACTGGCATATCAATTGATGACAGAACACTTTTTAAATGTATTAGAATGTAAGACTCATAGTTAGTTTGTGTACTCATTATTACTACTATAATTTGTGTTGTTGTTTAAACACTTGAACCTCATGTATCAGTTTATATATGATTTAGTTTGTAAGCCTCATGACCATTTACATTTAGTCATTACTGTAATAATCTGACACATTCTGCATCCTAGCAAACCACTGCATCAAGGATCTATGGAACACGAAAATAAATAAATAAAAATAAATCTGTAGTAGGCCTTCTTCTCTTCCTCATCTTTATCAATGACCTTCAAATTGGAATAGAATAGAATAGAATATTTTAGAATAGAATAGAATATAATATTTTAGAATAGAATAGAATAGTGTAGTGCGTCTAAAACTAATTTTACTATGTTCACTGATGACACCTCCATCCTCATCAACAATACTCCCAACCACAATCTTGAGGAATTTGCCTACATTGTATTTAATGAGGTACTTACTTGGTTTAAAAGTAATGGGTTATTACTAAATGTTCACAAGACCCAGTCTGTTCATTTCCAAGTAAGTAAAACAGTGGAGGATGAATTAAGTATTAAATGTAATTGTAGTGACTTACTACAAGTTGAGTCTTCCAACTTCCTCAGTGTTCACATTGACAGCCATCTAAAATGGTCTGAACAGACTTTACAACTTCTCAAAAAACTCAGCTCAGCAACATTTGCTATTCACATTTTTGCAACTGGGGTAATCAGCCACTATCCAAACACAAATTCACTGCCCGAAAGACAGTTATTAGGATAATAACCAGAGTCTAGCCTAGATATTCTTGTAGAAACCTTTCCAGAAAATTTGGGATACTGACAACTGCATGTCAATATGTCTACTCCCTATTATGTTTAATTGGAAAAAATGAGCAACTACACAAAACCAATGATTTATACCATACTCACAATACCAGGAGGAAGATGGACCTCCATTACGAATTAAAAAATCCTAGTATTGTACCAAAAGAGGTCCATTACAGGGGCTGCAAGGTGCTCAATCCTCTCCCACCATCAATGAAATCACTTGTGCATGAGCTTCACAATTTTAAACAACAGCTCAAACTCTATCTAACAGATAATTCCTTTTATTTGGTTGAACAATATTTCAATTGTGTCAACACTAATTGATTTTTTCTTTTAACTAAATCTGATGTACTCTTATGCATTACAATATTGAGAATCATTGTTAACATTTCTATGTCTTTTAAGCAGCTCTTAATGTCTACCTTCATTTTAACTTTTTTAAATGTAATTTAGTCTATACATCTTAATTGGTATTTTCTCTTACTCCTATGTCTCTTCTTGCAAGAGGAATTTTTTTTTGTGTGTTCCTTTTGTATAATTTGTAAGAATCTGACTCGTCCTACATCCATGCGAATGTCTCACTGTATTGGATTTATGGGATCTAAATAAATAAATGATAAAAACTATTTACACAGTTCTGTACATACATAATGCTGATGAAATGCATACAATCCACCCCAACAATTCCCTCTGACGTCCCCCTAAGCCTGAAGACATCAACCAGTTCCTGATCATCATCCTGCAGAACATCCACCCCTTCAGAAGTCCCTACACCATCCATAAGATCTCCCTTGCCGCCTGCTCTGTCTTCCATTTGAATGCTTATGCCACCTACTCCCACAACCAGGCCCACTTTACCTTCACCCACCAAGACACCATCATTTAAGCCCCTCTCTCCTCCCCTGCCACTTCCTTTCCCCATCCCAACACCTGGTGCATCAATAAAATCATCTCCTCTACCTAAACATTCGCTCCCTCCCTGCCAACAAATACCTCTTCATGCATACCCTGTCCCAGAACCAGGTCAACTCCTGCATCCTTAATGAATCCTTCCTCCAACCTCACTACATTGTCCGTACCTGCACCTATCTCCTTCACCGCACCAACAACTCCCTTCCCTTTACATGAGGCAGGGTTGCTATTGACCACCTCAAGCATCTCCCTGTCTGGCCACAACCCCTACTCAATGACCCAACCAAACATCTTCTCTTCAGCATTTTTTTTTTGCCTCCATCACCTCTGCCACTATACATATCCAGCCCACAGTACCTCTCCCCCTATGACTTCATTTCCCTTGTTGACCATACCTTCTCCATTTATGTGATTGCTGCCAACCTCTACGTCCACAGCTGTGACCCTGCCACCCTCTGACAGCAGTATTCGTACCTTTGCACCCTCTATGGTGACCTTGTTCCTCTCATACAGCACACCCATCCTGAAAGTATCTCCACCATGGATGTCATCCTAACTACCCCCAACCTACTTGGTCGCATCATTGCAGGCACTCTCGATCCCATTGGTGGTGACCACCTCTCCATCCTTCTCACCATCTCCTCTGCCCTTCGCCCCCTTCTGCCCCCTCCCCCTACCCTGCTGCCCCTCAGAAGTCAGTCCACGATTACTGCCATGCTGACTAGGATGACTATCAGGAATCCATTGCTTCACAGGTCGAAAGGCATCCCCTTACCTTTCACCATCCTGCTGACATCACCCATGCTTCTTCCTTCCTCCAGAAGACCATCACTGACACTGTGGAGGCTCACTTTCCTACCAAACTCATCCCCTGCCCTATGCTTCCTCCACAGGCCAACCTTCTCCGTGAGTCCTACAGGCTCTACTGCTCATTCCTCTCCTCCCGTGACTAGACTAGGATACACTCCTCCATAACCTGAAATTACAACACATCCGCAACCTACACATAGCAAAAAAATGCAGGACTGGTACCAGATATATACACACCTCAAGTCCACCCTCCCTGTCAGCTTCTTCAAGTACTGGTCTGCTTTCCACCACCTTACTGGTAACACTTGGGCCCAGCATTACTCCGTTCCTTATGGCAACCATGCCTTCCCTGACAACCTCAGTAAGGCTAACGATTTTGCTTCCCACCTCTCTGAGGTCTAATCCATTCCTGATGATCCCCATTTTGATTACTGCCACTTCTCCGCCATCCTTGAACACACTGATGCCACTGTCCCACCACACACACCCGTTTCTAGTACTTGGATCAGTTACCCCCTTCCAACATAAACACTTCCATATGACACACCATAAAAACACGTCCTCCATTCCAAACACTACACCATTCCTGGTCACGACAGTGTCACCTACCGCCTCCTCCAGGAATTCCCCCTATGCTTCCTGGCTGCCCTTGCTACCCTGTACAATGTCCTCCTCTCCACCAGTTTTTACCCTGAACTGTGGAAGACTTCCCATGTCCTGCTGTTCCCTAAACCTAACAAACCCCCCTCTGACACCTCTTGCTATCGTCCCATCTGCGTCACCTCCGTGTTCAGTAAGGTCTATGAGTCCTTCACCACCTTAACCAGAACCACCATTTTCCAACTAACCAATGTGGCTTTTATCCCTCCCTGTCAGCCAAAGACCAGCTCCTTAACCTTACCAATCTCCTGTCCCTCCAACTTATCTCCTGTTGCTCTGCTGTCTTTATTTCCCTCAACTTCCAGAATGCCTACAACTGTGTCTGGCATTCCAGGCTCCTCTTCAAACTCCAGACCATTGCTCTCCCCATCACTTTTGTCCATCTTTTTACTCCCTTCCTCTCCCGTCGTCCCTCCTATGTCCCTATCCAATATTCCAACTCCTGTACTTTCTATCCCACTGCCAGCATGCTCCAAGGCTCCATCCTCTCCCCTCTCCTGTGTACTGCTGATATGCCCAAACTTCTACCGCTTTTCATCTCCTCCAATTTACTGATGACACCTCCTTCTTAGCCCTTTATCCTACTCTTATATGGTCCCAATGTACCCTCCAAACCCACCTCTAACATTTCACCACCTGGTGCAACCAGTGCTCCTTCGCATCAACCCTTCCAAGACCCAGGCAATCGTCATATGTCATATGACCAACTCTTTCCAGCTCCACGATTTTTACCTCATGATTTATGGTCATCCTAGCTATCTCACTCCTACTCTGAAATACCTTAACCTCACCATTGACCATCAACTCCCCTGGTCTCCTTATCTCTTTACAAGCCAACTCAAAGCCCACAATAGACTCCGCCTCCTGAAACTCCTGTCTTGCTGAACATGGGGACTGAATCCTTCCATCATCCTTCACACCTACAAATCCTTGATATGCCTCATTCTTTTTTATGCCACCAGCACTTGGATTTCCACCCTTCCCAGATTCTATAAAGCCCTCCAAATCCTAGAACACCATGCACTACCCCCCTCCCACCTTCCATATTCGCCTTCTGTCACCCACACACGTTCTCTATGACTTCATGCCCTTCCCCCACCCTCTTCTTTTCCTTGAACACGTCCACAACCTGTACATTGTCAGTCGACTCGATCCTCCACCACGCCCTTGTGTCCCCCTTCCTTTCCACCCACATCCTGTTGCCACGCCTTTACCGTAGTGTCCTGACCTCTCTTCATCTCCACACCTACCCCTCCAAAATGATGGGCTTCGCCCTGACATCTACACCTCCAGCCAGCTGTTACCCCATCTTCCCCCTCCTCCTCCTCCTCCTCCTCCTCAGGGCTCCCTCTGCCCTCCCCTTTCCCTGAGTGGTTTTCCTCCCTCCTATACCCCCCTTTCCTGTGCACCCCATCTGTGTCTCCGTGTTCTCTCCTGCCTTGCCTGCCTTCTTCATATGCCAACCCGCACATCTCCTGCCTCTTGGTGCGCCCCCCACCACACCTTTTCTTTCCTTTTCTGGCACCCCCAACCCCCCAGCCCACTGATCTTCCTCTCCCCTCCTTTTCCCTCCTCTCAGGCCTACCATTCCTTG
The DNA here is from genome assembly GCF_023898315.1 of Schistocerca nitens. Classification (NCBI taxonomy): domain Eukaryota; kingdom Metazoa; phylum Arthropoda; class Insecta; order Orthoptera; family Acrididae; genus Schistocerca; species Schistocerca nitens. Next base: position 134,288,216 of record NC_064624.1, read on the forward strand.
GCAAGTCCCTACCAACAGTTTTTATTCTTCATGTGTGCTCTGTCGTTTGCAGCGCTATTTTAAGTGTCTCTCGCTCTGTGTGTTTTTATACTGTGGCTGACATTTAACTTGTGTGTGTGATTTAACTGTATTTTAAGTGCCTCACAAATTGCCAACTGTGTTATTTTAACTGTTTGTCACTTTTTAACTATCCCCCAATGAATGCCACTGTGTTTGTGTATATTTTCACCTCCATTGTTTCCAATGAATGCCACTGTGTTTGTGTATATTTTAACCTCCATTGTTTCCATTTACTGTGTTTTTATATCCCCCTTTTTCCTTCATTTTTTATGTATCGTTTTGCTCTTTTATTATTTGTATGCCACTCGGTTGAAGAGCAGCAGATTGTACCACTGCCAGCCCTCCCGTAACCATGAGGGGCAGGGGAATGAAATTGCAATAAAGAAAAAGAAAAAACAAAGCTGTTCAGCATCAGGATGGTTGTGTGGTACAACCAAATGTATTGTTAGGGCGAATCTCTTACTCAAAATTTTTTTATGGAGGATGTCATTATCCTCTAGTATATTGAAAAGTTAAATATAGTTATACACACTGATTGATGTCAAAATTCGAGCCTTCAGAAATGGTCCTACACTTGACTCACTCAGTGACATTCATGTGACTCAATTTTAACTATGCAGAATTATGTAAACATGTCTGATGGCCATTTTCTGGACCGAGAAGCATACATGTCTGAGAAGTTGAGAACACTGAAGGTTGTATGTTTGTGTAGCAATGGAGGGATCCACAGCTTATGCAAGACAAAAGGGATCGTGAAGCTTATGAGCAAGATGTAGGTGTCCACGGCTATGCTTCCTCTGTGAGAAGAGATGTGCATATTACCGCCAGTCACCTAAAGGCATTATGAAACATAAGAGAATTGATGCCTAATGTTTTTTATGCTAGAGATTTGATGCTACATAATTGCATACCAAAAATTATACAGTGGAAAATACAGGATGGAATGTGATAATACCAGGGAAGGATAGTTGCTACTGACCACATAGCAGAGATGCTGAATCACAATAGGTACAACAAAAAGATTCACACAATTATAGCTCTTGGCCATTAAGGCCTTTGTCAGGAGTAGACACACATACACACATGCACACACACACACACTTACAGAAACACATTTTGCACACACGTCTGCAGTCTCAGAGAAATGGAACCACACTGAGCAACAGCAACAGTGCATGATGGGAGTGGTGACTGGGTGGAGGTAAGTAGGAGGATGGGTTGAGGAGGGGGAGGGATAGTATGGTGGGAGTGGTGGACAGTTTAGATGGAAAGCAGGAGAGAAGGTCTCAGAATGAGATTTTCGCTCTGCAGCAGAGTGTGCGCTGATTTGAAACTTCCTGTCAGATTAGAACTGTGTACCGGACCAAGACTCGAACTCGGGACCTTTGCCTTTCACGGGCAAGTTCTCTACCAAGGCCTTGAGTTTGAGTGTCACTCTGGCACACATTTTTAATCTGCCAGGAAGTTTCAGGAGAGAAGATGAAGAGGGGGGAGGGGGTAAGTAGTGGAAAGGAGAGAAATAAAAAGAAATTAAAAGACTGGGTATGGCAGTGAAATGATGGCTGTGTAGTGCTGGAATGGGAACAGGGAAGGGGATGGATGGGTATGGACAGTGACTAACAAAGGTTGAGGCCAGGAGGGTTACGGGAACATAGGATGTATTGCAGGGAAAGTTCCCACATGCGCAATTCAGAAAAGCTGGTGTTGGTGGAAAGGATCCATATGTCACAGGCTGTGAAGCAGTCATTGAGATGAAGGATATCATGTTTGGCAGCGTATTCAGCAACAGGGTAGTCCACTTGTTTTTTGGCCACAGTTTGTTGGTGGCCGTGCATGAGGACAGAAAGCTTGTTGGTTGTCATACCTACATATTCTAAGTGAACAGTACCTTATTTTAGGGATTCATTAAAAATGTGACGCAAGACTGCATTTATAAAGCCATGACAGTGATTGAGTATCTTGGTTGAAATATTATCAACTTGACAAGAGTTTTTTCACTTCATCTCTTTGATTGTTTTATTGATATCCCTAATTGCTATGTGGCTATCTGCATCTGGCAAACTCTGGCATTGTTAGCTATCACGTCAACCATTGAGCCTTCACAGCCAATTTCTTCTACAGCTGTTAAAAAATGTTTATTGAAGATATTGGCAACTTCCTCAGTATTTTTTACAACATTTCCACCCTGAATTAAGTCTAGGCCAGTCAAATACTCTACTTTTTTACCACTCTCCCTTTTTATAATTTGCCACTTGGTTTTTGATTTGTTGTTTGGGTTATCTATTTCAGATGTTATGTACATAGTTTTGGATATTTTTATTCCTCTTTTTAAAATATTATTGTACAATCTATGGGAACTACATTGGTAATCAGGATATAGGAAACTTAATTTCCATATATGTCATAGCTCATATCTACACCCTTGACACTGCGTCCGTACAGAATGAAGTATAACAAAGAACTGACTAAAGGTAAGATGGAGGCTTGACAGAGCACTTAGAGTTCACAGATATTACGTTTCGTGGTCGATACGAACTACTGACGTCGTACAGCACCCCTCCCCCCCCCCCCCCCCCCCAGTACGGAGTACTACAGATGTCCAAGGATGAGGGCGTGTGGGCGTCGACATCAGTGGAAAATCGTGCGCGTAGGCAGGTGCACCACAGATACTTCCATTTAGAATGAGGTGGGTTGTGCAGGTGGAGTGGCAAGAGGCAGGTCCACTTTGTAGTCAGTCAGCCACTGTGGCTGGATGAGACAGAGGCGAGCCCGGGAGTAAGTGGTCGGGGCGGTCGATGGCGTGGTGGACGCGTGGGTGGCCCTTAAGTGGATCGAGCCGTCCTTAGAAATGAAAGCACGTAGAGATGGGAGTGTGAGGTTGAGTGCAATGTTTACATGTAAGATACCGTCCGATGGGACCTCGGTGTCTGTCAAAAGAATGAGCACTCTGTCGTCGAATGTCACTATAGAAAAGTCTTTCACTCGGTGCAGCTGCACACTGCAGGACAAACTGATAGTGGGTGTGTGTGTCTCCAATGTTGGAGGTGAGGGAGAGAATCCTGCACAGGGGGAAACGGGGCAAGGTCGGGAAACCAACAAACAGTGGTGAACAGTCTTCAGCAGAAGAGGTCGTGCGGTGGTGTTGATGGGAGCACATCTTTGTTCTCAAACAAGAAGGATGGATCGTCTGCAGAGTCTGACTGTGGTGGTGTGATACCATCAGGGAAAACGAGAATGTCGTCCAGATAAGCAAAGGAAAACTCGAACTGTCACAAGATAGAGTCGATGAAATGGCGCCACGTTTGCACCGCATTCTTTAGGCCGAAAGGCATGAAGTGGTATTGGAATAAACCACGTGGCGTTATAATAGCCGTGTTAGGAATGTCTTCTTGCGTGATGGGAATCTGGTTGTAGATGCATTTACAGTCAATAACACTGAAAATCGTAGCGCACGATAACATATGAGTGAAGTCATTGATGTTGTCGCCGCACATTCGAAAAGATCCATCGTGTTTGGGCATGAGGTGGATTGGTGAAGACCAGTTGCTGTCTGAAGGTTGCAGAACACCTGCCGCCAAAAGTTCATTAACCTGCTGCCGGGCCACGCGCAACTTGATAGGGGTGAGGTGTCAGACATTATGCCTAATAGGAGGGCCGGTAGTGGTAACTATCTTGTGTGTTGTTCCATCAGTGACGGAAGAAACTGGGAACTGCAAATAAGATTGGTTAACGTCCTGGCATCGAGTTTTCAGACAAGTAGGTTGTGACAAGGCGTAGCCATTAGCACGAGTGGGGAAAGGTAGCACGAAAGTCACATGTCTCTTTTGGGAGCACGGTGTGCGCTTGTGTGGAGGGTGTGTGTGTGTGTGTGTGTGTGTGCAGTGCTGAGCAAAGGGGAACAGGTGGCGACTGTCCGCAGTTAACCTTGCACTGAACAACCGGCCACTGAGTCTTGAGGCCGGTGACTCAGGGAGGGGGAATGTTTATCAACACGCACGGTAGCTGTCCAAGAGTTGGGCGTCATCGCAACGGGCAGGCGGCTGTCATTAGCAGCACTGTTTCAAACGCACGGCACTGGATGAGGCGAGGATGACGGTAGGGGGGGGGGGGGTGGACATCACATGTAAGTAAAAATTGTGGACTAACCTGGTGAGAGTTCGAGCTAGGCTCGGCCGAGCAATCTTGTTTAGATGGCGGTGCCATGGACTGCAGTTGCAGAAGCGAGGTACAAGCCGCGACGTGCTCACTGTAAGTGGATGTGATGCGTTGTTGCAGCTTCTCATTGTCCTGGCGGAGTTGTGTCGCCAAGTCATATTTTGACAGTTGCAGGTGCACAGAATGTGAGTATTGCTAGTATGGTGGAGCACTGAAGCCTGTACGATCTTCTGAGATAGTTTGTAATGAGACAAAAAATCCATAACAAGGATCAGTTCATGGATGTCGGCAATGTAGAACATCCACGGAAAATGTAGAGAAGAAGATGGGTACACTTTAACCTTTACTGAGCCTGAGGTAGGTAACGTTGTTGTGTTGACAGCTCATAGAAGAGACTTCATCTGTGAAGAAGTGGGTGGAACCATCTGTAACACCATAGCTCTTATACTCTACTAATTTATTTTGCTTTTGTTTTATTTAATGTTACATCGTTGAGATTCTGTAAATGTGTTTGTGTGAATCGATAACATAAAATTGTATACTCCTTTCTTTGTAAGAACTTTGATGTCATGATTTGATTCTATGCAATGTAGTGTATCTGTCATTTAAACTCTTTGTCCCATTTGGAGGGAACAAAACTTGCTGTATATGATTGTAATTTCTGTGTGAACAATTTTTTGTAGATATGTCAATATGTGCAAATGTTCTGTTTTATTTAAAATGTTTGTTTGCTGTTGTGTAAACTGCTGACCTTCATTTAGGGTTCTTAGTTATTTTGTATGTAAAACATCTTGTGGTTCCCCTCGCGAACAGAACTGTGTAGTGCATGCAAATTGTGGTTGGCATAGCTAGAAAAGGTGGAAACAAGTGTCAGTCGGGGACGAGCTACCAAACTGTCCACTGCCATGTAAAAGTTACATGTTGTGCTGGTTCATAGAGAGGCTTTTTCTGCTACTTTCCAATGCTTCGGATGGATGGATAAATAGCTGGAATGATTCTGGAAAAGGTATTCATCATCGTCACCAAGAAGGGCCAGAGTCCAGCAATTCTGTCTGCAAATCCACCTACCAACATACAGTTGCCACCACATTGCGCAAGCACTGTAAAGGAGTTCTATAATAATGTACAGTGAAGGATCAGCTTATTGGGCAATTTAGTGTGCACAAATATAAGGTAACTTATAACTAAATTTATGTACCTACCTTGATTTTTTCCCTATCACAACACCTCTCAGGTTCCTCTCCATTTGAATTATGATTACCGAGTGTCCTATTTTGTGGAAAAAATGAAAGCCTCCAAGTTAGACAGTTAATTACATAATATTGTTTGATCTTTGATGAAAAGGGTATATTCAGATTTACTGTGGATTTAGTGAAATTGTGGGAGGCAGTAAATGTAGTTTTGTGAAGTTTAAAGTCACCTATTGAATCATTTACTTGAAAGTAGAAGACTGTGGTAATAAAGACAATTTGCAGTTTCTTTTAAAGATTAAAAGCTCTTAAAACTGAAGCTTATAAAGTTTTGCTTAGTAGATGATCACATTGCTGTCTGTAGTAAATTCTAAAAGGTGAGTCAGTCTCTTGCAATTTTGTCAATATTGTGTTTCACTGTAGTAAAAGTGGAAAACTGCAATAGTAGAAAATTATATGTTCATGATTTCTAAGTGTTTGTCTCTCTTGTGTATTGGAAGTGCATATTAACAGTATAACAGGATCCACAGTTTGCCTATTATGCTAATGCTAGGTAACAAGTAATGGGAAGACAACTATTTATGAAAACCATAATATCTTTATTCAAAAGATAGTGAGAAGCAACCTGTTAGGGGATTCCAATTAACTTTCATTTTAAATAGTAAAGTATTTAACTAAAAGAGACTTAATCTATGTCCAATTTATGATCCTGCAGTGAATGTTAATAGTAATGTTATAAAGACCATTCAGTTTGAACAAGACCTGAAAGTAATAATGTGTTTTGGTATCTGTTATATTTTGCAAATAGTTTGTGCTGCTCTAGTTGTTAGCTTTAAACTTACCGTAAACATATGTATGTGTCAGAGTTCATTGCACTTGCGTGTGGCCAAGTCTAGGTTGTGTTTGTCCATTGAAGTTAGTTCATACCTATTTTCTTAAATGAGAACGTTAATCTTTCTCTTGCCTAATTAGGCTGGCGACCATTTTCCTTATTCTTTAAACAGTATAGCTAGGCAAATACATTGTTTGTTACTGTCTGAATATTTATGTAATTCTGACTTTCATTTCCGATAAGCCATCTCCATTAGGTACAACACGGTCAACCTAGCAAAATTCCTCTCAGAGGGTAACACTGCTCTGTTGATTAATACCATAATTGCTTTAACAAGATAGTTTTATTTCACGACCTGCCTCCAACTTTAAGGTTATGGTATAGCAGTAGCGGACAGGAGTGTTATACATCGAAGTAGGTATGATCGACACGTCAGCACCAGTGTCGACCAGAAAAGCTAGACCAACGCAATGTCACACACATAGAGACGACCACTCATCTGAGCAGACGAGTGAACATTGTGTAATGTAAGAGGACACCTGTTAGGTTCCCCACAGGATTCGGTGTCTCTTAATTCCTGCAGCCGGGATTTGGGTGTTGGCATGGCAACCTGCACTTCTTGGCATCGTCGCCAAACACTTTGTGGTACCAGCAGAAAGAGTGAGGACGAGGTGGAGACTGTGACAGTGGGGGTGGCTTGTCCTAGTTGATTTGTTCCAGCAAATAGACCAGAACCTAAGGTGTGCGGGCGATCCTGGAGTATTCAGACAACGGAGAGCGTGAGCCGACGCTGCCAGGAGAAAGAGACGAGGTGACAGTGGAGCGAGCCCTGCCTCTGCCGTCCAAAGGTCAGTATGCAGGGGCGGCTGTGCCAACAAACGGTGTGGAATGAACCAGCTGATGTTGCCGCAGCAGTGAATACAACTGGCGAGAGCCGATGGACTCAAATGAGTGTGGTAACTGGTGGATCTGTAGATTGGTAGGTAGTTTGGCAGACCACACAGTATATAGCATAGCGTCAGGCATGGTATGCTCGTTCACGAGCAACCAAAGGCGGTGCCAGAGCTGTGAGGGGCTGTGTTCCCCTAGGTGCACCTCATAGAGAATCTTGATTATTAACTCTTGTGGCAAACAGGCAAGTCATTCCATTACAGTCTTCTTTGCAACCTCGTATTTTGATGCAGGTGGCGGTGAAAGGAGCAGATCACAAATCAAATCCAAGTGGTCATGGAGGTGTGTGACAAGGCAGATAAACTTTGAGTTGTTGTCAGACACATGATGTAACTCGAACAGATGCTCAACGAGCGCGAACCACAATGCCGGGTTGTCCTCGTATAAGGGTGGTAGCTTCGGCAGGCTGCCAGGAGGATGTGATGATGGCGGCTTCAGTGTCTCCTATGGTAGCAGCTGAACTGAGGTTAAGTCAGAGGCCGGCACAGAAGGCCCGGATTTAAACAAGGCGAGTGAATCCATAGCAGTGGCAGCTGGCATAATTGACTGTGTGTCATCATGAAAACCCAGCACAGCAGGCACAGATTGTACCACGGAAACAGGCGTATGGACGGCACATGAGGGGGGCCCAGAAACTGGACCGTGAGTGACGAGTGCTGGATGGAAGTAATCCACTTCTGGAACAGGGCAAGTGACCCGTGCGGAAGACACAGGTGGGTCTGTGTGAGAAGCTGGTGGTTGTGCGCTGACCCCGGGAAGTCGGGGGGAGGGGGGGAGGGGGGGGGTAGTGGGTGTAGTTGAGAAAGCTACCTGCGTGGAAACTATCTGATGCACACAGTGCATGTGGCGGGCCACTGAGGTGCAAAACACTGAATTGTGCATGTAAATTGGATACAACTGGAACACCAGGTGCGCCCAACAGATCCGGCGTGGTTTGTAGAAATGGCGGCATCGCACACAGCCCGACAGTGACTGATGTAGCAAGACGGTGGGTGGCTAAACAAGTGTTCAAATTGAGATCACTTTGTTCTTGGAACATTCAAACAAGGCATTGTTTGGCATGGTCATTGCGTAGTGCATATAACTTGTTGCATAAACACCAGAGCGGAAGACGTGAAATACGAACTGCAGAGCCATCATTATGGGAACGGGATCATTAATCAGAATATGGAAAACTTAATTCCCATTCATGTCATACCTCGTATATATTTACACTTGACACTGCATCCGTACAGAATGAAGTATAACAAAGAACTGACTAAAGTAAATTTAAGATGGAGGCTCGATAGAGCACTTAGAGTTCACAGATATTAAGTTTCGTGGTCGATACGAACTATCGATACCACAAATCTATAGTCCTCATTTGTGATGGGATCATCAGATACCTAGCCTTACAGATTCATATAAACTTCCTTTTCTTCTACAGGAAATTCTGATGCCTTCAGTAATCCAGGGTTTCCATTTTGCAGCCTGAGGATTATTTCTCAAGATTATTTTTGGAAATAGAGATTCAATTTTTCATTAATATTGTTCTCCTTAAATACAGGGCTCTGTCGATCTGCTGTAAGAGAAGGTAGAAAATTTCTAAGTTATTATTGGCTGGCCTGACAGTTTTAAATGAGTATTTCGGTTTATCACACAGTTTACTGTAAGCAGCTGATCATGATGATCTGACAGACTATTGAGAATTTGACTTACAATAATACTGTTGCTTCTGTATCTGCCCAGGGATATATTGTCAATAAGACTCTTACAAGGACTAGTTACTCTAGTGGGAAAGTTAACAACTGAAATTAGGTTAAATGATTCCATCAGGTGCTCTAGTTTTCCTCGGCTGGTAGTTAAGATCACTGATCCAAAATTAATTGCTAACCACTTAAATACTTACTACACCAATATTGCTGGTGAGCTAGTGAAGGAACAAATGGGAATAACATCAAACAAAATATTACAGGAAATTTCTGGAAATAATGTAACAAATACATCCATGTTCCTTCAACCAATAAGTAGGGAAGAACTTTTAGGTCTAAACACCATAAATTCATTAAAAACAAATATTCAGCTGGAGTTGACAATGTGCCAGACTATATTATAAAAGTATCAGCTGAACAGATACTCGCACCACTGCTAGATATATGCAATTCTTCGCTATCAAGTGGTATTTTCCCACAACAGTAAAAACTGCAAAAGCTGTACCCCTTTACAAAAAGGTTGATCGGCAGCAGATGGTCAACTATAGGCCTGTGTCAATCCTCTCAGGTTTTTCAAAAATCATTGAAAAACTATTTCTGTCACAATTAACTGATTTCTTTAACAAAAAAAAAAATATGATCTCAGGAAGTCAGCATGGTTTCAGGCGTCAGTGCAGCACTGAAACAGCCGCTTTTAGCCTCATAAATCGTATTTTAAAGTCAGTGGATAGTCACAAAAATGTTTTGGGGATTTTCCTGGATTTAACAAAAGCATTTGATTTAATAGACCATGAAATTCTCCTAAGAAACTTAGAGTGGCTGAAATCCTACCTAGAAAATTGCTCTCACATAACAGAGGTAAAACACATGAGAAAACATGAACTACAAGCTTATCAATCGAAACCTTCCACATTAACCCACGGTGTACTACAAGGATCAATTTTAGGTCCCTTTCTCTTGTTAATTCTCATTAACAACTTCCCCCTACACATTCAACACTCCGAACCAGCGCTACTTGCAGATGTCCCGAGCATATTAATTGAAGGTGAAAACGAAATTGCTGTAAGTTTAAATGCTAAAGTCACAAATGAAAATGTCACAGAATGGTTTATGAGGAATAAATTACTGATAAACCATCAAAAAACAGTCGTCGTACACTTCAATACACAACAAAATAAAAACTCATTAAAACAAAACATGACCATGGAAAACCAAATAAGTAACAGTGTCACTAAAAACAAAATTCCTTGCCATCTACATACAAGACAATCTTAAATGGAATTCCCACACCAAATCATTAAATTCTAAACTATCGAAAATGACTTATGCAATGAGGATTATATGGAACAACACAAGTCCTGAAACAGAGCAGTGTATTATGCTTGCGTACAATCCCTATTGAGATATGGCATCATATTCTAGGGAAATTCTATTCATAGCATAATAACATTCCAGAAAAAAAGGATTGTGAGGATAATGAAAAATGCTAACAGCCGAAAATCATGCAAACCATTCTTTAAAGAACTGGGGATTCTACTCCTAACATGTATCTATATACTAGAAGTTGTCATATACCTAAAAAAAAGCATACTACAAATGGAAATGTATTTATTCAAAATAAATCTGTACATGAACACCATACAAGGGCAAATAGTGACATACACAGACGTCATTGTTATACCACACTGTGCAAGAAAGTTGTATATCACTCAGGTTCACATTTGTTTAATAAGCTGCCAAGTAACTTAAAGGCCATAAACAAAATTCACAGCTTTAAAAAATCTGTAACTTCATATCTCTTGGAAAACTGTTTTTACTCCATAACACAATATCTAGAAAAATAAGTTAATTTCTGTTGTAACAATATGAAAATGTAATGTAACAATATAGCAATATAACAATTTATAAATGTAATGTATACAATCAATGTAACAGTATATTAATGTAATGTCATTTTGTCCAACATCTAGGGTATAGTATATGTACCTCAAAGATTCAGGAAGTAAATAAATAAAATAAAGTACTTATGTCTAGGGATTTATATTTCACGTTAGTTTTAACATAGACTGCAGTCTCTCCTTTCTCCTTTATGGATCCGTAGTAGCTTTCTATGAGTGAGTAACCATCAATTTGAGGTATTTCAGTTCCATTTGTCACATGGTGTTCTGTAAGACATGTTACTTGTGCATGGGTTACAGATTCAGCGTCAATAATGTCGAGATTTAGAAGCTCCAGTTTGTTTCTGAGACCACTGATGTTTTGGTGGAACACACAGAGTTTACTGGTATTTCTTGGTTCGTAACTACACTTTGATAGCTTAGCATCCCCCTATAAACTCGGACTGTTTATTACACCTCGAATTATCACCAGTCTTAACATTTAGCCTACAAAACCTTAGAAACAGATTGCTGATTTTCGTCTAACGATATTAACCACGTGATTACCTCTTGAGGCTTATTTCCTATTTCACTCAGCACTTTATTCACTACAAGTCGTATTCCTAGGCCATTTAGATGCCGTTCATGAGCCGTGTGAAAACGGTGGTCAATATTGTTTATATTCAATACAGCAAAGTTTTTGAAGTATATACCAATTGATTCATATTGACCATTAGCAGCAGGTATTTCATGATTCATGCATGACCATTGTGGCAGATCATGACGATGCAGGATCTTGAGAACAACAATGTTAGAATGCGTTAAGTGATTCAAACATTCCTTTTGTTCCTGACAGGCATTTGATGTTTCGTTTTTAATGATATCGTTCAATCCTCCAATTACCACATCATAATCATTTGTGGATAATTTACCGACTTCTCCTGAGTTTGCATGTTTCCTCAATTCAGTTAAACCTGCACCTGGTTTGATGTATCCCATAGCAGCAATCGTTGTAGATGCCTCATATAGTATCGGAGAGGCGATTCCGCGCCAATGGCTGTCGGTAATAAGCATAAGTTTCCTTCTTCATTTTTCTTTCTTGGAGCATTGAGATTGTGGGTGATGGTATTGGGGAACAGCTGCGTGTTGATCAGACTGATTAGCTTCAGCGCTGTTATTCACCTAAAGCACCACTTATTTGAGTGTCTAATGTACGTCGATTAAGTGTGCCTTCACTGATAAATTGTGATGAAAGGGTTTTGTTGGTGTAAACACTATAATCCTTAGAACTGTTTTCACTTGTATGACTGGCGAGCACTTATTTGTGATGTTTATATCAGAAGTATCGGAGAGATCTGTACTGCTGTTCTTATTGAGTATGCATAATTCACACTTCCACACTTGTACGTAACGTACCTTATTCTTTAGTGAGGGGTCTAGTTTGCTACGTCCATAATGAAAAGTGCTTTTGCAGCACACACATACGCCACCATCCTTCATCTTTTTGGAACACTTTTTGCTAGAGGTGGCACAAAATAACGTAACTCATAGAAATAACCGGTTACTGAGAAGTAACGGTTACTGCAATCATCGTTCCTCTGATACAGGCAGTTATTTCAATAAGTGTCTAATGTCAACTGTGCCTCGCGCCATCTGTTGACCGAAGATCGTACTACGCTTTCCCGTCAACTCATCGGAGATCTGGCTAGGAACTAAGGAGAGGGTAGACCATTTGGAAGGCGTTCTATAGGGCATGGGAATAACTGTGAGACTGTGCGCGATCTGTTGATAAGAACTGTGTACTATATCGTGTGCCTTCGTTACTTTTAGCACAAACAATTAAATAAAGTTAATGTCCGAGTGGTGACTGATAGGAGTTGCAGTACAGTCATTTAACAAGTATGGTCGTTCACTTAAGCCACTGCCTCATATGTCAATTTAGCTTGGACAGGTAGTATAAAGAGAGGTACCATAAGGAATTCTAGCGACTATGGAAATAACTGTCAGAGATCGGTATTTTCCTCTCGCTTCTCCGGCGGTGCTCCGCAAGGATACCGCCCTTCGATTGTGCCATTCCAGCACTAATTGAAGTGCTAGGTTTTCAGGTGCCAGCCAGCCAGCCAGCCGAGCAGCAGCGGTCCAGCTGTACAGCAGCAGCAGCGGTCCCTGCCAGCAGCAGCGGTCCCGGCCAGCAGCCAGCCAGCCAGCCCGCCAGCAGCCAGCCAGCCAGCCAGCCCGCCAGCAGCAGTGGTCCAGCCAGCCAGCGCTCCATTAGCAGCAGCAGTAGCAGCAGCAGCAGCAGCAGCTGCGGCATTCCTGCCAGCTGTCGTCGGAGTCAGCGCCTGCGCCAGCAGTGTGGGACTCTGGTCTTTGTCCGTCTTCTTCTTCATCCGTCTTCGTCTGTCCCCAGTTTTTTCTTTTCCTTTTTGTCCTGTGCATTTTTGTTTATCCCTGTCATCATGTCAGCCCCCACCACCACTACCACCACTACCGCCACAGCCATAGTTTATACTTCCCCCTCCGCCACACCCACCACCATTACATGGTGTGCCCAGTCACACCCCCCTTTTTCCATCCCTCCTCTTCTCACTCTCCCTTTGCCCTCGCTCTTTGTCGCCCTCTCTCCAGCTTCTTCCTCCCGCTCCTCTCCCTCTGATCCTTTCTCCCCACTCCCCCAGCCTGTCACTGCCACTCCAGCTGGGGTGGTGGCCCATCGGGCCACTGCCCATGCCCAACTCTCCCCATCGCCTTCGCCATCACCGGCGTCGGCGTCGCCGTCGCCTTCACCGTCACCATCTCTGGTGCCGTCTGCTGTGTCCACGGCGGGACCTGCCCCTACCCGCAACCTCCCTATAGCTCCCGTCCCTCATATCACCACTCACCCTTCTGCTACCATTAAATGCCGTAGTGGCACCTCCACCTCTTCCGCTCCCAAAAAGGCCCTGCCCCATCCTCCTTCCCCCCCCCCCCCCCCAGGATGCGATGGATGTCTCCTCGCCTGGCCATGCTCCCTCCGCCTCCTCCTCCTCCTCCTCCCCCCTCTTTGTACAAATACCTCCTCTCCTGTCCCGATCCTTCCCTTCTTGAGGCCCAGAATCTCTCCCTCCTCCTCCGCCAACACTTCCCTGGTGCCCTCATCTCTCTCCTCACTCCCAGACGGGATTCCGTTCTCATCTCCTCCCCCAGCCCCATCCTCCATACTGACATCCTCTCCCGCCTCCCCATCACCTGTTTTGGCTCCAACACCTCCCTCACCCCTGCTCCTTCTCCATCTCCTACCTGCCAACCCCAACCCCCACATCGCCCGCCGACCCTGACCGCCGTGATCACTCGGCTCAGTCCGTCGATCATGGAGGAGGAGGTGTTGGCGGAGCTCAAGCCGCATCCCACACTGGAGGTGCGGGCGGTCCGCCGCATTTTTAACTCGGCCGGCCCCACCCGCCTTATGCAGGTTTTCTCCGAGGACGCCCCCTCCATAGACCGTCTCCTGAAGGAGGGTGCCCTCCTCTTCAACCAGCGCTATAAGGTCGACCCCTCCCATTCCCCTCCTCAATCCCTGCGCTGCCGAGGTGTCTGTGCTATAACGCACACCCAACAGCTGAGTGCCGCGAGGCCCCCACCTGCCCGCATTGTAGGCAAGCGCACTTCCTCCGGCAGTGCCACAACCTGCAATCTCCCCCATCCCACCTACTCCCAAAAGTGTAAAGCCCGACCCCCTCCAATCACTCCTGAACTCACCGACCCTGTCTGTCCTCTGGACGCCCCCACCCCTCCTGGAAATTCCCTTTGTCCCCCCCCCCCCCTCACCGCTGAGGCATCATCAGGTTCCTCGACATTGTCCTACGGAACATCCACCCTTTCCAGCGCCCTCACACCCTCCAACAGGTCTCTCTCGCCGCCCGTTCCATTTTCCACCTAAAAATGTATGCCACCTACTCCAACAACCAGGCCCATTTTACCTTCTCCCATCTTGACACCTTTGTCTAAATCCCTGTCATGGCGCGACAGCACCATATCCTTTTCAACAACATCCGCTCCCTTCCCGCCAACAAGAACCTCTTCTTCCACCCCCTTGCCACCCACCGTGTGGATGCCTTCCTTCTCAATGAAACTTTCCTCCAACCCCACCACACCGTCCACACGTTGCCCTACCTCCTTCACCGCTCCGGTAATCCCCTCCTGATTGCGCATGGTGGAGTTGCCGATGGTCACCACCGCCAGATCCCAGTTTGGCTCCAACCTCTCCTTCCCGACCCCACCGAACACCTGATCCTTAGCTACTTCTTCCCCGGCCTTGCCGTCACCTGCGCCACCATCTATGTCTGCCCTAACGTCCCTATTCCCTTCGCCTTCCTCTCCGGCATTGACCGTACCTTCTCTTCCTACGTGATCGCCGCCGACCTCAACATCCATAGTCGTTCCACCAACTAGTTACAGCGGTGGCATCAGTTCCTCTCCTCCTTTCAAGGCGACCTCATCCCCATCCCCTAGCACACCCGTCCCGAATCCAACTCCACTTCCGATGTTATCCTTTCCTCCCCCAACCTCCTTGGCCACATAACGGTGGATGTCCTGGAGCCTATTGGTAGCGACCATCTCCCTGTCCTCCTCACTGTTTCAGACGGTAGTCGCCCCCGCCCCGAGCCACACAATGACCCTCCCCCTAAGTACGTCCATGACTATTACCGTGCCAACTGGAATGCCTACTGGGATACCCTTTCCACCCAGGTCGATAGCCACCCCTTCACCTACCACCACCCTGATGATGTAACCCATGCCGCCTCCTTTCTCCAGCAGACCTTCTCTGAGGCCATGGAGGCCCACGTCCCTACTGTCGCCATCCACTCACACAGTCCTACCTTACCCCCACAGGCCGTCCTCCTCCTCCTTGAATCCCGCCGTCTCTACCGTGCCTTCCTCCACACGCGTGACCCGGACACACTACAACACCACTGGCAACTCCAGTGATATGTTCGAAATTTGCTTGCGGCTAAGAAACGCCGAGAGTGGCGACAGACATGCACCTGTTTAAATGCGACCCTACCTATAAACTCGTCCAAGTTCTGGTCAGCCTTCCGTCGCCTGACCAGAACTAAACCCTCCCCCTACTATCCTCTTCTCCATGATGATCACCTCTTTCCTGACACCCTTAGTAAGGCCAATCACTTTGCCTCTTGAATGAAATTTTCACTCTGCAGCGGAGTGTGCGCCGATATGAAACTTCCTGGCAGATTAAAACTGTGTGCCCGACCGAGATTCGAACTCGGGACCTTTGCCTTTCGCGGGCAAGTGCTCTATCAACTGAGCTACCGAAGCACGACTCACGCCCGGTACTCACAGCTTTACTTCTGCCAGTACCTCGTCTCCTACCTTCCAAACTTTACAGAAGCTCTTGCCCGCGAAAGGCAAAGGTCCCGAGTTCGAATCTTGGTCGGGCACACAGTTTTAATCTGCCAGGAAATTTCACTTTGCCTCTTACCTCTCCAATGTCTTTTCCATCCCCAATGATCCCCAGTTCGCTTACTCCCTCTTCCCAGATGTCTGATCGAACTGACACCTCTGTCCCTCATTGCTACACTCGGCACGAATCACAACACCGCTCCTGGTAATGATCGTGTCACCTACCGTCACCTTCGTGAAGCTCCTGTCTCTTTCCTCTCAACTCTGACCAGGCTCTACAATGTAGTCCTGTCCACCGGTTACTACCTTGACCTATGGAAAACTTCCTGTATCCCGATGTTCCTTAAACCTGGTAAACCGCCGTCTGCCGACTCCTCCTACCGTCCCATCAGCCTTACCTCGGTCTTCAGCAAGGTCCTGGAATCTATCCTCACCTGCCGCATCCACCAGCATCTCCGCCAGCACCGCCTCGTTCCCGTTAACCAGTGTGGCTTTTGGCCATCCTTCTCTTCCGACGACCTTCTCCTTCACCTCACTCATCTCCTTTCCGAACAGCTTAATTCCTGTCGCTCCGCAATCTTCCTCTCCCTTGATGTCGAACGTGCTTATTACCGCGTATGGCATTCCGGTCTCCTCTTCAAGCTCCAAACCTTCGCCCTTCCCATTAATTACGTCCGTCTGATCGGCTCCTTTCTCTCCCACCGTCCTTCCTACGTCACCATCCATAACACGGATTCCTACACCTTTTTCCCCTCCGCCGGTGTGCCCCTAGGCTCCGTCCTCTCTCCCCTTCTGTACCTTTTATATACGGCGGACATGCCGCCGCCGTCACCCCCCGTCCACCTTCTCCAGTTTGGCGATGACACCGCCTTCCTTGCCCTTGCCCCCACGCTGCAGCACTCCCAACACCTTCTCCAATCCCATCTTGACCGGTTCACTTCTTGGTGCAACCAGTGGTTGCTCAAGGTCAATCCCTCCAACACCCAGGCAATCATTGTAGGCAAAACCACCCTCTCCTTCCGCTTCCTCGATTTATATCTCACCATCTATGGCCGTCCTATCGCCCTCACCCCCCACCCTTAAGTAACATGGCGTCACCCTCGACCGTCGACTCTCCTGGACCCCCCATCTCCGGACAATCCAAGCCAAGGCACGCTCCCGACTCCGTCTCCTCAAGCTCCTTTCCGGCCGTACGTGGGGTCTGGACCCCTCCAACATACTCCACACCTATAAATCTCTCATCCGCCCTATCCTTTGTTATGCCCATCCAGCCTGGATCTTCGTCCCCCCTACCTTTTATAAATCCCTTCAAATCCTTGAACGCCATGCTCTCCGCCTCGCCTATCGCATCCGTCTCCCCTCCCCCATGCGGATCCTGTACGATCTCATTCCATTCCCCCACCTCCTCCTTTTCCTTGAAAGGATACAGATCCTGTACACCTCTCGCAAACTCACCCGCTTGTCTCGCCCATCCTCTCCCGCCCCCACTTGCTGCCGTGCCTGTATTCCCCCGTCCCACCCGGTCTCCATCTCTCCACACTACTTACCCTCTTCCAAGGTGGCTTCCACCAGCTCCCCCTCCCTGATGATGTCCTCCTACCCTCCATATACCCCTCCTACCAACTTTGATCCTCCCTCCTTCTTCCTGTGTCTGTTCCTTTGGGCACCCTCCCTCCCTCCTCCCTTTCTCCCCACTCCTCCCCCCAGCCTTCTCTCCCCTGTCCCTCTACTCCTCGTCCCATCTCCTCAGCCATTGGCATCTTTGTTCTCCTCTCTCCACCCTCTCCACCCCCCCTCACCCTTCTTCCCCTCTTAGCAGGTCCCCGGACTCGCACACGCTACGTGGACTTTCACGCGCCAGAGATCATCGCCATCAGTGTCTCGTGTGTGTGAGCTCGTTTTGTGTTTTTAGTGTGCGCCGTCACGCTTCTACATTCACTTGTGCCGTCGGATTCTTCAGTGTTATGTGCGCCGTGTCAACGGGTTTTCAGTGTTGTTCGCGTCGAGTGTGAACAACTCCGTGTTTTTTGTGTATCTGTGACCACTATTTTTTGCCCGTCACTATGTTCATTCTGATTCTCCATTCTGTGTTCTGTTATTGTCAACAGTATGGCTGAAGAGCGGCGTAGCATGCCGCTGACAGCCTACCTGATTGTTCAGGTATTAAAATAACAATAAGAAAAAAAAAAGTATTTTCCTCTGGCAGTTATCGTTATTGGCTCACAGTTCTTGCTCTATGGCAGTTATCGGCTACCATTACAGGTAACCTGGAAGTTGGTAAAGGAATAACCGTGTGTCTGTGTTCCTGCACAGTGACTCCAGTATTAGGCCCCGGTGATATTTCAGAGACGATAGTTACTGGAGCGAACAAATATTTACGTACTTCTTCAGAAATAGCCGCTGGCCATTGCTAATGACAAATAACATGTCAGAATGTATAACATAATACAGTTGAATATAATAATTATTGTCAGGAGATTGTCAAAATATGTGAATATATTACAGTAATTGCTAATATTTACATAATTGATACACTGTCAGAATAAAACACAGTTACGCACTTTTAATAAATTTATCATACACAGAATACCCGATCTTGACTGTTGCAACCAAGTGCTGTCAAAACTGAAATATAGCAGAATTTTTACCTAAGCTGGTCTATCAGTCTCTGTTACGATATTCATCTACAGGGTAGGAGGAGGGGTCAATGGAAGCGTCCGATTCCACCCGTCTGCTTCGAGGTAAAAAGGTGTTGTGGTGTGTGAATGTCATTATGGCACGGTGTTTATGAACTGGTTTTTGTATGTGTGTGTGGGGGGGGGGGAGAGGGTGGGGGGGGGGGATGGCCCATCTAGTTTGCAGTGCCGGAATTTGCTGGTGGTAATTAATTTTTTTTTCTAGCTGTGATGTTTTGTGTATTTACGGAGTATTGAATGTGATTTAATTTATGTAGGGATGATTGATTTGTCGACATTTGGGATGGTGGTTTTATTTTTCGCTGTTGTAGGTGTTGGTTTTTTGGCATCAGTAGCTGTGGTGGACCTATATAGCTCACCGGAAATTACCGATTGCCATTTTGATAGTTGTACGTGTTGATGTTTTGGTATCGTCATCTGAGGTTAACCTATGTGGCTCAAGGCAAATGTCCGATTCCAATTTTCGTGCTTTTAGTTGTGGGTATTGGTGTTTTGGTATGGTCACCTATGGTTGACCTATAGTGTTCAAGGGAAGTGTCCGATCCCTGCAAATTTTTGTTGCTGTTGCAGAATGCTGTATTTTTTTCTTTTTGTTCTTCATTTTGTGTTTTGGGATCATGGTGTGTTTTTTTTACTAGCTTGTCCTCACCCTAAAATCCCCAAATTCCTGCAGTTGTCTCGTTGGTTTGACTGTATTTTTGGTGGGAGATGTTATTGTATTATTTATATGTATCTTAGTGTTTGTTGCCATGTGTATGTAGTGATGTCATAGACACACTAAAAAAAGCTATTTCCGGTAGATTGATAATGAGTGGAATCAGACACTTCTGTATCATAAAGTCTTTCAAACACACTGTAAACCGTGCTCTATCCGAAACCAAGTTTTTAATGGTTGCTGACTTGCTGGCAGTTTATTGAAAATGCATGTTCCTGAATATTGGACCCCTTTTGGGCCAAGGTAAGTGATTTTAGGTCTTTATGTAGTTTGCTGTTCCCATTTCTAGTACTGATATTATGTATTGAGCTATTGGTTGGAAATACTTGTAACAAATTTCATTAAGGAATAAATATACTAGGAAGCAGTGGTTAGAATACAAAGTTCCTTGAACAGGTTCCTACATGAATTTATACCACAAACGATTTTTATTACACGCTTTTACATGCTAAAAACTTTTTCTACGTTTGATGAGTTACCACAGAATATGCTCCCTTATGAAATAATAGGGTGAATAAATGTGATATGCCCTTCCCAACTCAATTTATTATCGAGTTGTAGTCCCAGAAATGTAACACTGTCAACCTTTTCGATCTGCATGTCTTCATATGTTATAAACATGCTGTAGCTGGAGAAATCGAGCAGTTTCCAAATCTCACATAAAACTTGGATTAGCGTACTCACATTTTCCCCAATAGGACTATCTTTTACAGCACAGGAGTAAACGAATCTGTCACATTACGTAGATTTTTTGTTGTATTACAAGGCTGTACACTTTATTCTATTATGTGAGCAGCACAAGAAATTAAGCTTCGAATTTAGCCTACAGTACTCAGTTTACATATTACTTCATACTTAAAAATGCACGTTGTTAACATTTTACTTAAACAGTGCTGTGGCGAAGTTCCGCGTACTTTCTGTTGCAACTGCGAAGATAATATTTCTAATAGCGACCGATAACCTACAAACATATAATATGAAACACTAATAATCGTTCTAACATCAACTAAAATGTACCCAGAGTTAATAAGCTAAGGTTATGAGACGATTCCTACGACATTCCTGCCATTTCACACTACTCGCAGTTATACTGATAACTAAACTGATGGATTCCAACTATGTCGTTATTTAATTGTAGCCCCTCGGAGTATTCGGTATTCGCTAGCGAAAAATAACTTGGCAGTTATTTTATACAATATGAATGAAAAAACACACAACGAATTACTTCGTATAATCACAGTTGCTTCACGTACCTACTTAATCTCTCTAGTATATCTTATCTGTTTGTAATTTAGGACTGCTTACAAACAAGTTTATTTTTTTCAGCCACATCTTTGGGATATGTCAGCAATGTTTACTGTTCAATTCATTTCCTTGTATGAACAACTGTTGTAATTTGTACATACTTCATTAGTTAATGTTACATGTCTTGTTTTAGTTAAAAGCCGAAAGTGCAGTATGATTTAATCAGTTTTGTAGGAACTGGAACTCAGCACCTTGGTTTATCTCTCTTCATGAGTGGTAAGCAGCTTTGATACGCTCACCCTTGAAGTAAAGCTTCGTGTTTAACATTCTTTCACGACCGGGGTGGTGAGGGGGGAAGGCAAGGCTGGAGATTTGAATATTATTCAGTTTCCTAACAGATTTAGCAATAGCGAAGAATTGTCTCGTTCGTTACTTTGATGTGAACACGAAATGCACTCTGTAACTACACCGAATCTAGAATTGCGTCCCTCTGCAACAGTACGCTCCTTCTGGTCTATAATGTAGTTTACAGTGGCTTGGTCGATATACACTAAAATATTTGTGTATACTGAATGTGATAAATTACCCATCACAGCTCTCAATGGAAAACATTGAAAGCCGCCGAACTCATGCAAGGAGTGTACGCGCTGCCATCTAGCGGCTACGTGGAAAAATAGATTAGAGGTTAAATGCCGCCAGATCGTCACATGAGTTACTATAATTTACTTCCGTATATAATTGTCAATCAGATTCACAGGTATGATAGATTGTCATACAATTGAAACAAAACTACAACTTTGTATTAAATACAACCTTTGGCAGGTTAAAAAGGTATTATTTCGATAAATAATTTAGAAATTATATGGCTGTTCTCACAATGAATACTGTCAATAATGTTTTTAAGTAAAACGTTGAGAAGCATCGGTGCTCTCCCGACCACGTTGAACTCCAATTTTACGGACTCGATTCCAACCCGAACAATTTGTTTGGGCGAGTCGGTCTTTGTATAATTTTTGAAGAGAGATGTTAAAAGCATCTTCTCAAAATAATTGCTAATCAAACTCTGTAGGACTATGATTAGAGCTGGTGGGGGAGCGCAAGGTATGGAGGCGGACGTAGTTTGAAGCTGTTGAAGGTGCAATTCTTTGGTAGCTTCCACCAACCACCCAAAAATGTTACGGACTTACGAGAATTGGTTCGTAATTCTTTATGCTATGGACCTGTCATTACATACCGGTTGTTGCTATCCCCCTCCACTGCGTTGAAAATTTGTTTATTACGGTATATTGTTTGTTGTAAAGCTGATTTTCGCATTTTCTGGAACTACATATGTCTCGTATATATTAATCTCGACAAAACATAACGGTTTTCATTCTCAAATGATGTGATCTTTAAAAAACACACCAGTTTATAAACCGTCGCCACCACAAGTAAATGGGCAGAGAAAGGAATACGAGGTGAAGCATGCATTGCTTGTGTAGATAGCATCTGAGGTAGAGCACATCTGTGCCAAAGCATACGTAGCTGCAACAAAATGTAAGTACAAATCAATCACCCTGTGCATACATCCCATAAGATTAATGCAGTTTAACTATATAGCGTTGGTGAAACATAACTCTTTACTTGCAGTTAATGATTCCCATCTGATAATCCTCGTATGCATGTGATGGCTAGTAGGGAGTACAAAATGGGTATTGGTACAATTCATCCACATGAAGAAGCTATGCATGAAATAGTGTGTATTTAATTTAATTTAAATATGATAACAAACCAGCTGCACAGGTTCGCAGCCACTTGATAA
The DNA here is from genome assembly GCF_023898315.1 of Schistocerca nitens. Classification (NCBI taxonomy): domain Eukaryota; kingdom Metazoa; phylum Arthropoda; class Insecta; order Orthoptera; family Acrididae; genus Schistocerca; species Schistocerca nitens. The sequence goes on from NC_064624.1 coordinate 134,310,829, forward strand.
CAAACCAGTGGCCGAACATGATTGTTGTTTCAATTTTGATTTTAATAACTGATTCACAACTTGTACTTCTTCCACCTAACACCAGTTTTTCTAGCCTGTGTGGTACCTACTGCCCCTCGATCCTGACTTAAATAACTGTTGGTTTTGGCCGCGTCTCTCCCATCCACCCATCTTGCTTTACCAAAAACCTTAACTGTTTCAATTATCTTTCCATCCGACCTCTCATACAGATTCTTCATATCCCATCATTTGCTTCATTACACTATAATTAATGATTGTCAAATGGTAGTGTGGCTCCTGGGAAGACTCACTCTACATCTTTCATTTGTAACACAATGAGGAATGGAATTTTGTGTCTTCTGGGATAAAAGTGTTGAGATAACACTTGTCAGACAACAGAATGGTTCAAATGGCTCTGAGCACTATGAGACTTAACTTTTGAGGTCATCAGTATCCCTAGAACTTAGAACTACTTAAACCTAACTAACCTAAGAACATCACACACATCCATGCCCGAGGCAGGATTCGAACGTAGCGGTCGCGCGGTTCCAGACTGTAGCGCCTTGAAACACTCAGCCTCCCTGACCGGCACTTATCAGACAGCTACACACATTTTGTTTGTGTCCTGAGAACAAAACTTTTTCCCTTAGGGTACATGACGTCATGTCGTGTGTACAAATGGATTGAAATTGTTCGTTATTTTTATATGTGATTTCTCTGACTTATTTAGTTGGCCTACCTATTTGTATAAGCATAGCTGTGAGTATCTGATCGGCCACTAGTTCTTAATATTATTGCTGCATTCATCATCAGAAATATCTTTCCAGTAGCTGTTCTCCACCTTTTCACAGACCTTTTTGTGTGATTGACACACACCCCTCCAGCTGCCCTCCTTTCTTACACTTTACCATTCCTCTCCTAACACTGAGGTGATGTCGTGCCTAACATGCTCTGGTAGCAGTTGGGAGGATCAGTCATGGTTCTTGGTCCGGCAATCAAAATTTATGTTTTGTATTGTTCTCCAGATCTTACCAGTCAGGTGCTAAACCTAGTAGCATGTGATAGCCAGTAGGGACTACAAAATGAGTATCAGTACAGTTCACCCACATGAATCAACTATGAACGAAATACTGTGTATTTAATTTTATTTTAATATGATAACAAACCAATTGCAGATATGGTTCCTTCTGAAGTGCATAGCCACTTCTTTTCCCAAAAAGTCTGATCAGTACCTGTCTCTAAAGACCATGGCCATCAACAGGACATATAACACTGCACTTACTTCCATTACAAAAACAATAATGTAAATCTGTGACGATATTCTTATAAATTTGGTGGAGGAATATGCTAGTACGAAGATTTACCCCTAAGGACAGCCTTATGTGGGAGCAAGGCACCACCCCCTTCCTCTCCCAAGTCTCATCAAAAGGAAAAATATAGTATAATCAGGTGTTTTTCTTTCAAGAAAATGATTTAAAAGGTAGCATTACACAGATTTCTGATAGGGATTGACCTGGAACTTTTTTATGGCTACTTAGAAGTTGCCATTCGAACAGTTTACTTCAGTAGCTCCGACATTTTCGCTGTCATACAAAAATGCAGAGGAATGACAGGTGCTTAGTAGAAATCATTTCACACACATACACACACACACTCAGTGTTTCATTGTTTCCAGTAATGAAATTTTAATCATACCTTCCGAGTTGGTAAAAGCCATAATGTTAAAGCTTGTTTTATAGATACACTAAACAATATAGGCAATGTATTGCTATGAGATCTTTGATTGTTTTTGTAGTTCCAAGAACATGTGCTAAGAACTGAACTACCGGCGGTACAAGTAACCTGCAAAGAGGAATTGAAAACGTTGAAATTTGCATATTATGATAGGCAGCGTCCTAAATTATGCTGAAACACACTGAACCATTGTAGCAGATACTGAGAGTATTAAAAAGTAACACCTCACATTCAACATTTGCAGGCCATCTAATGGCAGAGAATCACCATTCAACAAAAATACAAAATGATTTACAAGTTCTTAAAATTATCAGTAGCCTACATAGTGGAAGTTTCTGAATATAAATAAACGTTTTGAAATTCGCGCGCCAGTGAACAAATAAAGCACAACGAAACAAATAAACATGAAACAGTTGCACTAATGTGCTAGGTAAGAACAGAAACATTTTATGCATTCGCTATGTAGATAAAGTAAACATGTTTCAAACCATAAGAGCATCTCTTATAAAGAAAATAAGTCCCATAACACATCGTAAATAACAGAAATAGACTGGAAGAAGCAAAAATCGTATGTAACAGTATAAATAGTAATGGAAGAGGAAAAGAAACCGTTTGTTTATGTTGCAGGTGACAGATTGTAAGAAAATGTCTGGTAGTTAGAAATTTACCAACAAAAATGCAACTCATTAGCATATTGTAAAGTATGTACAGAACTATGTAAGTATTTGTTATCGAAACCTGTATTCTGTTACTAATATTCATGACAACAAAAACATTCAATGTGTCGTGTGCAGGGTAAGCGCCATTGTGTAATTGTCTGCATCTATAAACCAACACAAATTTCATGCATGATGATCATTTCTTCAGGTGTACACGTATAACATTTTAAGTTGAAATTTGATTGTAACCAGAACATAATAATTTTCAGACTGGAAAATACAAACATCTCACTGATGAAGGCACAGAAAGAGCAGTAATTTGGGAAAAGTCATACAAACAGCATCTTGCATAAGGCGGAATTTTTATCAGCGAGCACGGAAAGAAGGAGAGCGACATGTAAAAGAAGAGCTAACAACTAATTCACACAGTGTGCAAGAATTACATAAGTTAGATCTTCACTGTTCAAGGAGCACAAAGTGTATGTAGGAGAAGTCTGTTGATGAAGAATTTTCATGAGGACTTGAGTTGTACACTATGTAACACAGTAAAATATCTGGGAGTACTGTAAGGATATTGTTTGCCTTAACAGATTCTTTCCATCACACAGGTTGCAGTAAACAACAGATGAGAATTTCATACTCGCTCTCATTGAAGATTGTAGGCAGTGTAGAAGATTTATTGGGTTTTACCATTGAAGATAACAGATAATTCGAGGGTTGGATCCCCACACTTCCTAATCGAGGATTCACACTGCTACACTTGGGGTGTATCTTCGTCTTGGAAGAGCCCCTACCGTTTCTGTTGTATTGTTGCCTGTCTGCACGCGATCACTACTGCCTGCCGTCCGGTCCTCACCACCGCCACTGCCAGGAGCCTGCCGCCACCGCTGCCGCTGCCTCCCGGTGCTCACTGCTGCTGCTGCTGCAACCGCCGCTGCCTCCCGCCACCTAGTGCTCGACGCTGCCCCCAGTTTTAATTCCTTTCATACTTCGGCGACTCCTGTCACACGTGGGCACTGCCTGCAATCATGGACACTCCTACTACCACCATCATCTACACCTCTCCTTCACCTGCCCACACTGTAACAACGTGGAGTGCTTCCACAGGGATTAACCCATCTCATCAACCTCCCCTACCCACAGTCTCCTCCCCTTCTATCTCCTCCTCATCAATGTATCCTCATCTGTACGTCACTCCTTCCTCTCTGCCCCTGCTCCTGCGCGTGCTTCTGCTCCCCTCCCACTCCTGTTGCCCGCCGAGTCGACTTCCCCCCCAAACCTCCCCCCTGCAACTAGCACTGCATCCTCTGCCTGAGTAACCACCCGCTGCACCACAGTCGCCACCATAGACCGCCCTAACCTCATGCCAGTGCCACTGCCACACAAGAGGGCCCTGCCTCCCACCACCTCCCCCTCCATCCAGTCCCTCATCCCTTCTCCCAGGCCACACCCACCAAAAAATCTTCCAAACGCCCCAGTGGCGACCTCTCCTCCACCCCTTCATCCGAAAACCACTGCCCACCCCACTTCCCTCTGACCACGCCATGGATACCACCCCACCTACCTCCACTCTAGCCCCCTCCCTGTATATCTTTGTCCTTGCCAATCCTGATCCAAAATTCCTTGATTCCTGCACCCTCACCCTTGAAATCCAGAAGTACATCCCCAGTGCACCCATCACCCAACTTATACCTCGCAGAGATTCTGTTCTCATCAAGTCGCCCTCTCTTTCTTTCCATATTGATCTCCTCCGGCATCTTCCCCGCATCACCTTTGGCCCCCATGCATCCCTCACCCCTTTCCTTACATCCTCCTCTCCTCAGCAGCCCCAACCCCCCGCTGTACGCCAACCCTCACCACCGTCATCATAAAACTCAGCTGTGTGGTCAAGGAGGCAGAAGTGTTGATGAAACTGGACGCCCACCCCACCCTGTAAATCTGCTCGGCCCGCCGTATTTACAACTCCTCTGGCCCTACTTTCCTCATGCGTATATTTACGGAGTCCGCCTCCTCCATCGACCACCTCCTCACGCAGGGAGCCCAGATTTTCAAACCGAGCAAGGTGGCGCAGTGGTTAGACACTGGACTCGCATTCGGGAGGACGACGGTTCAATCCCGCGTCCGGCCATCCTGATTTAGGTTTTCCGTGATTTCCCTAAATCGCTCCAGGCAAATGCCGGGATGGTTCCTTTCAAAGGGCACGGCCGACTTCCTTCCCCGTCCTTCCCTAATCCGATGAGACCGATGACCTCACTGTCTGGTCTCCTTCCCCAAACCAACCAACCAACCAACAGATTTTCAACTGCCACCACTCTGTTGACCCGTCCCATTCCCCTCCTCAATCCTACTGCTGCCAGTGCTGTCTCCTGTACAACGACCACCTCACCCAAAAATGCAATAACCACCCCCCCCCCCCCCACCTGCCCCCATTGTAAAGTCTCCCACTTCCTTAAACAGTGTCCCAAACCTGCCTCCCTTCCTTCCTGCAACACCTGCAACAAACCTCACCCCATCTATTCCTCCAAAAGCAAAGCCAAACCCCTCCCACCAACCCTGGGCTCACTGTCCCCATTCGCCCCATCTACCCGCCCATTCATCCCAACAACTCCCTCCCTACACCACCTACAGCAGAAGACATCATCCGGTTCCTCACCATCGTCCTACAGAACATCCATCCCTTCCAGCGCCCCCACACACTCCAGCAGATTTCCCTTGCTGCCCTCTCTGTTTTCCACTTAAACACTTACGCCACCTACTCCCAAAACCAGGTCCACTTAACCTCCACCCGCCTCAACACCCTCATTTAAGCACCTTTCTCCTCTTCCCACTTCCTATCCACCTTCTGTCTCCTGGCGCATCACCTGTATCATCTCCTCTACCTCAACATTCGCTCCCTCCCTGCCAACAAATACCTCTTCATGCATACCCTATCCCAGCACCAGGTTGACTCCTTCATCATTAATGAAACCTTCCTCCAACCCCACCCTGTTCTCCGCACCCCCTCCTATCTCCTTCACCACACTGACAACCCCCTATCCCTCGCCAGAGGTGGGGTTACTATAGGCCACCTCAAGCATCTCCCTGTCTGGCCACAACCCCTACTCAATGACCCGACTGAACACCTTCTCCTCAGCATATTTTTTCCATCCCTCACCATCACCTGTGCCACTATCTATATCCGCCCTGCAGCTCCTCTCCCCTTCAACTTCATTTCCCATGTTGACCATACTTTCTCCACCTATGTGATCGCTGCTGACCTCAACATCCACAACCGTGACCCTGCCACCCTTCGGCGGTGGCATCAGTTCCTTGCCACCCTCCATGGCGACCATGTTCCTCTTCCATAGCACACGCATCCTGAAAGTAACTCCACCCCCGATGTTATCCTCACTTCCCCCAAACTCCTTGGTCGCATAGCCATTTACGTCCTTGATCCCATTGGTAGTGACCATCTCCCAGTGAGTCTCACCACCTCCTCTGCCTGTCCCACACCTGCCGCCACCCGCCCAGCTGCCCCTCCCAAGTCTGTCCATGACTACTGCCGTGCCGACTGGGATGCCCACCAGGAATCCATTGCCTTACAGGTCAAAAGCCACCCCCTCACCTTTCACCATCCTGCTGACATCATCCATGCCTCTTCCCTCCTTCAGAAGACCATCACCGACGCTGTGGAGGCTCATGTCCCTACCATTCTCATCTACCCTCACCGCCTTACGCTTCCTCCACCGGCCATTCTTCTTCTGCAGAATCCCGCAGGCTCTACAGCTCCTTCCTCTGCAACAGTGACCGGGATACACTCGTCTGCCACTGGCAATTACAGCGACACACCTGGATCCTCTTTACAGCAAAGAAACGCCCGGACTTGCACCAGACATGCACATGCCTCAACCACCCTCCATGTCAACTCCTCCAAGTACTGGCCAGCTTTCCATCGCCTTACTGGTAGCCTTCCCACCCCACATTACCCACTCCTCCAAGACGATTAACCCTTTCCTGACAACCTCAGTAAGGCTAACCATTTTGCTTCCCATCTCTACCAGGTCTTCTCCATTCCTGATGATTCCCATTTTGATTACTCCCTTTTCCCCATCATCCTTGACTGCACTGACACCTCTGTCCCTCTGCTCGCCTCTAGCTTCCAGTACTTGGATCGGTTACCCCCCTCAGACATCAACACTCCCATCACCGCACATGACATCATGCTTCTCCTCCAAGCCAAATGAAACACTGCACCTGGTCATGATGGTGTCACCTACCGCCACCTCAAGGAATCGCCCCCCCCCCCCTGTCCTTGCTACCCAGCACAATATCCCCCTCTCCACTGGATTTTACCCCGGCCTGTGGAGGACTTCTCATGTCCTGCTGTTCCCCCCCCCCCCCCCCCCCTATGATACCTCTTCCTATCATGCCATCTGCCTCACCACCGTATTCAGTAAGGTATTTGAGACCATCCTCTCTCAGCATATTCACCGCCACCTTAACCAGCACCACCTCTTTCCCCTTACCCAATGTTGCTTCAGGTCTTCCCTCTCCGCCGATGACCAGCTCCTTCACCTTACCAATCTTCTTTCCTTCCAGCTTAACTCCCCTCGCTCCACTATCTTTGTTTCCCTTGACCTCCAGAATGCCTATGACCATGTCTGCCATCTTGTCCGTCTTGTTGCTTCCTTCATCTCTTATCGTCCCTCCTATGTGACTATCCACAATTCCAACTCCTGTAATTTCTATCCCTCTGCTGGCGTGCCCCAAGGTTCAGTTCTTTCCCCTCTCCTCTATCTCCTGTTCTCTGCTGATGTGCCCAAACCTCCCCCACCTGTTCATCTTCTCCAGTTCACTGATGACACCGCCTTCCTAGCCCTTTATCCTACCCTTCAATGGTCCCAATGTACCCTCCAAACCCACCTTGACCAATTCACTGCTTGGTGCAACCAGTGGTTCCTCCGTATCAACTCCTCCAAGACCCAGGCAATCACCATAGGCCACACCACCCGCTCCTTCCATCTCCATGATTTCTACCTCACCATTTATGGCTGTCCTATCCACCTCTCGCCTACCCTCAAATAACTTGGCCTCACCCTTGGTGCAACCAGTGGTTCCTCCGTATCAACTCCTCCAAGACCCAGGCGATCACCATAGGCCACACTACCCGCTCCTTCCATCTCCATGATTTCTACCTCACCATTTATGGCTGTCCTATCCACCTCACGCCTACCCTCAAATAACTTGGCCTCACCCTCGACCACCACCTCACCTGGACTCCCCATCTCCTTACCATCCAACACAAAGGTCACAACAGACTCCGCCTCCTGAAGTCCTGTCTGGCCAGACGTGGTGTCTGCATCCTTCCACCATCCTTCACACCTTCAAATCCTTGATCCGCCCCATCCTCTGTTATGCCAAGATAACTTTAATTTCTTCCCCTCTCAGGTTCTATAAATCCCTCAAAATCCTTGAACGCCATGTGCTCTGCCTCGCCTTCCACATCTGCCTTCCGTTCCCCACACACATCCTCTACGACCTCATCCCCTTCACCCACCTTCTCCTTTTCCTTGAACACATCCACACATTATATATTGTCTGCCGCACCGATCTCCACCCCTTGGTGTCTCCCTTCGTCTCAACCCCCAGCCCGTTGCCTCGCCTTTACCATTGTGTCCCACCCTCTCTCAATCTCCACACCCTCTGCCTCCTTTCCCAACACACCTCCACCATCTACCCCTCCCAGATGATGAGCTTCACCCTGACATTTACCCTTCCTACCAATTCTAACCCCATCTTCCTCCTGCCTCCTCCTCAGAGCTCCCTCTCCTCCCCCTCCATTCTCCTGAGCAGCTTTCCCCTCCTACTCCCCCTCCCTCTCTTGTGCTCCCCTTTTCAGTGTCTCTGCACTCCCTCCTACCTTGTCTTCCCTCTTCATCTCCTGCCCCACCAGTCTCCTACCTCTTATTGTACCTGCTGATGCCCCTACTCTCTTCATCCCACCCCCTCCCCTTGCTGCCCCTTGCTCTCCCTTCCTTTTCCATCCTCTCTGGCCTCTCCCTTGGCAGGTCCAATCTGGCAGTTTTATTATTCATCATGTGTGCTGCAAGTGGGTTTTAAGTTTGTTGTTCTGGAGTGTTTTTAATACTGTGGCCGACTTTTAACCTGTGCGTGTGCCTTCAGTGTCTTCTTTGTGTTTTAAGAATTGCCAATTGTGTTTTTTAACTTTAAGTCAACCTTTTTTAACTGTCCCCCCATGAACGTCTCCATGTCTGTGTATTTTTACCTCCATTGTCTCCCCTTACTCTGTTTTATTACCCCTTTTTTTATCGCCTTACATGTAAAATTTTATTCTTGTCCTAGTTGTCATATCACTCAGATGAAGAGCAGCGGATTGGCCGCTGACAGCCCACCCCTGTCCATGTGGGGCAGGGGAATGAAATCACAATAAAGAAAAAAAAATTGGAGATAATGAATACATAAATACTACTAAACACATGTTGTTTCCCATTTCCTGTGTACTTCGTGAAAAACAGTTTACTTCACCATTTACAGATACTGGAATTGTGTTCTTCTGCCACTTCGAGTAGAAAATTTGGAACAGGTTTTTAGGATTTCTGTTTCATTTTTAGGGCAAGCAATGGATGAACTACAAGTTCTATCTATGAAAGAGATTCCAGTTGCAGACTACCTTCAGTGAAGCCTCAACATAGTTAGCAACTGCATTAATTTTTAATTAAAATATCACTTGTGGGCAAAGTCAATTAAAAATAAATGCCATTGTATTCCTTCTCAGGTCACATGATTTATTTCTGCCAGCAGCTGAGAGGCACCGTTGTGTTCATTGTCCTGTTCCTCGCTGTTGTGGGAAATGTAATGCACACAAAGAAGATTACCATTGTGCATTACCTGGTTGTGTAACATTGAGGTATGTTAAGAGAGAACATTTATTTGCATCAGTGCATATCACTTTGACTCAAATGAACATCTTCAAGATGCAATAAACAGGAGCACTACACAACTAAACCCATGGCTTAATTCAAACAGACTACTCCTACATATAAAAAAAGACAGCCGGTATTACTTTCCACACAGTCCAAAATAAAAACCCACCAGTACCAAACATATCACTGAGTGATGATAAAATCTACTATGTAAAGGAAACCAAATTTTTGGGGGCTACCATTACTGACACACATACATGGAAAAGTCATATTGATATAACCTGCACCAAACTGAGTAAAGTATGTTTCATGATTAGACAAATAACGAAAATTGTTAATACCAGCACCCTCACATCAATGTATTATGCTCTTTTCCACTCTATATTAAGCTACAGAATTATCTTTTGGGGCCAGAGTGCAGAAGCAGTGGGGCTGTTTAAACTCTGAAAAAGAAGTAGTTAGAATAATATTATTCAAACAGCAGAAAGAATGATTTTAAAATAAAATGACAGTCACTCCTAATTAAACACTGCCTCTACAGCATACAGGATTTCCTCAAAAACAACCTGCTATAAGGAACTGCTCAACAAAAACATCAGATAATGGATCCCAAACTACTAACCATATGTAACATAACTGAATGTAAATTTTATTGGTATAAATGCTAAATTCTGGTACAGAATAAATATAAGACCTAAGTACATTACACATGTGACATAAATATGTAATCATTTTATAGATTCATAGACATGTACCTCTTCTTATAAATGCCTAATATGTATCAAATGACCTGTTCTACATCATGATGTGCATCATTTCTGTACTATGTACAATTCAGAGGGTCAAAACAAATAAATAAATATAAATTAAAACTCTTTAAATAATCGTCATAGCAATATGCCTATCAAAGTCAGATGAAAGATAAAAACAATAAAACTATTTGATAACCTTACCTTTGTGTGCAACAGAAACATATGTTCCTGGAGGACAAATAAGGCATTGTGCTTCATATTCACTTCTTTCTGCCTTGAAACACTTATACTTTAACGACAATGCGTCACTGAATTTGAATTTTGATTTCCGCATTTTGGCTTGTCAAAAAGCACTGTGAATTAACTTTTGACTTTCCACAATCTTAATCTTTGATAACCAAACTGCAAATGGAAGAGAGAGAAAATCAAGTCATTGGCTCTTCACATCTGTATTATGATTTGTTGTCTTGATTTCTCGTCATTCACCACACCGTTACATCTGCAAAGCACGCAGACACCGAAGTCCAATTTAAGCCAGAGTTCAAATGCTGTGTAGCCACATTGAACATTCTTTGTTACTATGGAATGTGTTTGCTGCATCACTGTAACTGTGTTGCCATAGCGACTTGCAGTTGTGCCTAATAACCAATTATTCGTTTCTATTTCCACAGCTGCCAGTTCATATCTAACGATCACTGTTTGTTTCTGCAAATGTAGGACATTAGAGACATTTCCAAAATTCCCCCCAGAAGCCAGACAAACGCTTAAAATGTAGGGCATGTCTGGGAATTTCCAGACTTCTGGTAACCCTAATTGTCACACTCAATAAACTCATATTTTAGAGTATATTGAGCAAGTCACTGTAAAGTAAAATGTAGAGCAGAAGGACAGAATGCCTGATGCTTCCTGGGACCCTATTCTTGATTAAGTGTAGTTATAAAGTGTATTTTGTGTTCACATAGGACTAGTTTCCGTCCCACGTCCGTCCCTCCCAGGCCCTCTTCAGAACTCCCCCCCCCCCCCCTCCCCGGCTCCTCCACTCCCTCCCTTCTTCCCTCCTCCTCCTCTCCCACTGCCCTCCCTTCTGCCCTGATCCCTTGTCTGTATGCCCCTGGGAGATCCCCTCTGTTTCATCCTTGTCAACAGTGTACTGTGCCAGTGTTGTGTTGGGTGCTGCTCTACTGTGCATCAAGAGTTGTGACTTTAATTGTAATATTGTTATTGTCAGTGATTGTTATGTGCTACGCCGTCTGTCCACACTTTTATGATCCAGTGCGTGGTTTTGTTTTGTGTGCACTCATTTTTTACAGTATTTATCAGCCTTTTACAGTTGCCCAATTTTTGTCTGTTCTCCGTACTGTTTCCTCATTTTTTATGTACGTGTACACCATATTTTCTCCTTTCTGTTCTTTCAAATGTCTTCCTTTGTATAATTAATGTCTTTCGGCTGAAGAGCAGTGCATATGCTGCTGCCAGCCCAACCCAGATGGGACATTGAAATACAATTAAAGAAAAAAACATAATAGGACTATTGAACCAAACAGACATGTAAGATAACTGTATGGGTTTAGTGTTGTAGGATTGCCGAATCCAATGATGCACACTGTATCACATGTAACAAGCACTATGTTATTACTTGGAAGCACACATACACAGTTATATACATTTACTATTTCACACGTGGCCACAGACTACTGCAAAGAGCTTGCCGAAAACAACGATATTATACGTGACTTGGTCGATAATCGCCACATTAGCCCCCCCCAAGAGTGTGGAGCACAAAACATAAATATTGGGGCATACAGGTGAAGGAAACACCCAGGGGGAAAGGAGAGGGTGTTTAAATCGAAACCATACCTTACATTACATTAGTAACGGAAGTCTTCGAGCGAGTGAGGGGGGCAGATGGTCCTGCCTGACCGGGTGAATCCTCGTACAGCAGTTCAGGGATCCGGGGAGGGGACAGTGGGTTGTGAGGAGCCAGGGTAGCAGACCTGAATACCTGTTGCAGTGCGTAGTACCTTTACCATTGATGGGTCAGTACCGACAGGCAAGGGGACAGACTGGAGAAGATGAATGTGGGTTAAGTTGTCATCGGGGGAGCTGGCTCGTTCGTAGAAGATACACACGCTATCCGACCGCATAACAAAAAACACTTTAGACCTGCAAATAAAATTTGTTTGACATTCGGTAGCACTTCCGTATACGGGTTGACAGAATCTCCACAAGAGTCGTTGTTGGCGACATCAAATGATCCGAGGCTCGCCCCTGATACGTAACCGAATCCTAGCAGGAGAGAGACAGGAGGCTGCCTAAAGGAGGGGAAGTCATCACACGCATCACTCTGTATGGGAATGTCACACTCACCTGTAGCACTGTCGCACAACTGGGAGTGGGTAACGTCACGAGTGCGGGAATGGGCTCACTCATCCGTGGACGGTTGGTAGATGCCTCGTGCGAGGCAGATGTAGCAGGGAGTCGGGGCTGACTGGGTGGGGTATCGGGCAGTTCTCCCAGAGACCATGCCGGTTTGAGGCGGCAGACAGATGCCTTTTGAGGTGTGCCGTTAATTAGCGTGCGAATGTTAGCGATTAGCTCCTTGACGTGCCTGACAATTTTCGAGTCGCAGATTTGATCTGGAGGGACTGAAGGCTCAACTAGCTCTGCTAGGAGTGTGAGGGGTTCTCCGTACAGTACTTCTGCCAGGGATGCGCCGAGGTCCTCTATGTACGTGGACAGAACGCCTAACATTACCCACGGTAAGGTGTCAGCTCACTCACCACCGTGGCATATCAGGGAAGCTTTAAGGGTTGGTGTTGGGAAATGTCATGAGGGGGTCACTATTGTGGTCCAGCACAAAAAATTCACACTGTTTTGATAAGTAGTCACATTTACATCAGATTTTGTTACATTTATGAGAAACTTATTAAAAGACTGAGCTATCTGAGCGGGGTTTGTAATAATATCATTGTTTCGTTCAATTTTTAAATTTCCTGGTGGTTAACTGTTTTACCTAATTATGATTTAATAACAGACCATACTGCTTTAGTCTTATTCATATTTTCTAAACTCAACTTATTATTTGACATTCTTTTGGCAGCTTTATAATGTGTCACATAGTTAAAAAATTCAGGGTTTTTATTGTGTTTCATTTCTTTCTGTAGTTCTCGTTTTTGAGCACTAGATACCTTTGAGTCTGCAGTAATTCTTTTTAGTTTACTTTAACTTTTTGGTGCCAGATCCTAGGTGGGAATGATTCATTAAATACTTCTAGACAACTTCTTAGAAAATTATCAAAGTTCTCAATACTTGACACACTATTATTTATGGGCCATTTTAACTGCATCTATCTTGTCATGGAATAGGTTCAAGTTATTTTGACTAAACTCTTTTCATGAGATCTGGTTTATTATTTTCCTGGCTGTGGAATGAACAATGCAGAATGATCAGAAATTCTTAAATATAAACAGGACTTGATTTCACTGTCGAACACATAATTTGTTAAGATGTTGTCTATACAAGTAGCAGAATTGGCATTTCTCTAGTGAATTCAAAAAAATTAGTTTAAAACCAGAGTTCTGAATTATGTCAACAAACTGTTTTGAGCCACTGCCTTGACTTATTACAATCAGCTGCTATTATGATATTTTTCCTCCTTACTTTCTTAAGATTATCAAGAAGACACTGGAGTTCGGACAAGAAAGTTTTAGTTACTGTACTTCCCAGAATTCTGTAAATTGAAGTGACCATTTTGTTCATGTCTTCTAGTTCAACACAACTACTTTCAAAGGAGCACTCCTCATGTAAACAATCAAAATCTGTTTGTATTTCATATGTTATGCAGGTATCGAGAAGTATGCAGTCAAAAGCAGAGGAAATTCATCATTAGGAACTGTTGCCTTATCTCATCATGCCTCTAATATTTTGGGTCAAGTAATTTTAAGAGTCTGAAAAAATGCCATGCCAAGTAGCTGTGTCAGGTGTGCTGAATTTGCTGGAAGAAATATAAATCTTACGTTGTCATCTTGACACATCTCAACTGATTCTTAGACAGGCACAACAATAAATTGTCCCCAGTGAGAAGTTTCTTCACTTCCAGCTTTATCAGACATGGGACAGCAACTGTAAGGACCTAATCTGCGAAACAGAACACAGTTAACCAGCCAGACTTCATCTGATTGTATCTTGCATCTTTTGGCCTACCTTTAGTCCGGCCTTGATATAAATGCAAAGCATTATACACAACGTAAGGGGATGGTATTGTGCAGTCTGCAGCAACTGGTAACATCATGAGGGTCAATACCTTCCTGGAGTCCATGACCCTTTCAGGATATTTAGTTCCCCTACATGTGATTACATTTCATTTTCCTCAACTGCCTGTAAGGTCCATCTCATCATAATTCATTATATTGGACAGCGGCAAATTCTCTATTTTGTTTGACAGTTCATCAAAGTAACTGTTGGCAGTTTCTGGTGTCACTCTTTGTCAGGCACCTAAATGTTATTAGCAGCATACCCATGTAGATGTAGATGGACACTGGCTCTGGAGTGTTTTATGTTTTGGCACATTTGCTCTGTCAGTTGATCTTTGTATTGTCTCATAAATGATTCCACAAAATCATGACTGGGAGATTACGCTTAAACCTTTCCACCTGTACCCCTCTTTGTCCAGAAAGTCCTCTAGTAGAAGTTGTAAAACTGCAGAGTCGTTAGGATAGCCCCATTTGCTGCATATTTTCAATCTATCTACAGACAGCTTCAATTCTTCGAAAGACGGAACAGTTTTTCCAGCCTGAAGTTTAAAATTGAGGCTACCTTTTAGGTGTCTGTGTAATTCACTATAATGAATCACATATTTTTCAGCTACTTTCTGCAGGCTAACACCAGATTCGATGTTAGAGAGGGCATTTTTTATATGATCAGGACAGTATTTCTTGTAACCGCCTCCAACACTGAACAGCAGCTCTGAAACAAGAAGAATATTTTAGTTATTCATATAACATAAGTAGAGAATGGATAATAGCTTTTTATACAGCATTAGCATGGCATACTAGATTTCTTTTTAATCTTGCTATAATCAGGTGAATAGAAACACCAAAATTGTTATGTTTCTATTAACTGCACAAACTATAAAAACCAAATGTAAAAAAATATGATAATTCTCAAGAGCCGATTCGTTTAATGTAAAACAGAACCCAACCTTTACTGTTTTATACAGATGTTATAAGTAGTATTTACAATGCCATTAACTATCACACATATAATTCATATTTACTTTCCAGAGAAGTTCAAAGTAGGTAGGAAAACATCTTGAAAACTTTCGAGAAAGACACTAGGATAAATGTCAATGTACAGTGCTGACAAACAAATAAAACATAATTTCCTTGTTGGTTTAAAGTGTTGCTGACCCAAAACCAATAGTAATTAAAAATAATGTCAAATACAAACTTACAGTTTTCAGAGTAATTATGTATATGAAGTTTGGTCTGTATTCACCCCCATTGTTTCTATTCACTCCATTTTACATTATATAAGGGAAGAACAGTTACTTAATAGCCAATAATAACAAAAATAAACACAAATACCTAATGAAAAATAATTTGAAGGAAAGGTTTTACAAGAAATTGGAAAGTGCACTTTTGAGTTTTTCGTGTTATTGACGTCTAATGCACATGTTTGGATTTGTGTAGTTCTATCCCACACGTGTCATGTAATTGGACAACGTAAACTGGTATGCACTTCCAAACACATGTGTTTGGTGTGCTGTGGTGCAGGTATAAGTCTTTGTGTAATACGGGCTTTCCTGTTAATACATTATTGCATGACAGTACGAATCCAGTGCTACTGAGTGCATGACTTATGGTATTGAGTTGCTGCACCACTTTGCATAGCTGGAGATTTTTTGTGGAGACACAACAATAAAATCTGATGGCACACTTGAGAACTATATTTAAAATTATTATGATATGCCTTGAAAATGTAAGTCTGATTTAGCACATAGATCAAAGAGAGGTCAAGTTATTGAAGCCACCAGAATGCAACAAACCTTGTAGCAATGTCAGATCTGCCCGACCTTGTAGGCAGAACATAATGCTGTCTTTAGACCTACAGATGGTGGAATAGACAGAAGCCAATTGCTGTTTTGATGCTGAGCATCATGCGTCTCTTATAGCTTTTGAGACCCTTGAATGTTCACAATGACAGCATCATTTAAAGGCTGTGGGACAGACACAGAAGTTATGCCTTTACATTTAGAACATGGAAGGAAATCAGTGAGGCTACATTAAATTATGATCCATTAATTGACTGTAATCCTAGGGAGAATGCCATTATAACGCATTTAAATGGAAGAAAGGCTTGGTTTGTGTTGCTCTGGTGGCAAAATCTCTCTTCCATATCTAGGTGAGCCAAAAGAATCCCTAAAAACTCTACTTCTGTGGAAATACAATGAATAAAGGTTATTTTTTTTAAAAATATTATTAGAAAATATAATGTGTGCTTTCAGATAACTTCATTTGGTGGGGATGCAGAAATCAAAATGCCAGGTTTTTCACAAACTTTTATAATTCAAGGTCAAATTTACCATAGAATTGTCTATTTGCTTTCACCAGACAATCATCACCGCAAGTTCCTACAGATTTATTCAGGGACGATGAAACCAATGAAGCAGACTATAGGTTTAGTAATATCCAAGTAAGGAATATGAGGGTGATATATTGCAGCATTAATAAATGAAGTAGCAGCCTTGGGTATAGTCGAACAGTTCTAAAGTCACAGAATCATTTGGTATGTTCATGATGGCAGAATAACCAAGGTGTCTCATGCACAAATATATTATGATGCATTCCAGTATCTGGTAATTTTTAGTAAGGGGCAAGAAAGTCGTCATTTCCAATTACCACAATTTGAGCCTACAACATGCTTATCCTTCCAAAACAAAAAAGTGTCGTGTATTGACTGTTATGGACATCATATGATTATACAACAAAATGATTTTAATATGATATCACAATGCAAGCAACTTGCTAATCAATATTGCTTAGAAATGTGTGATAAGGTGGAAAGTGAATGGCTGTGATAAATATGATTTAATAAAGCTTAATTGACAGAAGGGAATTATATTCATCTGAAAGATAGTGTTGCAAATGATGCAGATATAAATCCTAATAATATGGGCAAGATGATAACCCTATCCTATTCATGTGTTAATATCCACAATACCTGCATAAGTATACTGAAGACAACATGTAATCCAGCATGGAAGGAAGTAGTTGATGAGTTATTACCAGGAAATGCGGCTGTTGATAGACATAATATAGTAGCAAGAATTTTTAGGCTCAAAATATAAGAATCTAATGTCAGTTATAACGAAGGGAAAAATATATGGAACAATGCTATGTTTTATGTATTCTACTGGGTGACAAAAGTGTAGCTTACAGCATGTACATATTTTACTTTGGTTAAAATATAGGTTGAGACCTTGTCAAAGTGCAAAAATACCCAATTCAAGTACTGACAAGACGCTGCACAATATTATTGTAAAAGCGTGATCCGTGGCTTACATGGATTTAACAATTCTCAATCTCCTTGCATCAAACATGTATATTGCACAAAAAAGTTCCAATGTAGGCCTCACAAGCAGACCATACACAATGCAAACAGATATCCTCTGTACTGATGTAGAGCACCAGAACACGACAGTCAGACATCAGT
Source organism: Schistocerca nitens (assembly GCF_023898315.1). Lineage (NCBI taxonomy): Eukaryota > Metazoa > Arthropoda > Insecta > Orthoptera > Acrididae > Schistocerca > Schistocerca nitens. The sequence goes on from NC_064624.1 coordinate 134,328,610, forward strand.
GGTAAAGCTTCGAAAAGGCGGTTATGTTAATGTCGATAATAGGTGGGTTGTCCTCTATTACCCAATTTTGTCAATAATGTTTAAAGTGCGTACCAATTTGGAGGCTTGCAGTTCACTGCATGCCATAAAATGTATTTTGAAATACATTAACAGAGGCAGTAAATAAGCTATTTTCAACTTCAGAAACAAAGATCTCACAAATCTGGTAAATCAAGTGCACAGGTATCAGTCCAGCTGTTATTTCAGTAGCAACGAAGCTGTGTGGCATCTTTTAGGTTTTCTGCAATTTGGAGACACCCCACCATAGCACACATCAATGTTCATTTAGAGAATGGTGAAAGAGTGTATTTTAATAAATAATTTTTGTTAGAGAATATTAAGCCCGCAAAAAGCACCACTGTTTGCATTTTTTGATCATTGTCCAAGCAACGATTTCACAAAAACCCTTTTATATGTTGAGGTGACTAGATATAATACCTGGATTGTATCAAGGACAGAATGGAAATGTCACATTCAAGGAATCAATGTTCACAATTGACCTGGTGTTAAATCTGGCTGTGTTTTAGGCTGAGTCTATACGGTGCATGTCAGCAACATGGAATGCTTTTGCTTGAAAATGATGCTGCACCATGTGTGAGGCCTAAACTGTTTCAAAGATCTTAAAAAATGCAAGGGTCAGGAATTATTAATATTCAGACAGGTGAGGCCTAAGAGTTGGTAGGAAGTGATAACCATTTTGCTCCAACACTGGAGGAGGCCGTACGGCACAGATCAGTGACCAAAATAAGGCAGCTTTTTGCAATATTAATGGCAAACTCTGGGCTTTCAGATCCACATCAGATGTGGGAAAATTACAAAACCGACATGGGAGAGGATATAATGTACACATTTAAATCTTACTACCACATAGATTGATTTAAACTACAAGGTGGAAGACCACATAATAATGATACCTGGAAAAGATTCATCATACTCTGTATTGAGTAGACCAATTCAAACTGAAGGGATTACCAGTGATTTACTATGAGAAATGAGTTATGATGCTGTTTCATTGCAACAGCAACCTTGTGTATATGTTCCACAATTAATACAGAACAGACAACAGTTTTCAACAATGTTATGCAAAAAACTGGCAATGATGAAGGTGGTTTGTTCTTTCTAGATGATCTGACAGCAACTGGCATCGCATGAACATCATCAACACCTGTGGAGTGCTGAAGCCATGATTCATGCAAGGGAGGGGGGTTGTTTATCCTCATTATAGCGATTACTGGACAAAAGGTGATCCCAAAGGCACTACTGAAAAAATGCAAGGAAAGCAAAAAGTGACAATGTGGTGTAGATTAACTTCTTCCAGTGTCATTGGATCCTGTCAATTGAGACACTGACAGATACCTGCAAATGTTAGAACATTTTCTAACGCCTACCATTTCTGAGTGCAACAAGTCACATGAACTGCTGTTTACCCAAGATGGAGCTCCTCCTCGTTACACCTACAATCACTCTACAAGCACTTCACAAGATGCTGATTAGGTCGCCGAGATCCCACAGAATGTGCAGCAAGAAGTCCAGACCTCACCCCATGTGGCTACTTCTTATGGGAGTAGGCTAAGGAAGATGTGTATTGCAGCAAACAGCAAACTCTTGGCGAGCATGAGAATAAGATCGGTGAGGTCATAAATGGTATTCCCACCAAATTATTGAGGATGATCAGTGCTAATTTACCTGTTGATTTCAGAAACTGCCTAGAAAATACTGGAGTGCACACTGAATTAAAAATTAATGGTCTACAATAACTACATGAGTGCAACAAATTGAGTTTATGCCTACAGTATTTTAGGAGGGAAAAATATTAAAAACAAGGAGTTACTTTCCACCCACCCCATACTGTACTAACAATAAACCACCAGTATGTTGCTTAATGCTATTCATACATATACCATATAAAGGCAATTGAATATATTAGTAAGAAAGCTACTACTTTGGCAAGAGCTGGTGTCTCTGTAGCTTTACTGTATTGCTGCTGTTTATCTGCTGTCAGATGCATAATGTGTACTTGATTGCAATGGCATTATTAAAGGTAAATATTCTTACGTCTGTGACACCACGTAGATAGTCATCATGATGACACACACAGTGAGTATTATCACTGCTTAAAGACAGTTGTTACCAGTACTTTTCTTAGACAATACGTGATGTAATTGTGCTCTGATCATATGTGCCAGGTGTTTCTGTAAGAGTGTGCATAAATGTAACAGGGCATAGAGAATGCTCCACTAAACAATTTTAGCTTGGGAACCTGGGGTTGGAGAAACCAGCTTAAGGAGATACGGAGGTACACTTGTGTACCACTTTGTCTAGCGTTCCTATTTTCCAGCTTATTTACAACTAATGTTCATACAGGTTTACATGTCCTGTACTGTTTACTTACATTTACTTTCCTTATTTCTTGCAAGGAAACAAGGAGGACCAGCCTGATTACCAGGAAGTCATGATGCTGGTTTTGTTTACTTTATCTGTCTGGAAGGTGGCCTTGCTGTATCGTATATGCATTGTGCCGTGACAGAACAGGCTATGAATCGGTGATAGAGCCATTCATTTTTCAGTGCTGTTCAGAGACTTGTAGTACAATATGATGGAGCAGCACTGGAACAGTTTCACAGAACTCACTGACATGTGTATGGGGAAGTAAATTTCAATGGTCATGCTGTTGAAAGGCTGTACAGGGTCCAATTTCCTAACAGGCATCCTCCATCATGATGAGTGGTTATTTCTCTAGATTGACAAATGTGGGATTCTGGTTCATTGGACAGAAGAAATGAGGGACATGGCAACATCATGACCACTTGCATGTTGGATTTTGAATAAGAGGTGCTGGAACATGTTGCAGCAGACCCCACTACAAGTACTCATTGTATTGCATGTGAAACAGACACAGCACACATTAGTGTGTGGTGAATACTCCATGAATAACAATTACACCCATATCACCCGCAGTGAGTCCATGCACTACTTGTGACTGACTTTGCACTAAGGATTGCATTGTGTCAGTGGTTTGTCCAACAGTGGATTAATAATTATGGCATGTGACGAGGGCCTCCTGTCGGGTAGACCGCTTGCCCGGTTCAAGTCTTTCGATTTGACGCCACTTCGGCAACTTGCGCGTCAATGGGGATGAAATTATGATGATTAGGACAGCACAACACCTAGTCCCTGAGCAGAGAAAATCTCTGACCCAGCCAGGAATCGAACCCGGGCCCTTAGGATTGACAGTCTGTTGCACTGACCACTCAGCTACCGGGGGCAGTGGATTGATTGACCAGATTTCCTCAAAATTGTTCTGTTTACTGATGAGGCTTCATTTGATAGTGATGGTACTTCAAACAGCAGGAATAGCCATGTGTGGGATGAGGAAAACTCTCACGCTGTAGTAGGGTCGCACCATCAAGTATGTCCTGCTGTGAATATCTGGGCCAGCATTGTACGCAACTATCTCATGGGGCCATATCTTCTATGTGGCCATCTGAATGGCCACTTGTACTTGAGGTTTGCGCAAAGAGTTCTACCTGAGTTGTTGGAGAACGTACCCTCAGTTGTTAGTGAGAGGATGTGGATACGACATGTCTGAGCACTGTCTCCCTTCAATGTGGATGTCCGCAACCAGATCAGTGCAGTATTGCTTGGTTGCTAGAGAGGAGGGGGACGTCTTATTCCATGGACTGCAAGGTCACCTGCCCTGAATCACGTCATTTATTTCCTTTGGGGATATCTCGTGTATGAGACTCCAGTGAATACGGAGATGAAATTCGTCGCCAGAATTGTAGGTGCCTGTTACATGATACGAAACACAGCAGGGATATTTGCTGGGGCACTGCTTATTTGCATGTCGCCATTTGCTTGCAACACACCTTTGTCAATATGCAAAGTTAAGTATTTTCAAATTAACTCCATTAATACAATTTGCTCAAATTGCTTTCTAGCCATCTGAGGAAACAACTTCCTCGGCACCCTATATTAACAGAGAATGAAATATGCTGAATAAAGCAACTACTGACCAAATTTCATCATAGGTGTGGTTGGTTCTACATAAATTTTTTCTTATGTGATAAATTTATGAGAATATAATCCCCTTGATCATAAGCATCTGCACTGAAATGAAAGACTAAAACTTCACACTGCTTTTCTTACTCTGGATCTTTCTCTTGCACAGAAAGGTACAAAGTATGCAGCCATAAGTATATTCGTCCATCTCCAGTTTCTTCTCCTCACAACTCCTTTAAGTCCATAGATGAATTTCTGAGTGTATAATATCAGGAGCAGTCGAAAGTTTCTTTTTGAAGTCTGTACCATCCAAAATTGGTTTGCCACTCAGGAAAAACCACTATGATAATTGAGGCAATCAACCCACTAAAACACTAGGTTGAAGATACCCATTTGATAAAACACTATGTTGTGCTGCGTGAAGTAGCCTGTAATGGCCTGCTAATGTCCTCATATGACAGGAATTGTCAAGCCTTCGAGGCCTTCTTTAAGGACCCAAGGCACGATAATCACATGGGGAGGGATCAGGATGGAATGGTGGATGCTCGAGTGTCTCCCACACCTGTTGGCATAACTTTGCACATCGACTGTAGTCTCGTGCCAAATTGTGACCATCACAGAACATTGCATACCATTCTACAGCTGCCCCATGTACATTTGTAATTCTCTGATGGATGTCTATTTGTGTTTGTCCTTCAACAGTTAATCAAAGAATATCAGCACATTGGTTCTGTTTGGGCACATGTGGTAACAACATCACCATACTTCACATTTCCGCATTTACTGTATATACGTTGAAAAGACACAAGTGTCACACTAGTCCCTTACCCATATGTTGGGGGTTATATTGCTGCATTGGAGTCACACTATGTTGCTTATACACTGAAGCAATGCCCTCGAATGGAAACTCATTGATCGTCCCTTGTTTGTAGTGCTTACCTGGTTAGGTTGCATTTATAAACTTGTGTTTTAGGTCAAGAGTAAAATAAAATCTAGTTATGTAAATGGCCAGCATGTAGCCACGTTTTCACAGAGAATGGCTGTCTTATTTGTGAACTACTGACACATTCGACAGGAGGATGAATTGTACCAATTTATTAATCATGAAGTATGCAGAAAAACTAACCTGAACTGAACTGGCATCGCATTTTGCATTAGGCAAGTAACACTTTAGCCATTTTATCAAATAAAACCTCAGTTTCCATCTCAGACTATCAACATCATATAAAAACGACTTTGTGATTTTCACTTCTCCAGCTTTTGATGTTGCTTTCCCAAGTGTTTCTGCTAGCATTGTCCACTTCCCTCTGAGCCTACACTTTCGTGTTTCCTTTCTCACATCTGCTTTTGGGAAAATTTGTACATCATCTTATGCTATCAATGTAGTCAATGGACTGATAAAACTAATTTCAGTATGACTAGCTAGAGAAACATTTTTTTTTGTAGCAGAAGGTGGTGTAAAATCAGCTTCTCCAACAACACAGGCTTATTAAGGGTAACATATCTATGATTAAAACACAGAAAGTAATAGTTCTGACTCTTCTAGAAATACACAAAACAAATACTTGTGGAGGTGAGTAACTCGGGGTCTATACAGTTCAGTGAAAGTTGGTCAAATAACTGACACGGTGTTGAATAACAATGTTTGTAGGTTGAACTGGAAAGCACTCAGAAATGAAGCACACACTCAGTGCACTCATATGTCAACACTTTGTCCACTAAAATCACAACTGTCTGTCATATGGTGAGCAAAGGCAGTCCCAGACTGAGTAGATGCATAATCTCATGCTCTAGACAAAATCAATGGTAGGCTTCAAAAGGGTCCAAATGACAGTCTGCGAGAAAATTTCATACCACAGAGGCATTGTCAATAGGCACACCAAAGACACTGCAGTAAACATAAGCAGGTTGTGACAAGTTAGAATGTGGAACTCCACAGAAGCCCTTAAATCTGACACATGTGTTTTTCCATGTGACCTGACACCAGCAGGCATATTCTATTGTGCCACACCTAGACAAATTGCCAGATTTATATGTAATTACATCAGTTGATCTGTCAGTACATATGGTGGGATTGTGAGACAAAAGACTCGTTTGCTTTCTCCAATACCTCCATCATAGATCCTTTGATAGCAGATAATGAAAGAAATTCTGGCTTGAACTGCCGGAGTCGGCAGTCGTGTGTACGAGAGGCTGTGTAAGTGCCATTTAACTGTGCCTGTCTGCAACTTAGTGTGTTATCCTTACAGTAAATAACAATCTACCTTTTCCTATGTTGTTGACATCCATACCTGGAGTTTCCATTGTTTGATATTCCCACCTGGTGGCATAAAACCTGCAGTGTGAAATCCTTAAATTTGGTTTTTGATTACGTCACGGTTCTAGTATAGGAATCATTAGTAAACAGTGCCACATCTACATCTATACTCTGCAAAACATTGTGAAGTGCATGGCAGAGGGTACATCCCATTGTGCTACTTATTAGGGGTTTTTCCTATTACATTCATGTATGGAGAGTGGGAAAACTGATTTTTTTAAATAGATCTGTACTGGCTGTAATTAATTCACTCTTTGTGGGCTCTTCAGCATTACCTGCAGTTAACATGAAGTTATTTGCAACCAAACGTCAAAAGTTTTAAATGGCAAAATAACACACAACATTATAGTACTCATTTTCCACAGAGTGTGGTCTCCAGGGTATGGTACACTTCTGTTACAAGGCTGCACTTTGCAGCTGGAGTGTGGAGGGAATGACATTATTCTTACACCATTTGCTTTTTCCAAGCTAATGATTGGTATCCTCAAACCGAGTTTCATGGTTGTCCGTGAGCTACAAAAGTTAGCCTTTATACACTTGGCATTAGATGAAGAACAAAGGACTAGAAAACCTGTGGGACAAATTGGTGCAATAGACTACCTAAGAAATTCGCTATTCCAGGTAATGCTGTAGGTGCCCCACCTAGCTTTGGAGGCTTGATATTTGCCCTGGGAAAAACAAATTAATGTGAGATGTTGCTGCCAACAGCAGTCACTCCATAATCTCTCTCATCAGTTCCTCCAACCTTCTGGTACCAGGATTTTGTGGGCTGTTCTTAAACTGGTGTCATCACAGTTCCACAAGACACTTTTTTGAAATGGATGACAGTTCAGAATCTCTTTTTTGTTATTAAAGACTAGTGAACCTGGCAGTGCTTTGCAACTAGTAAATATGGTTGAGAATTGGATGTACATTTTAAACTCCTTTTTTGCCCCTGTTCTCTTCCCACTTGTCTTTGTTCATCTTCTCTTCCTCCCCCTACCTCTCTCCTTGTCCACCTCCTCTTCCTCCCCCTTCCCCTCTCTTAGTCTACCTCCTCTTCTCTCCTATCTCTCTCCACCATCTCTTACTCCCACCTCTTTCCCCGTCACTGTATAATTTTCGTCCTCCATTTCTATTCATTTCCTTTTCCCCTGTGTCTGATCTTGAACCCAGTTTATTTCAATTGCCATTGAAGTCTCTACTGTGTAATGATACAAGTTGATTCTTTCGACCTGCTACATTATTCTCCCTCCCCCACCTCCCCTCTCCACCCACCTCCAGCTTTTTTTTTGCAGATGTCTTCAAGATTTTCGCTTACATGGGATATACACAATACCAAAAATTTTAAATATTAGCTCAGGGCGTAGCCAGCTTCACTTTATTGTCGAGCACTTTCAACTAGTTAATTATTATAAATATCAGTGACTAAAAACCTCATTATTACTGTTTACAAGTAAACATATACCCAACTGAAACTTCCTGGAAGATTAAAAATGTGTGTGAGACCGAGACTCGAACTTGGGACCTTTGCGTTTCGCAGGCAAGTGTTCTACCATCTGAGCTACCCAAGCATGACTCACTCCCCGTCCCCACAGCTTTACTTCTGCCAGTACATTGTCTCCTACCTTCCCTATATACCCAACTGCTAAATTTCAAATAAAAGGAGTAAAAAGGTTATGTAGAGAAGTGAAGCTAATGCTGGAAATATGGTAGTCACTTTTGCCTTCACTTAGTTTGAGTAATTAAGATATTTTGTAATAACATTGTCACTGAAGTAGAATATCATATTTTGGCTAATAAGACAGCAGAATGTAATAGCAATTATTGTTTTATCTAAAAGTCCTTAGTGAAACAAACCTTATTACACTATTCTGTTATTGAGAAATAGAGACCTTTAATTGTACTTTGTAAAAAGATATTGGACAATAATTACTGAAAGTGGTTTTAATTATTGCTAAATTATAACAGGAATATTTCAGAAGCCTTTTCGATCAGTCTGTAGGCAGTATGATGTAAGGAAGGTCTGTGCCCAAAATTATTAAATGATGTACCACCAATGATTTAGTACGTGATACAGGTCAAAAATGAATAATGAGTTATCTAAATCTTGTGTCCAAGAGTTTATTCAGTGACTGTTTTTAGTGCCCGATTGTGGACTTGTAGTAAGAAATGTGTTAATCTTCCAATAATGCCTTCTGCTAACTGTAGCAATAGGACCAGACTGTAAACAGTGTTATTTCCAAATTATACTTTCTGTCCTTTTCATATGACTACCTACTTGGAAGGACAGTGTAATAAGTAACTGTGTTAATGATTTACTTGTACATGAAAACTTTTGGGGCACCTCTATGTTAGGTTACTACACCAGAACAATCATCATTGTTACAGGACATACTCAAGTGTAGTACATGGCTTACCCTTTATCAGTGCTTAAATTAAAGTGAATGAGACTAGACATTGCCACATATATCAGGTTGTTTGATAATGAAGTGCAGTTAGTGTTTTGGGCTGTAAACCTGTTGCAGATACCATCATTTGAAATAGCCTACTTTTGATAATCACTTTCAGCCAGATTTGACGGATGCACAGCTACCAAAGGCGTATTATCCCAGGTAAAAAGGATAGTGTTACAACTGGAAAACAAATGACATACAAGAAAATGGACAGTATGTTTTGTCCAAAACAATCATGTTGTTTCTTTAATAAGGTCAGAGGTACAACACTCCCTTCGTAAATTTGATTACAGTTGATATTAATTATGATTATCTGAACTAACTGAGTGATTTCTTTCAATTAATGTATTAGATGTCTACTTGTAAATATCTTTTATAATAATGAAGTTCAGTACTTTGACTACTAGCAGACATTTAAAGATCCCTAATGGTAATATTTGCATCAAGCTGTGGAAAAACGACATGCAAAATAAGAAAACTGCATTAAATTTCCTTTGAAAGAGAACAATAACCATTGCTGAGAGATCAAGGAACTTTAAAGAAACCTATTCTGATATTCCACCTAAAAAAATTCATTCACATAATTTCATACATTATTATTCAAAAAAAATTTCAATGACAAAAAGGTTCAATTAATGTTAGACATTTGATATCTGCAGCTAATATGCTCTGTGGCCTTACAATGACTCAAGTAACATATTTGGATTATGATTTTGATAACAAAATCATGGATCCCTCTTGAACTGATAACAAACGTGCAAGAAAACAATAGTGGAGAATTTGCTGTCACAAATAAACTGTCCCTTTGGAAACCTTAGGTGGCAAATATGGATTGGGTTATTAGTTCAACAAAGAGATAGTTGTTCAGATCTATTAGTACTACTATATGAAGCCAAGCCATTGTTTAACATTGTTACCAAAACTCTTGAAAAGTTATTGACTTATTTACTCCAAATTTTCACACAATGCTCTACACACACACACAAAAGTCAGTGGCCACAGGAACATTCTCACTCCTGTAGATCTAGCTTCTGCGTGTTGATGCAGCACAGTGTAAGGGCACCACTGGCAAATTGTGCGGCTACCACATCTCAGATAAGAGAGCTTGTGAGCCCAGACATGTCAACACGAATGCTTCCGAACCTGTCATTATCAGTGGGAGTAGCGGCACATACAACCCTAGCCTGTCTTCCACTCACTCCACAGCATCAACGTACATGCCTCGGCTGGTGTCATCAAAGGATCACTTGGAAGATGGATGGCACAGTGTGGTCTTCAGTGGTGAAAGAAGATTCTGCATGCACACAAGTGATATTGTGTGCGCATATGACATAGACCTGGTGAGTGCTGACTTGTAGAATGTATTCATCACACGCACACTGGCTCCACCCCAGGACCTATGGTTTGGTGTGTTTACCTTTGGTGTTTCTGCAGGGGATGCTAACCATCATTTGGAATGTGCAGAATGTTGTTAGACCCATTCTTTTGTCAGTCTTGCAACAGGAAGCTGATGCGTTGTTCCAACAGGATAATGCTTGCCCACACACTGCCTGTGAAACTCCATGCGCTCTGCAAGATGTGCAGCAACTGCCCTAGCCAACCTCCTGACATGTCTCCGAGTGACGACGTGTGGTGTACAATGGGAGAAGAAGTGACTTATGCAGCTCATCGACCAACAACTTTTACAGAACTTCGTGAACAGGTTGAGCAGGCATGGCATAACATATCCCATCTGTATGATTGACTGGATGGAGGCTACACCATGTACTAATGTGGGTGCTTCAGTGTGATACCTCAGAACAGTTTCTGCTGTTGATCTGTAATCATCTCATGTACTCCATTTGCAAAGGTGCTACACTAAGTCTTGAGTGAATTGGAAACCTGTAAAGGGGTGTAATAATTTTTTTTTCTGGCAGTGCATTAAACACTCCATTATTATTTTTCTCGTATTGCCTGATGCAGAGTATTCATACATGTAAATTTACTTAATTTTATTTATTTCTAGGTATTCTTCAAAGTTCTTGGAGATCGGGTGAAGCTCTTACATTTTGGCATGAACCACATACCTTTATGCTTGTTTGACAGGCTGTTAAAAATTCTTGCAATTTGGCTGCTCACTTTCTAAAACTGAGTTGCCCATAATTTTTTAGTGCATAATTACTGGGGAACTCCTTTCATTCCTTTACTCTCAGTTTTACTTTAACATAATCTGTGTGTGTTTGTGTTTTTTATTGTGTCTATCTACCTGCGCTTTCCCGTTCGGTAAGTCACAGCATCTTTTTTAATATATTTTTCCCATGTGGAATAATTCTTTCTATAATATTAATACTATTGCATAACATATTTTCATCTAGGCTGATCACAAGATTTCAAATAACATTCCACCACATAAAAATTATTGCAATCATTTTGATGTCTGATATTTCTGCACACTGTACTCTCCTTTACAGCTATTGTGTACAACATTGTAAGTTCTTTGCTCTTTCTTCAGCCCTCTTCTGAATGCAACTTTCTCGTAAACCCTTAGCATCCTGGTCAAGGTGCCTTCTACAACATGTTGCTCCTCATGTATCTCTATAAATTCATTGCTTAACTGTTGTAAATATGTTGTCAACCTTATCGCAAAGCTCATCTAAAGCTTGTCAGACACACTCATGACCTTATGGTCTAAACACTACAGCCTTATGCTCCTACAGTCAGTACTCAAAATTAAGAAGACTATGGCCATGGTTATCCTGATACTTTATACACAAAACTTTGGAAATAAATAATTTCATTGAGGTGAAGTGAAATCTCATACTAATTTTGAAGAGAAATGTACTAGCATTATTAATAGAGTTAGATGCATTTCTGTTATCCAGGATAATCGTTCAGAATATAAAGTTTTAATTATCGTGTATGGAGATTTATTAGGGGAGAAGTCCTGTTTTGTGTTTTTTATTATTTGCACGAGGTATTCTGCCTGGTCTCCATGCCGTTATGAGAGGGTCGAAGGTGTACTTGGAGTTTTGACAGGCAAAGTAGTCAATGGTGGAAAAGAGTCCTCTGCACCAGCCGCACTGTCCATGAATAACAATAACCAGACATTTACATCAGTAATGTACATATGTATGTAATGAAGAAAATGCTTGTTATTTGTTACCTAGAAAGTCTCCTGTAACAAGATACTTATCATCTAATATGTGCTGTATTTAAAGGCGCAATAAAAGCCTTCAAAAACTGGAGTTGCCAAGCCCTGGTTTATAGTAAAAATTAAGTTATTCTACAAATAAGAAGAATATTTAACAAGTTGGGGTTCACAGACTACTCCAAGCTGAAGGGCTCAGTGAGGTAACTTTAAACATAAATGAACCCTCACATATGGTGACCCTGCCAGGATCCTATTAGCTTTTTTTCCGATGTGATAATGCCAGAGAGTTATCACCCAGTGTCTCAAGTAGCGCAAGGAGAGGCTTTTCAGATCTACCACAGTGGGTGCAGTATTTGGTAGGATTTGCGCTCGCGTATGAGGCATTATCATTCCAGTGCTGCTGCACAGTACTGTTATTGCATTTCTTATCCAACATGCTCTTATACTGCATGACTGTTTGATTTGACAGTTCTTTTTCTTCTTCCCACTGTTGCAGTCGATATTGTGAATATCTGTTGTCACGGACCAATTAATTGATGTCCATAAACTTACTATGGCCTCTGATCTATTGGAGTCTTGTACTAAATGGCTGGATAATATGGAATATTAAATAAGGCCTATTACTGGGTCAGCAGAAAAGATAAAATTTCTTATATTTTTGAAGTTTGTAAAATTCTGAGATTTACAAGGGTACCAGTCTTTGGGGTCTGTCTTCATTCTTCTTCAGTCCTTACACTCCTAGTTCTTCCTTTTCCTTTCTTTCTTCACCTATTTGGGTACAGGTCCTACCTCCCTCTATCCACATGCCATAGTCCTGTCTCAGGAACTCTTCTTTATATTCAGACTATAAAACTTGTTATAACAAGATCAGTGGTAGATAGGGCACACCTACAAGATTCCTGACCACAGTAATGTAAATGTTGGTTTGTAGCTATTGGATACTACCCAACACTGTAATAAAATGGAGTTGCCATGTTTCATGGAAAAAACAAGCAATCTGCTCTGTTTTATAGATTTGATACTAGCTACCTAATTTCAATGTGTGATGGTAGATGGACTTACAGACTGATATACATAGAGTTGTTTGAGGGATATACATACTAAAGAAAGGATTGTGTGAAAAATTCTTATCAGTCAAATGCTTCTTCACTTATAAGTTAGTATTTTTAAATAAGTTCATTTATAGTTAGAATCTCTGTTAACTCCTTTTTCTGCAAAAACATAAGATATTAATGTGTAGGTGATTTTAATATTGACTTTCTTACTGACAACATGAGTTGAAATGACATCACTTTTGATGAACTCTTTTAGTTTGACAGCACTGGTTGATTTTGCCACTAGAGTCACAGCTAATTCCATGAATTGGATCTTCTTAGATAGAAGCAGAAATCTAAACACAACTGTAAAATGTGTATTAAATGGGATCTCAGACCATGATGATCAGCTACTTTCAATTGAAGCTGTAAGCCCATTATGTATGAACAATGCCTGCAGTAAATCTTTCTGGGTAATTAACACGCAGTCTATGAATACCTTCTGTAATTCCCTACAAGAGATGCGTTTCGATCAGTTTTGAACAATTTGAGAATGTGAATGTCACGTATACTGCTTTTTTAAATGAAGTTACCTGCCTATCTGAAGTGGCCATTCTTAAAAGGACTGCCAAATACAAACATGAAACCCACTCTAATAAAAACTGGTTAATTATGGCATCGAAACTTCCTGCAGAAGGGGAAGGAATATGCATACCTCACTTAAATTCAGTTTAGAAAAGAAAAAATATTACAAACTACACTGCTCTGTCCTTAAAAATGTTCTAAGAAGGGCAAACAGTATTTCTATAAAATCAGAAATTGATGTCCCTACTAATGAAATTAAAACCATTGGAACATAATAAAAAGGGAAACAGGTAAATTACCTGCTGCAAAAAACACCATAGAAATTACAAAAAAATGATACCATTCATGAAAATGTAGAAATAATTACCAATATTTTTAACAACCACTTTTTGGCATCAGTGGCCCAAACTGGAAAAACATCTTTTTTTAATGAAGCCATGTTATCCCATCAAAAAGCTATTAATAAAAAAACCAAGAAGATTAAAATGTCTCCTGTCACAGTACATGAAATTGAGAACATAACTAGAGACATGAAAAGCAAGAAGTCTGTTGGCATTGATGGTATCTCTTCTTCAAGATTGCTGGAGGAATGCTATAAACCAATAACAAATATACTGTGACATATATTCAATGAATTCATCCAGCACAGGATTGTTCCCAATAGACTAAAGAATGCAATTGTCAATCCTCTCTTTAGAAAAGCTGATAAAACTGACATCACTAACTATTGGCCTATCTCCCTTTTAGCAACTTTATCTAAATTTCTTGAGAAATTGGTTCACAAAGGACTTATTAGCCACCTCATTCATTATGAGGTATTAAACATCAGCCACTTTGTGTCTCAAAAGAAGAAGCTATATTCTCCTTCACTCATCTAATTTTAGAGTCTTTTGATAATAAACTATCTCCTTTTGGTATCTTCTGTGACCTTGCTAAGGCCTTTGACAGTGTTACCCATGAAATCCTCTTAGCAAAAGCTGAATATCCTTAAAAAATTAGTTTGGATTTCAAACGGGTACTTCAACTGAACACGCCATTCTCTCAATTGTCAACCAACTCCTTGAATCCATAAACAATAAAATGTCACCAGTTGGAATCTTCTGTGATCCATCTAAAACATTAGACTGTGTAGATCACAAAATACTTCACACAAAGGCTGGCATTGTGGATTAAATGGAAGAGTAAGGATGTGGCCTGAGTCATATCTACACAACACAAAGCAGAAAGTATTATTGAACAATTCTGCAATGGCACCTACCTGCTCTGACTGGGGCACAATGAAATGTGGAGTGTCATAGGTCTTGGTGCTGGGTCTCTTACTCTTCCTCATCTTTATCAATGATCTGCCATACTGTCTGACACAAAAAGCACACTTCACGCTGTTTGCTGATGCCACAACCATTATGATTGACAAAACACCCATTGGAGTCTTGAGACCACTGCGACCTCTGTATTCAAAGAAGGTCTGGATCGGTTAACTTCAAATGGAATGTCACTCAGTGTGAACAAGACTCAACTCATTCAGTTTCAAACAGCAAATAACAGACAGGAAAATAACAGACATAAAAATCCAAATATCTCTTGCACATTGTGCAACTGTAGATGAAAATGTATCAATAAATCAAATCAACTTGAAATGGAAGTTTACTGTATACTTTCATGCTTGAATAATGTACATCTCTCTGTACCATGCTGAAGTTTTTTTAAATCTTTGTGAAAATCATTTTTACTTCTTGCGTCATGATCATTATATTCAAATTTGTTTTGTAAATTGTATGGTTATTGTTCACAAAGCATATTAATTTTAAAAAATTTACTGAGATGGCATGGTGAGGATCCCAAGCTGTTTGAATACGTTTCTGCAACAGCATCTCAGGTGCACTGTAGCCAAAAGTCTGATGACTCTTTCCTGAGCAATAAAGACTTGTTTTGGTCATGACTGGTTACCCCAAAATATGACACCATATGCCATAAGTGAATGGAAATTTCCTAGGTATGCAGCTTTAATTGTTTCCAAGTCACAAACAGATGACATTAAGTGAATGGAAAATGCTGCTGAATTGAGTCTTTCACATAGGTCGTTGATGCGAACTGACCAGCTTAGATTGTTGTTTACGTGTAGTGCCAGGAATTTTGAAGACTCAACTCTCAATACTTCTTTGTCATTTTATTTCTATATTTTCCTGTCTGTTATTTGATGTTTGAAACTGAATGAGTTGAGTCTTGTTCACACTGAGTGACATTCCATTTGAAGTTGACCGATCCAGACCTTCTTTGAATACAGAGGTCACAGTGGTCTCAAGACTCCAATGGGTGTTTTGTCAATCATAATGGTTGTGGCATCAGCAAACAGTGTGAAGTGTGCTTTTTGTGTCAGACAGTATGGCAGATCATTGATAAAGATGAGGAAGAGTAAGAGACCCAGTACCAAGACCTATGGCACTCCACATTTCATTGTGCCCCAGTCAGAGCAGGTAGGTGCCATTGCAGAACTGTTCAATAATACTTTCTGCTTTGTGTTGTGTAGATATGACTCAGGCCACATCCTTACTCTTCCATTTAATCCATAATGCCAGCCTTTGTGTGAAGTATTTTGTGATCTACACAGTCTAATGTTTTAGATGGATCACAGAAGATTCCAACTGGTGACATTTTATTGTTTATGGATTCAAGGAGTTGGTTGACAATTGAGAGAATGGCGTGTTCAGTTGAAGTACCCGTTTGAAATCCAAACTAATTTTTTAAGGATATTCAGCTTTTGCTAAGAGGATTTCATGGGTAACACTGTCAAAGACCTTAGCAAGGTCACAGAAGATACCAAAAGGAGATAGTTTATTATCAAAAGACTCTAAAATTAGATGAGTGAAGGAGAATATAGCTTCTTCTTTTGAGACACAAAGTGGCTGATGTTTAATACCTCATAATGAATGAGGTGGCTAATAAGTCCTTTGTGAACCAATTTCTCAAGAAATTTAGATAAGGTTGCTAAAAGGGAGATAGGCCAATAGTTAGTGATGTCAGTTTTATCAGCTTTTCTAAAGAGAGGATTGACAATTGCACTCTTTAGTCTATTGGGAACAATCCTGTGCTGGATGGATTCATTGAATATATGTCACAGTATATTTGTTATTGGTTTATAGCATTCCTCCAGCAATCTTGAAGAAGAGATACCATCAATGCCAACAGACTTCTTGCTTTTCATGTCTCTAGTTATGTTCTCAATTTCATGTACTGTGACAGGAGACATTTTAATCTTCTTGGTTTTTTTATTAATGGATTTTTGATGGGATAACATGGCTTCATTAAAAAAAGATGTTTTTCCAGTTTGGGCCACTGATGCCAAAAAGTGGTTGTTAAACTGACAACTGCATGCCAATATGTCTATTCCCTGTTATGTTTAATTGGAAAAAATGAGCAACTACACAAAACCAATGATTCGTACCGTACTCACAAGACCAGGAGGAAGATCATACTATACTCACAATACCAGGAGGAAGATGGACCTCCATTATGAATTAAAAAACCCTAGTATTGTATGAAAAGGGGTCAATTACAGGGGCTGCAAAGTACCCAATCCTCTTCCACTATCAATGAAATCTCCTCCCCTGCCACTTCCTTTCCCCATCCCAGCTTCTGGTGGATCAATAGAACTGTCTCCTCTACCTAAACATTCCCTCCCTCCTTGCCAACAAACGCCTCTTCATGAATACCCTGTCCCAGAACCAGGTCAACTCCTGCATCCTTAATGAATCCTTCCTCCAACCTCACTATGTTGCCCCTACCTGTCCATATCTCCTTCACCACACCAACAACTCCCTTCCCTTCACATGAGGCAGGGCTGCTATTGACCACCTCGAGCATCTCCCTGTCTGGCCACAACCCCTACTCAATGACCCAACCAAACATCTTCTCTTCAGCATCTTTTTTGCCTCCCTCACCATCACCTGTGCCACTATACATATCCAGCCCACAGCACCTCTCCCCCTATGACTTCATTTCCCTTGTTGACCATACCTTCTCCATTTCTGTGACTGCTGCCAACCTCTACCTCCACAGCTACCTCTGGCAGTGATATAAGTACCTTTCCACCCTCTATGGTGACCTTGTTCTTCTCCTACAGCACACCCATCCTGAAAGTAACTCCACCATGGATGTCATCCTAAATAAGCCCTACCTGCTTGGTCGCATCATTGCAGGCACCCTCGATCCCATTGGTGGTGACCACTTCTCCATCCTTCTCACCATCTCCTCTGCACATCGCCCCCATTCTGCCCCCCACCCTACTGCCCCTAAGAAGTCCGTCCATGATTACTCTGCCATGCTGACTAGGATGACTACCAGGAATCCATTGCTTCACAGGTCGAAAGGCATCCCCTTACCTTTCACCATCCTGCTGACATCACCCATGCTTCTTCCTTCCTCCAGAAGACCATCACTGACACTGTGGAGGCTCACTTCCCTACCAAACTCATCCACCATGACTGCCCTATGCTTCCTCCACAGGCCAACCTGCTCCGCGAGTCCTACAGGCTCTACTGCTCATTCCTCTCCTCCCGTGACTGGGATACACTCCTCCATAACCTGAAATTACAACACATCCGCAACCTACACATAGCAAAAAAATGCAGGATTGGTACCACATATATACACACCTCAAGTCCACCCTCCCTGTCAACTTCTTCAAGTACTGGTCTGCTTTCCACCACCTTACTGGTAACACTCGTGCCAAGCATTACCCCCTCCTTTATGGTAACCATCCCTTCCCTGACAACCTCAGTAAGGCTAACAACTTTGCTTCCCACCTCTCTGAAGTCTAATCCATTCCTGATGATCCCCATTTTGATTACTGCCCCTTCTCCACCATCCATGAACACACTGATGCAACTGTCCCACCACTCACCCCCGTTTCTAGTACTTGGATCAGTTACCCCCTTCCAACATAAACACTTCCATTATCACACACCATAAAAAACTCGTCCTGCATTCCAAACATACCACCACTCCTGGTCATGACGGTGTCACCTACTGCCTCCTCCAGGCTGCCCTTGCTACCCGGTTCAATGTCCTTCTCTCCACCAGTTTTTATCCTAAACTGTGGAAGATTTCCCATGTCCTGCTGTTCCCTAAACCCAACAGACCCCCCCTCTGACAGCTCTTACTATCGTCCCACCTGCTTCACCTCCTTGTTCAATAAGGTCTATGAGTCCATCACCACCATAACCAGCACCATGTTCTTTCCCTTAACCAGTGTGGCTTCCATCCCTCCCTGTCAATCAAAGACCGCTCCTTAACCTTACCAATCTCCTGTCCCTCCAACTTATCTCCCGTTGCTCTGCTATCTTTATTTCCCTGTCTGGCATTCCAGGCTTCTCTTTAAACTCCAGACCTATGCTCTCCCCATCAGTTTTGTCCATCTTGTTACTTCCTTCCCCTCCCGTCTTCCCTCCTAATTCCCTATCCAATATTCCAACTTCTGTAGTTTCTATCCCACTGCCAGTGTGCTCCATGGCTCCATCCTCTCCCCTCTCCTGTGTACTGCTTGTATGCCAAAACTTCTACCGCCTGTTCATCTCCTCCAATTTACTGATGACACCTCCTTCTTAGCCCTTTATCCTACTCTTATATGGTCCCAATGTACCCTCCAAACCCACCTCTAACATTTCACCGCCTGGTGCAACCAGTGGCTCCTTCGCTTCACTTCCAAGACCCAGGCAATTGTCATATGTCATACGACCAGCTCTTTCCAGCTCCACGATTTTTACCTCACCATTTATGGTCATCCTATCTATCTCACTCCTACTCTGAAATAACTTAACCTCACCCTTGACCATCAACTCCCCTGGTCTCCTTATCTCTTTACAAGCCAACACAAAGCCCACAATAGACTCCGCCTCCTGAAACTCCTGTCTTGCCGAACATGAGGACTGAATTCTTCCATCATCCTTCACACCTACAAATCCTTGATATGCCTCATCCTTTTTTATGCCACCATCACTTGGATTTCCACCCTTCCCAGATTATATAAAGCCCTCCAAATCCTAGAACACCACGCACTCCCCCCCTCCCACCTTCCATATTCGCCTTCCATCACCCACACACTTCCTCTATGATTTCATCCCCTTCCTCCACCCTCTTCTTTTCCTTGAACACGTCCACACCCTGTACATTGTCAGTCCCCCACCACACCCTGGTGTCCCTCTTCCTTTCCACCCCCATCCTGTTGCCACGCCTTTACCGTAGTGTCCTGCCCTCTCTCCATCTCCACACACTCCACCTCCTTTACCAACGCAACATCCAGCGCCTACCCCTCCAAAATGATGGGCTTCGCCCTGGCATCTATTCCTCCTACCAACAGTAGCCCCATCTTCCCCCTCCTCCTCCTCCTCAGGGCTCCCTCTGCCCTCCTCTTCCCTTTCCCTGAGTGGTTTTCCTCCCTCCTATGCCCCCCCTGTCCCATGCACCCCTTCTGTGTCTCTGTGCTCTTTCCTGCCCTGCCTGCCTTTTTCATGTGCCACCCCGCACGTCTCCTGCCTCTTGGTGCGCCCCCCACCACACCTTTTCTTTCCTTTTCTCGCACTCCCTCCGGCCCCCCGGCCCACTGATCTTCCTCTTCCCTTTTTTTTCCCTCCTCTCAGGCCTACCATTCCTTGGCAAGTCCCTACCAACGGTTTTTATTCTTCATGTGTGCTCTGTTGTTTGCAGTGCTATTTTAAGTGTCTCTCGCTCTGTGTGTTTTTATACTGTGGCCGACATTTAACTTGTGTGTGTGTGTGATTTCACTGTATTTTAAGTGCCTCACAAATTGCTGACTGTGTTATTTTAACTGTTTGTCACTTTTTAACTACCCCCCAATGAACGCCACTGTGTTAGTGTATATTTTAACCTCCATTGTTTCCATTTACTGTGTTTTTATATCCCCCTTTTTCCTTCATTTTTTTATGTATCATTTTGCTCTTTCATTATTTGTATGCCACTCGGTTGAAGAGCTGCAGATTGTGCCGCTGCCAGCCCTCCCCTACCCATGAGGGGCAGGGGAATGAAATTGCAATAAAGAAAAAATAAAAAAAACAAAGCTGTTCAGCATCAGGATGGTTGTGTGGTATAACCAAACGTATTGTTAGGGCGAATCTCTTACTTACTCAAAAATTTTTTGATGGAGGATGTCATTATCCTCTTGTATATTGAAATGTTAAATATAGTTATACACACTGATTGATGTCAAAATTCGAGCCTTAGGAAATGGTCCTACACTTGACTCACTCAGTGATGGTCATGAGACTCATTTTTAATTATGCACAATTATGTAAACATGTCTGCTGGCTGCGTTCTAGACTGAGAAGAATAGATGTTTGAGAAGTTCATAACTCTGAAAGATATAGATTTTGGTAGCAATGCAGGGATCCACAGCTTATGCAAGGTGAAAGGGATTGTGAAACTTATAAGCAAGCTGTAAGAGTCCACTGCTATGCTTCCAGTCACCTAAAGGTGTTACGAAACATAAGTGAATTGGCACCTAATTTTTTTCTGCTAGAGATTTAATATTACATAATTACATACCAGTAGTTGTAGTCCACTTATCTTCTTTCGCTATGTTAAAAATTGATGTAAATAAATAGTTACCGCTTTTGCAGTAAATAATGTTGCTGGTAAAGCACATTTTCACCTTTTCTGGAGATACACATTTCTTTTATCTCTTAATCTTCACAAAACATTGCACTTTTCATTCTCAAACAATGTGCTCTTTAAAAAGGACACATCAGTTTAAGCATCCGAGCCACCACAAGAAAATGGGCAGAGGGAAGGAATATGAGATGAAGCGTGCTTTGCTTGTATAGATGGCATCTGCAGTACCCTACATCTGTGCTAAGCACATGTAGCACAAAGAATATGTAAGTACAAATGAACTGCACTGTGAATACATCTCATTAAATTGATGTGCTTTAAGTATACAGCATCGTTGAAACAAAACTCTTTCTTTGCACTCAATGATGCTCAAACTAATAAGCCTTGTATGCATGTGATGGACAGCAGGGACTCAAAATGAGTATCAATATAGTTTAGGCATATAAATCAGTTTAGCATGCACTAGCATGTATTTCTATTTATTTTAATATGATATTACACACTTGGGTGAACATCATTCTCAACCTGTGATTCATCCACCTACCACCCATTTCTCTGGCCTATGCAGCTGCCAGTTGATCTCCAAGTGAGCTAAATAACTGTCACTTTTGGCCTACCCACCAGTGGTGGCTCATGAGTATACATTCTGGGTGTTCACAAATTTTTAGATTCAGATGAATATGAAATTGAAAAATCAATATCATCACAGTATAATAGCTAATCAACATTTTTTTATAAAACTAGAGCCACTGCCAATAATGATAATTATAACAGTAATAATAATAACACATAGCTTGTCTGAAAAATGAAAGATTTGCTTCATGGAATTTTGTTGTTTTACACGTAACTGAGTACGGATAGGACAAGAATGAAAAAACGTTTACATTTTGATACAATCCGTTTCGCATTTTTGTATTAATGGGAGTTTTCATGCTTTTTAATTTTTTTGTACTAATGTACAGGATCCCTAACACATGTCTTAGTTTAAGAATTAATTTCTGGGCCGAAAATCAAACATTCTTACATTGCTGGCACACTATAACTTACGTTTATTATACAATTTTTCGCTAAATGTTTGCTTGTAGCCACGCTTATTTGATTTCATCACTTTCTCAGTCAACAGATCTGGTCTGGAAGGCCATAGTTTCCTTGTGCTTAACTTCTCCTGGTAATTTTCTTCTCTGTTAACACCTAAAACAGAATCAACAGAACTCATGTTGACACTGCACACAAAAGCCGATTTCTGCAACCAACTCCAAATACAAACAGCCAGTTGTTTAAATGATTAAAGTCAAGTAGTACTGTCTACCATCATGGTCACCTGACTAGAATACAAGTGAGCACTGAGAACCATAAGGGCCAAAAGCACACAGTCTTCTAAGCCAAATTTTAGTGAATATCAGAACAATCAGTAAGACAGCTTTTCGTAAATGTTCATGTATAAAATTTGGAACTACCTCGTAGATAAACCTGACCCCACATTAAGACCAACAAATGGCAGAAGCATGAATAAATGCTTCAGGTTCACAATCTACAATGGTGTGCTTTGTGGTTCTCAGCACCTCAAATGTATTACTGAATGATAAAATCCAAACCTTAATGTTTTGCATCTCATTCAGAATCCCACAAAATATGCTTCTCTGTCATGAAAACATATACTAATGTCCAATCTAATTTTACTATATAGTGAGTGAATTGGCATATGTGAGGAGTGTTCTACTGCCTCAAGGGATCTGAGCCAAGCAAAAGGGGCAAAGCTCTGCTGCAGTATGCAGTGTGACATTGACATAAACTTGTAGTGGAGTGGTAACTGCAAGCTGTGCAAGCCATGAAATCTGCACATTGTATACCAAATAGGTATATATTTAAGGCAATTACGTCATGCCAGCAGTTTGGCATGCACAAAAGCTTCTTAAAACGTGCACAACTGAAGGTGTACTTGCGACAGATTGTTATAGAGGAGTAGCAGTATGCCGGCCGCTGTGGACGAGCGGATCTAGACGATTCAGTCCAGAACAGCAATCCTGCCTCAGGCATTGATGTAATTGATGTCCTTAGGTTAGTTAGGTTTTAGTAGTTATAAGTCTAGGGGACTGAAGACCTCAGATGTTAAGTCCCATAGTGCTGAGAGCCATATGAACCATTTATTTTTTTTTTTTTTGAGTAGCAGTCAAGCAGAGCACAGTAGATTTAGCACTGTGCATTTCAGATTACCACATCTTCATTTTGTACAACAACACTAAAAATAATTACCAAGATATTAAAAGTTAATGTGCTCACATAGACTTGTGCTCTAACACAATGGTCGCCACTGCCTCCCCACCCATCCATCACTCACTAACAAAAAAAATTTCCTGTTCCTGTTCCCATAATATTTCCACCGTGTAAATTTTCTTTTCAGCAAATTGTTTCTCTCCACATTGGCCTGCCCCTTCACTCCACACCCAAGTCTATTTCATTTTATTTTATTGCGAGTTCTGTTCATCCTGATAGCAATGGAGTTGCAAGGATATGAAACGGGTCAGTGTTTTTACAATATTAACAATACAGCAGCACAGAATATGGTTCATTCATGACACGACTCTTCATAACAACATGGGACACTAGAAGAAATAAAAACATATTACATACATCAGAATTAACACTTATGTGTACACATTCAGATAAACAATATCAAAGTATTTGAGCAACAATGTTACATTTCAGCAACAAATAGTTTACATTTATCCTTACATTGCATGGCTAGCTAACTTGTATGATAATAACTTGCTACTATGCACTAAAAGATTCACTAAATGAATATAATGAGTTTTGTATTAGGTATTCCTTCAGTTTGCTCTTGAACTTTGGTGTTTCAGGAGCAAGACTTTTGATGACACTGGGTAGAGCATTGTAAATTTTGATGCCTGTATAATTTACTCTATTCTGTTAGACTGGTTACCATGAAGGTCCTCTTTTGACCTTGTGTTGTGACCATGATATTCACTATTGGTTTTGAAGAGGGAGAGGTTTTTATTAATGAAACATACAAGGGAGTATATGTACTGAGATATCATTGTAAATAGCTGTAGTTTCCTAACAGATTCCTGCATGAGTGCTTTGGTTGCACACCACTCATGATACGTAAAGCTCTCTTCTGAGCAATAAAAACTTTTTTTTGCCACGATCACAGAATTATTTTAAACAAGGTATAGTGTGGTTGTGAAAAAATCAGTTCAAGCTGAAATTTGATCTGCACTATCAATACAAGACAGAAATATAACTTTTGTGTAAACTTTGCATCCTTAACTAGGATTTAACAAAGTTGTGTACTATGGTATGAAGATATTTGAGAAGCTCCCATCTAACATACAACAAGTAATTAGTTATCTCAGCAAATTCAAATGAAAATTTAAAACATATCTCATTAGTGACTCCTACTGATTATCTTAGTGCAAGGATTTGTCCTATGTAATTACATATCTAGGTTACTGTTTTCTTTGGAAAAAGACTTGATTAATGAAGTAAATATTAAATTTCTTGTAAGACATCCTGCAGCTACCTGATATAACTGAAGTAGCAGCAGCTTTATTTCTAATTCACTAGAACACATTTAACTGGCATAAACAGAACTAGCATTAAGCAGTATTGCAATAGAATGAGATTTTCACTCTGCAGCGGAGTGTGCGCTGATATGAAACTTCCTGGTAGATTAAAACTGTGTGCCTGACCGAGACTCGAACTCCGGACCTTTGCCTTTCGCGGGCAAGTGCTCTACCAACTGAGCTACCGAAGCGTGACTCACGCCCTGTACTCACAGCTTTACTTCCGCCAGTACCTCGTCTCCTACCTTCCAAACTTTACAGAAGCTCTCCTGCGAACCTGCAGAACTAGCACTCCTGAAAGAAAGGATATTGCGGAGACATGGCTTAGCCACAGCCTGGGGGATGTTTCCAGAATGAGATTTTCACTCTGCAGCAGAGTGAGCGCTGATATGACACTTCCTGGCAGATTAAAACTGTGTGCCCGACTGAGACTCGAACTCAGGACCTTTGCCTTTCGCGGGCAAGTGCTCTACCAACTGAGCTACCGAAGCACGACTCACGCCCGGTACTCACAGCTTTACTTCCGCCAGTACCTCGTCTCCTACCTTCCAAACTTTACAGAAGCTCACACTCCGCTGTAGAGTGAAAATTTCATTCTAGAAAGAACTCCCAGGCTGTGGCTAAGCCATGTCTCCGCAATATCCTTTCTTCCAGGAGTGCTAGTTCTGCAAGGTTCGCAGGAGAGCTTCTGTAAAGTTTGGAAGGTAGGAGACAAGGTACTGGCGGAAGTAAAGCTGTGAGTACAGGGCGTGAGTCGTGCTTCGGTAGCTCAGTTGGTAGAGCACTTGCCCGTGAAAGGCAAAGGTCCCGAGTTCGAGTCTCGGTCGGGCACACAGTTTTAATCTGCCAGGAAGTTTCAGTATTGTAATAGTTTCTTGTTAATATAGTGCACAGCTTAAGCAGTGTTTGGTTGTCTTTTGTTAATCTTTACCTTCACTTGCTCCCTGTAGGTTCATCTTCTTGGTGGCAGAGTAGAAGAAATTTCTATTCTTGTTCACCTTCTTGGTGGGATGTATAGAATATGATGAATGAGTAGAAGAAATTTCTATTCATTTGGAACTATGATGGTTTATCTATGTCAAAATACATTAGTAAATGTATATAATGTGAAGGTGCTATTAGAATGCTTAATGGCTTGAACACACACCTACATAATAATTGTCAGTAAATCCGTAGCATCACTATCTACCCCTGCCCAGCTGCAATGTCATTTTTTTGTCATTTTTATTTATCCACGAAATCATGTCCATGACATGAGATACAAGATACAGCAATGACTTGTTGAAGCATAATACTTTTTCTTACATTGACTATATGACAGAATACATAAAATACATATCTACATTACAGTCATTCAAGATTGAGATATTAGACTAAATTAAAGCAACACGTGACATAAATTGGTCTCCATAAATTCAGCAACAGAATAAAAACAATCCTGAAGCAATATACTGTTAACTTTCTTCCTGAAAGAGTTTTTATTATTCTTGACTGAGCAAGGTAATTTATTATAAAGTATGCTGCCTATGTGTCTCACACCATCATGGCATTCACTGAGTCTCTGATTATCTAGATGAATGATGCTTATGCCACAGGTGTCATGATCATGAATGTCATTATTTGTTTTGAAGAGATGAAGATTCTTACTGACAAATGAAACAGTCTCTAGGATGTATATACATGGTACAGGTAATATTCCGAGTTCTTTAAAGATTGGTTTGGTAGGTGTGTGCAGTGGCAATCTTAATATGACCTTGACAATTCTCTTTTGCATAACAAATATTTTCCTATTTATTGCCCCCCAGAATGACATGCCATATGAGAGGACTGAGTTCACTAGTGCAAAGTATACAGTTTTAATGGTGGTTACATCACAGCTTTGTCTAAGAATTCTGAAGGCATAGCAGAGGCTACTCAATTTACACAGTAGTTTCTCTCTGTGGATATTCCACTGCAGTGTGTTATCTATCCAGAGACCTAAGAATTTAGTCTCACTCACTTGTTCAATACCTTTCTTGTCCATAATTAGTGGTTCCATATGTGTTGTATGGTTGTTTGATGGGCAGAAGACCATATGAGTCTTTTTTTTTTCATATTAGGTAGGAGTTTGTTCCCATAGAGCCAGTATAGAAGCCTTTCACTGCCGTCAACTAGGTCAGCTCTCACCTGGTGTGGAGAAATGTTGCAAGAGAGGAGGTTTGTATCATTGGCGAAAAATGCAGGTACTGTTTAGGGTAGGTGTTCTGGGAGGTCATTAATGAAGATAAGGAAGAGGAGGGGACCTAAGGTTGAATGGGAAGGTGGCGTTGTTGAGTGACTGTAGGAGGATACAAGATGACTTGGAAAGGATTTGTGATTGGTGTAAAGAATGGCAACTAACTCTAAATATAGATAAATGTAAATTAATGCAGATGAGTAGGAAACAGAATCCTGTAATGTTTGAATACTCCATTAGTAGTGTAGTGCTTGACACAGTCACATCGATTAAATATTTGGGTGTAACACTTCAGAGCAATATGAAGTGGGACAAGCATGTAATGGCAGTTGTGGGTAAGGCGGATAGTCGTCTTCGGTTCATTCGTAGAATTTTGAGAAGATGTGGTTCATCTGTAAAGTAAACCACTTATAAAACACTAATACGACCTATTCTTGAGTACTGCTCGAGTGTTTGGGATCTCTATCAGGTCGATTTGAGGGAGGACATAGAAGCAATTCAGAGGCGGGCTGCTGGATTTGTTACTGGTAGGTTTGATCATCACGCGAGTGTTACGGAAATGTTTCAGGAACTCGGGTGGGAATCTCTACAGGAAAGGAGGCGTTCTTTTCGTGAATCGCTACTGAGGAAATTTAGAGAACCAGCATTTGAGACTGACTGCAGTACAATTTTACTGCCGCCAACTTACACTTCGCGGAAAGACCACAAGAGATTAGGGCTCATACAGAGGCATATAGGCAGTCATTTTTCCCTCGTTCTGTTTAGGAGTGGAACAGGGAGAGAAGATGCTAGTTGTGGTACAAGGTACCCTCAGCCACACACCGTATGGTGGATTGCAGAGTATGTATGTAGATGTAGACATAGATGTAGAACCCTGTGGGACTCCTGATGTGACTGGTATTATATCTGAATGGGCTGTTCTTCTGTCATTTGTTGCTATTGCTACCAGCTGCCCTCTGTTTGATAGATATGACTGGAACCAGCCATTACAGACTCCTCTTATACCATATGCATCCCGTTTGCGGAGTACTAGTGTGTGGTTGAATGGATCAAATGCTTTTGTCAGATCAATAAAAAGTCCAGAAGCATAATGTTTTTCATTAGATGCTTCTATTATCTCATCAGTAAATGAAAAGAGAGCCTCATTGATTGATTTATTTTTATGAATGCCAAACTGCTGTACTGTTAGTAGGGAGTTGTTTACAAGAAAGGACATTATACAGGTATATACAATTTTTTCAATTATTTTGGACACAGTTGGGAGAAAGGATATGGGTCAGTAGTTGTTGACTTCATGTTTGTCCCCTTTCTTGTGTAACAGAACTATCTTGGAGGTTTTGAGAGTTTGAGGGAAAATGCCAGTATTCATTGAGCAGTTGATTATGTTGTAGAGTGGTTGTATTATTTCATTGGCAACTTGTTTTATTACATAGGCAGTTAGACCATCAAGGCCAGATGAGAGGGAACTTTTCATATTCCTAATAGTTAGCAGAACCTCTTTCAACGTTGCAGGTATTAGAAAAATTGATTTGTCAGATCTTATACATTTTGGAGGATAGGAATTTGTTGGTGAAGAGTGACCAAATGATAGGCTGTTAGCTATTCCTGAAAAGTGTTTATTAAATGTATCACGGATATGTTTGATGTCCATTATTTTTTGGGCATTGTGCTGAAGATATTCCGGTGTTTTTTGTTTGATGTCAGTTCGTAAAGTTTTTCTGACAACATCCGACATTGCTTTACATTTGTTATTAGACTCATTTATGTATGCTTTATTTGCTAGTCGTTTTGCTTCAGATATTACTTTATGAAGTATCTTCTTGTAATATTTGAAATAACTGTGGAAATTTGTATCATCTGTTTTAATGCTCTTCTCATAGAGTGATCTCTTAGTCTTACATGATATTTTTATACCCTTTGTGATCCACCTGTTATCAGTTTTTCTGGCTGAATGTTGTACTTTGATTTGTTTTAATGGAAAGGGCATATTGAAATGATGACCCAGTATGTCAAGAAATACTGAAGTTTTCTTATCTACATTATCTTGCTTGTAAACGATGTCCCATGATTGAGACTGAAGTAGATTTTTAAACGTTCTAATATTGCTAGGGTCTTTGATGTAGCTTCTTAAGATGAAGGTAGATGACGACTTGTCTTTTAGTTTGCCCTAAATTAAGCAATAACAATATACCCTGATGGTCAGAGAGTCCATTGGCCCAATTAAGGACATTAGTAAATGGAAGAGATTCACAGTCCAGGAATATTGCATCTATACAGCTGCTTGAATTATGTATTATTCTGGTTGGATCATTTACAATGTTTTGGACATTGAAAGTTGCTAAGAGGTTTATGACATCACTCACTGTACACAAAATGTTAGCGAAATTTATGTTAAAATCACCACACAATATAATTTCCTTACCTTTGGATTTGTAATAGTACATGATACTTTCAAGCCTGTTCAGAAACTGGCTTATGCTGCTGAATGCAATACATGATCAGATTAGGTGATTATATGTTCCACAATTTAACAACATAATATGTGCTCAAATGTAGGAGTTTTTACTCTTAGGTACTTCATTTGAGATTGATTTGCACCTCATTGGCGACAGAGTGGTGTATTCTACACACAAAATTCATGTTACTGATCAGTACATACTTAATTCTTTTCTAATTTGGCATGTAGTGATGCTATTCTAATTTGACATCTAGTGATGTTATTCTACTTCTGTTTGTTTTTTTTCCATTACTGCCAGGTTCTATCAAAAAATATTCAATAATTCTTTCAATATATCTTTGATTTATTTTCAGAAGCACATCGCAAATCCAGTACCACAACAGAGTGACTACTAGGGATAGGCAACAGCCAGTACCCAAGATCATTATTTTTGTTTTACCATTTGCGCCAAAATTATATTAATGTTATGTCACTGTCTGTAGTAGTATGATAGATTGTGAAAACCCACTGTCATAAAATGTTTATTGGTGTGGATGACACTTGTATCTCTTGTGTGTTTTAGTATGAAATGTTAGAAACAACTGCAGTAAAATAAATCTGTTTATTGCAAAAGGAGTTATGTCTTTTACATATATTGTATTGCCCC
Source organism: Schistocerca nitens (assembly GCF_023898315.1). Lineage (NCBI taxonomy): Eukaryota > Metazoa > Arthropoda > Insecta > Orthoptera > Acrididae > Schistocerca > Schistocerca nitens. The sequence continues at coordinate 134,358,678 of NC_064624.1, forward strand.
ATTTTTTCTTTTGTGTGTGTGTGTGTGTTTTTTTGGAAAGGGGGGGGGGAGCACACACTTTTGAGAAGAGTTCAATGGTCCATCCGGTAATGATTATAGGTCAATGAATAATATTTTGTGGCTTAGTTGCTTACATTTCTTCAAAAGTAAAACTGTGAAAAGTATGAAATCAAAATATTTTGTGACTGGTTCTGCATGGAATGTGGAATTTTTTGTTATAATTTATTCAATTATTCAGAATTTATTCGCTTACTGTGAACTGTTAGACATCAGCTGTTTTAGGTATATTAGTGACATGTGAACATTTTTGCCTCATCAAAGATTCACTGTGTATATGTTTAGAATAAGGTATAATGAGCCAATTGTAACACATTCGGCCAGTGATACACAGCTTCTTATTTGGCATGTGTTCAGTTCTTTTTCCTTGATTCTTTCCACGCGTCACCTCTCCTCTGCTTGTAACTTCAGACTGATCAGTCTGTGAGAGTACATAATGGACTATGAAAATGAACACTTAATTACAACAGTTTCTTCTAGGTATGTTCAGTTTGGTTTGACCTTTTGGATGTGACATGATCTGGAAGAAATAAAACAAGTAGAAGTAGTAACAGTTATGACCAGTGCTTGATTTATAAAAAAAGAAGAGGTACCAGTACTGTGACTTACCAGAGGTATCGGTATGGCATACCATCACAAATCGAGCCCTGGTTATAACAATAAAAGCAGTTGTTTGGTTTAAAATAGTGATGCTAGTAACTGTACCTGGATTTCTTTGTCTTCTCACAGCAATGAATAGGAAGATTTATGTTTGACAGTATTATGAAAAGGATAGTTGCTACCCACCATATAGTGGAGTCACTGATTCGCAGATAGGCACAACAAAAAGACTGTCAAACACAGCTTTTGGCTAAACAGGTCTTCACTAGATTTAGATAGCACACAACACAACACAACACACATACGCAACATGCACAGACGTGGCCACAGTCTCTGGCTGCCAAGGCAAGACTGAGCATCTTGCACTGCTGCTAACATTCTGGCCTTGGCAGCCAAACTCTGTGGTCAGGTATGTGTGTTTGAGTTGTGTTTACACACACTGCCACTGCCACCCAAAGAAACAGATAAACAAAACTGGTCTTATGAATTTTGTGTGGTGGTGGGAAGGGGGGGGGGGGGGGCAGGGAAGGTTTGCACTGCTCACATGGGAAAATCTATCTTAGTATGTGTTAATTAAGAAATCCCAACTTAATCATGGATCTGCCATTATAGATTTATCATTGAGTCAACATAGCAAAATTAAAAAAATAATTTGTAAGTGATGAACGAAATCAAAACATTCTGTGATTGGCTCTGCATAGGATCTGAACCCTGTCACATTTGTCTTTTTTGTTGTAATATATTTTGCTACACTGATAACTGTTTAGTATTTCAAAAGTAATCACCATAGCTGTGAATACATTTATGCCCCTGTGAGACAAGATGGTCAATCACTTCATGGAAAAATGTTTGCAGTGTTCTACGAAACCATTATTGTACTCATGTGTGCACCTCTTGGTGTGAACCAAATGAAGAATGTTTCTATAGGGCTCCAAAAATATGGAAATCACATGAGGAGAGATTGGGACACTATGGAGGTTGTGTGAAGGCTTCCCAGACAAAACTCTGCAGCATAGTTTAAGCAACATGCCAATAAAATGCCTGCCAAGGCTGTGTAGAGTATGTTGTAGAGGTTTCACTGTGAAACACATATTCTCCATAAAGTCCCCATCTCTCCCCATGTGATTTCCATATTTTTAAAGTGCTGAAGAATGAGATTCATGGCTGTCCGTTTGCTTCAGATAAAGAGGTGCATGCCTGGCAACATTTTTCCGCAAAGGCTTTGACCATTGTAAGGCAATTACAGTGGAATAAATGTGTTAACTGTGGCAAGTGCCTCAGTATTAATGTATAGTTTACTTACTTTTTTCCACCTTCTTCATATTAATTTGACTGCCCTTGTATGCCACTCTCTTAAGTTTGCTTTTGTAGATCTGTGTACTATGTACACAAGTGCTCTCTTATTATTTTACAGTATTTTTTTTTTTTTAACACCGTGTTCCCCTCAGAAACTTACAGCTGTGTGCTGGGTTAAAGATATCCCAAATTTGGTAGGTTTTCGTAATCCAGTTAGATTATCTGCAGTGCTAAAGCAATCAACAGTAGCTTCATAAACTCTGATTGACATGCACCTATTTGGATTTGAGAACTGTACACTCCTTTTTTTTAAGGTGGGAACAGCAGAATACATACTTCTATTGTACAGATGAGGAACTTGAAACTAAGCAAGTTGGAGTAACTCCATTTGCCTTAAGTCTACTCATTAGACTACTTTCTTACTTCATTTTTATATTTTGCTGGTAGTAGATGTACCACATTTACATAAAGCACCAAAATTCCTATTTAGGTGATGTTTCAGTAAAATTCATTATCTATCACTTTAACTGAGTTCTGCTAATGCCATTGATATAGTTAATTTTTCATTGTACATGTTCTTTTAAGAGAAATCTGTAACTTTCTTTATACAGTAGCCCAGCAGCAGTGAAACTTCAATGTGTATAAACAGTGAAACTTTAATGCATAAAAACTGTCAAACTAGAATGTATAACGACCTTGTGGGAGCACTCACTACTGAAGATTCAATGAACACGCCAGCCGAAGTCGAAAAGTTACGAAATGAACCACAAAAAGTGAACAAACCATTACACGGTGAATTTCCGACTGCTAACATTGTAAAATACGGAAAAATATGCGTGTTAGGCGATAGCCACGGCCGTGGAATTGCCGCAGTGCTAACGGAAAAATACAATTACAGGGCAAACGGTTTCGTGAAGCCTGGGGCTCCATTAAGTGAGCTGAAAAACCTTACAAAATTACGTGAAGTAAGTAGTTTGTGTAAGGATGACTTTGTTGTATTGCTGGGAGGATCAAATGATGTATATAGAAATGAGTCATTCAAGGCTAGAACAGAATTGAGAAAATGTCTTAATACTTTATCTCACACGAATGTACTCATTCTAAATATCCCGCATCGTCACAATTTACCGAGGTGGTCGTGTGTAAACAGTGAAATTCATGCCGCAAACAAGAGTTTCAGAGAAATATGTTCTCACTTTGTAAATACAGACGTTATTGACATAAACAGTTTGGAGAGAAGGCTCCATACAGTTCACGGTCTTCATTTGAATGCATTAGGAAAGGAGGTACTTACAGAAAAAATTTTTACTCGTATTTCGCGGTGCAATGAAGTACCCAGGACAAGTGGAAATCGATCGCAAGTAACAAAGCGTTCTTTTCATGCAGCGAACAATATAGCCATCAAACAGTGTCAAATCACGAAATGGTTTAAAACCAATAGGCCAGAAATTAACATTCAAGCTGGGAAACAAACTCAAATTACGAAATGGTTCAAGCCAAAAAGAAATGAAGCACAAATTTTGCAAGCTCCAAAAATACTGGAAGACAAACAAGCTGCTGTACGTGTGTCTTCCAGAACAAGGAAAGCTCCAGAGAGGAACAGTGATTTTTTATGGCTGGCACCAGGGAAATCACTTCAGCACCATCCAGATCCAGTGCCATCAAGAATCTAATTATAGATGTAAGTACACAACATCTAAGTGACAAAGAAATATACAAGCCAAGTGATCAAAGTGATGGGCTGCTACAGAAGAATCCAGACCTACCCTTTTGTGAGGATGGCTCATTATTAAATATTAGGTCTTTAAAAAATAAAATTGATGATCTTAGTAATAACTATATAATGCATTGTAATATAAATGGTTTAAGTGCGGAATACTCATGTGACAGAAGCTCTAAGTTAGATGAGCTACAAGATTTTTATCTGAATTTCTAAGTGTTAAAGTAATTTGTTTAAATGAACACTGGCTTAGTAGTGTTATCATAAAAATCTTAAATAAAATTGAAAACTTCAAGGTAGCTACCAGCTTTTGTAGGATAAATAAGTCATGAGGAGGTTCATGCATACTCATTCATTCTGATTTAGATTACCATGTAAGATGTGACTTCAATTGTTTTAATGAAGAGTGTATTTTTAAAGTTTCTGTGTTGAGTTAAGGACTTAAATGTTGTTATAATATCAATTTATAGAATCCCAGGGAAGGTGACAACTGAGCATTTCCTACGTAAATTTCAGAGTTTGTTAGAATATCTCAGTAAAGAAAAAAGGAAAAAAATTGTGGTTGCTGCTGATTTCAATATCAATGTGTTGAATGAAACATGTGAGGTATCAAAATTTACAGACTTAATAAAAAAAATATGGCTTCAAATTAAATTTTTCTGAATCTACAAGAGAAAATGCTCAGTCAGCCACATGCATTGACAATATTTTAACGAATTACGTATTTGAAGATGGATATAAATTTTGTCTAGATCTAGGAATTTCTGATCTTTCAGCATTATTCATTGAGCTACCGAGAGCAGGTAGAGAAGTCTCATCTAAAAAAGCTTATGTAAAAAGGATCTTCAACCAAGAAACTTTGACTCTATTCCACGATAAGCTCAAGGAGACAGAATGGCACTTTGATAAAAATATTTCATGCATGGCAAATTTTGAAGCATTTCTAAGGTATTTTCTAAGTGTTTTCAATGAAATGTTTCCACAAAAAACTTATTTTAATAAAATGACAAAATTAAAATGGATCACTAAAGGTATAAAAATCTCCAGTGCTAAGAAAAGGCAGCTACATAAGGAACTAAGACATAATAAAAAAATTGAATTTATTGAATATGTTAAACGATACAAAAGTACATTTAAGAAAGTTGTCAAAGCAGCAAAGAAAATGACAAATAATAAATTAATCTTAAAACATGAGAGTAAATCAAAGGCAGTGTGGTCAGTTGTAAAGCACGAATTAGGTATTAAAGCCTCTAGACATGGAATTAGTAAAATTAAGCTTGAAGATGAGATCGTTGTAAATCCGGCTCAAATTTCAGAATGCTTCAATGAGTTCTTCATTAATGTAGTGAAACCAGAGGTTAATGTTGCACATTATGGGAACAATGTATGTCCCTTTGGACTAAATCATAATTCTGAATGCCTCACAAAATTCAAAACAGTTTCAACAATAGGTGTAGAAAAAAATTATATTAAAACTAAAAAACAAAAATTCTGCAGGTTGGGATAGAATACCAGCAAAAGTCCTTAAATTTGTGTGTAAAATAATAGGATACCCACTATCTAAAATAATAAACCAATCCTTTGAACAAGGAAGCTTCCCAGAGGTGCTGAAGTATGCAGAAGTAAAACTGTTGCTCAAAAAAGGGTCAAGAGAGGATATGGGGAATTATTGTCACATCTCCCTCCTTCCAGCCCTTTCAAAAATCTTTGAAAGTGCTGCTGCTATGCAGATTCGAAATTTTATCGAGAAATATGATATTATTACAGAAAACCAATTTGGTTTCCAGCGTGGCAAAAGTACTACTGATTCAATTAACAAGTTTATTGACAAGATCAGCACATCATTAGACAACCATAATAAAGTTGCAGGAATCTTTTATGATCTCACAAAAGCCTTTGACTCTGTAAATCATGCACTGCTTATCTATAAGCTTGACAAGTATGGGATCAAAGGTAATGTTCTAAATTGGCTTACTTCATACATATCAAATAGGAAACAAAGAGTGATTGTCTCATCAAATGCAGCAAATTACTATTCAAAATGGAAAACAGTAGCCCAAGGTGTCCCTCAAGGCTCGATTCTAGGACCTATTTTGTTCTTGTTCTATGTTAATGATTTACCGAACAATATAAATGCTCCATCGATTTTATTTGCAGATGAAACATCTGTATTAATTGAAAACCAGGAGCCAGAAAACATCCCTCTCTACATAATAAACACAATGAACAAAGTAGAAACATGGTTCCAACTGAATGGATTAAGATTGAACATCCCCAAAACCCACATGGTCCAGTTCAGAACAAAACAGTCAAAGCCCCAAGAAATTAAAATAACTCATAAAAATCAGGATATAGAAGAAGTAGATTCTGTAAAGTTTTTAGGGTTAAACCTAGATTTATTTATTTATTTATTTATTTATTTATTTATTTGATTAGCCATCCGTAGACATTTTGCAATGTATGGATGTTGTCAGTTTGGATACAGTGATTTTTGCAGACACATTGACACTTTTATATGCATTTACAGAGTATACGAATACAATGATATTTATCACTTAAATTACATTCAAACAATTAAATATTCACTTATTGTTTAGAAACAGTGTTCCTGAAAGTATAGTTTAAGGGTTTTCTGTAACAGTACATGTTGTTAATTTCTTTGATGTCCTGTGCAGCTTGTTATACATTTACAGAATATACAATACAATGTCATTATGTCACTTAAATTACATTCAAACATTTAGATATTCACTTACTGTGTAAAAACAGTGTTCCTGAAAATACAGTCTAAGAGTTTTTCTGAAACAGTACATGCTGTTAATTTCTTTGATTTCCTGTGGCAGCTTGTTATACAATTTTACACCCTGATACAAGAAACTTTTTTGGGTCTTATGCTTGTTTCTCCTATCTAGATGAAGGCAGTGGCTTGTTCTTGTGCTATAGCTGTGTAAAATGCTGTTTGTACTATAATTCACTATATTTTTCTTTATATATACTATAGTGTGGAACATAAATAAACAGGGAACAGTTAGAATACCAAGTATTTTGAATAGTTCTCTGCAGTGAGCCCACTTACTGCTTTTAGTTATAATTCTCACTGCTCTCTTCTGCACTTTAAAAACTGTTTGTAAGTTGAGTACATTATTTCCCCAGAAAATTATCCCATAGCTTATGACTGAATGTACATAGCTAAAATATACAGTTCTTAGACATTCATCGCTGCATACTGAGGAGAGAACTCTAAGTGCGTAACACGTTGTAGATATCTTTTTTGTGAGTTTTTTGACATGTTCACTCCACCTAAGCTGGCTGTCAATATGCAACCCTAGGAATTTTGTGGTGGGCACTTCGTCTACAGAGGTGTTATGTAGCTTTAACTTTAGGGGACTGTTTTTTCTGTTTATTCTAAAGCGTATGCTATTTGTTTTCTTAATATTTAAGGTCACTTTATTCTCTGTAGACCATTTGTAGACATCTTTCAGTGATTCATTACAATTTTCCAACATTTGTGCTGATGTCTCACTGGTGATTATAATATTGCTGTCATCGGCAAACAATATCTTCTCTCCATGTCGGATATATTGTGGAAAGTCATTTATATAAATCAAGAACAACACCGGACCCAGCACACTTCCCTGAGGGACCCCAATATTAATATGTTGTGGATCTGACAGGTGTTTTTCTATGAACTTTGATCTACTGGAGACATGCGAGATCTCTACCCACTGTACTCTATTTTTTAGGTATGAATGGAACCATTTGTTGATTACCCCTCTTACTCCTAGTGCTTCTAACTTAAGTAATAGATTCTGGTGGTCAACTGTATCAAAGGCCTTTGACAGGTCAAGGAATATGCCAGATACATAGTTGCCTTCATCCAGTGCTTCTAGAACCACTTTAGTGAAATGTGCTATTGCCATTTCTGTATCTCTGCCTGGTCTGAAACCAAATTGGTCATTTGAAAGAAGGTTGTATTTGTTTAGATAGCTCATAAGTCTGTTCTTCATTATGGACTCTATTATTTTGGAAAATGATGACAGTAGGGCAATTGGCCTGTAGTTCTCAATGTTTTCTACATCATCTTTTTTGTGTAAAGGTAAAATTTTTGCATGTTTCAGATAATCAGGGAAACAACCGGCTTTGAAAGATTCATTTATGATATTGGTTAGGGGGGCTTTGATACTATTTATGCATTTTTTCAGCACAGACATTGGAATTTCATCTAAACCTGCTGAATTTTTGCTCTTTAATTTCCTTACCACATTACATACTTCTTCCTCAGTAGTGGGTAGCAATACCATTGAATTTGATGTATATTCCCGTGTTCGTGGATTATGAGATTTTGAAAAATTTTCCTGTAACTTTGTAGCTATACTACTAAAGTAAGAATTAACAAAGTTTACTAGTTCTTTTGGGGTACTTGTTAGGTTTTCTTTGTTCCTGATTTTGGTGTTTATTTGCCTATGTGTTGCTGTTCCTGTCTCTTGTTTCACTATAGTCCATGTAGCTTTACTTTTATTTTTAGCTAGATTTATTAGTCTATCATTGGCCTTTTTTTTTGCAACATTGAGCACCTTCCTATAGATTTTTTTTGTAGTTTCTGTAGTAATGAAGAAAATCTGGATCACTGTTGTTGTTTTTTATAGCGTTTAGGTATTTAAAAGTTTGGGCAGATTTTCTAATTCCTGTGGTAATCCACTTATTTTTGGTGGATGTTCCAGTAGAACTTAGTGCTTTGGGGAAGGCTTCTTCGAATATTATCTTAAACTCCGACATGAATTTGGAGAATTTCTGATTCACATTATTTTCTGAATATACTTCTTCCCATCTTTCATGTCTTAATTGTAAGCAAAATTTTTGTATTGCTGCGTCTGAGTAGACTCTTTTAAACATGTGGAGGTTTACTGGTTTTTCTACAGAAGCTTTTACTTTTATGATTTGGCATAAATGATCTGATAGTCCAAGATTTTTGACAGTTATGACACAGTTTTCCCCACCTATATTTGTAGCTACATGGTCAATGGTAGATGTTGAGTGTTTGGTTATTCTTGTTGCACAATTAACTAAAGAGGACATGCCAAAACTATTCAGAATATTCAGAAAAGTGTTACTGGTTTCATCTGCCTTAGCTGTGTTAATGTTTAAGTCACCACACAAGAGTATATTACTTTTCAGGGATGACACTTGTTCTAGGCTTTGCGTAAGTTTTGAAAAGAATGTTTCTAAATCACCACTGGGAGAACGGTATACACATAGTACAATTAGTTTTTTGGGCATATCTACAGCTGGTATCTCTACTGCTGACACTTCAAAATGCTTGTCTACACTTAGTAGGATAATATCATTCCTGACTTTAAATGAAATACCACTCTTAACAAAAATACATGATCCTCCACCTTTCATTGAGTTTCTGCAATAAGAACAAGCTAGTACATATGAGGGCAAATTTATGTATTGAATTTCATTGACTTTGCACCAGTGCTCTGTGATGCAGATAACTGGACTGTCTAAGGATTGTAACTCAACTTCTAGCTGTTGCACTTTGCTTTTTATACTCTGAATGTTTTGGTGAAGCACTGTTAGAGATTTAATATTACTTATCTTGGAGGTTTCTTTTTCATCATGCTTGTGACTAAAAAATCTTGCAGATGGGAGGGAGGCACTCTCTTCCGTCTGCTTGTTGCTCCATGTGAGGTTGTGTACTTTTCTGCCACTGCTGATGTTGGAACTGCTGCTGCTCCTGTTGACTGTACTGCTTCTGTTGATTGTGCTGCTGCTGACGGTGCTGTGTCTGCTGTTTCTGGTACTGCTGCTTTTAGTGACACTGGTGGCAGTTGTGCTGGTGTTTCTGCCTCTATTTTTGTTGATGTTACTCTTTCTTCTACTAGTGTTGAGTTTTCATCGTTTTTGGTATTGGGATAGTCTGGGATGGCGGCTAATTCTGCTGTAACCTCCTTTGAATGTGTGTTTTGGTCACCATTGCTTTCTGCATGAAAGTCCAGTGGCATAACAGTTTCAGTTAAAAAGTCGTCTTGCATGTTGAGTTTGTCTAAAGTTTCACTGATTTTTTCACTGAGCAGTCTTTTGCCTCTTCTGTTTAGGTGCATTCCATGATTTGTGTAGCTGCATCTCTGAAGAAAATTCACACTGAGAAAATAGGCATTTGAGTAGGCTTTACAGATTTTCTGGAATTGCCTGTTTGCTTTTTTAATTTCTAAATTTACGCAAGAATTAGGTATGAGATCATGCCTATGAGGTATTCCTGTTACTATCACTGTGTCCTTTTCGGTAGCATGAAGAGTTTTCTTTAGGTTGCGGACTGCAGTTGCCAGTTCATTCCTATACACATCGTTTGCGCCCGCAATCAGTACAATGCGCCGATTTTTGTTTTGTAATCTGTCTTTCTCAATGTTTTTAGCTACTTCCTGTATATGAGCCCCTGGTTTAACATATCCACACGCTATCACATTGTGTTCAGCACGCAATATTTCTGCAAGATTTCGTCCATGGTTATCAGAGTAAACTGTTACTTTTGTACGTTTATAACACTTTTTCGTTTTCGTTCTTCCGATAATGCATTTATCAATTTTGAATTTGTTCACTTCACACGTTTCTTCCGCTAGGCCTACTGTGTTTACATCAGTCTGTACAGTTGTGTAACAGTCTTGTGTTTCATTGCACTCAGAAATTGTGTTTATGCACTTTTCTTGTGAATGTTTAGTTCACACGTTTCGCGGCCTATCGTGTTTGTGCCTGGATACAAGGCATCAAAACAATTCTGCAACGGTACTTTGTACACTGTTTCACCAGATTTGGAGCGGAACTTTTTAGGTATTTTTAGGTATTTCAAAGATAAATATTTAAATTGGAATAAACATTTTGACTACCTGTTAAACAAATTATGTAGCTTTGCATTTGCTATGCAAATATTAGCTGGTGCAACAGACATGAATACAAGGAAAATTGCATACCACGGCTACTTTCAATCAGTTGTAAGGTATGGTATTATTTTTTGGGGAAATTCAAGCAATATATTGCGCATACTAAAGCTACAGAAAAGAATAAGGAACATGTGTACCGTCCATCCAAGGACATCATGTCGCCCACTATTTGAAATACAACAGTTATTAACAGTTCCCTCCTTATACATCTTTGATATTATCATCTTTCTGCATAGCAATTTAGAGTTATTCGAGAAAAACTGTTTCAGTCACTCATATAACACAAGAAACAAAGACAATTTTATGCTTCCCACTCATTGGTTAAAGTAGTAGACTAGCCTCCACGTGGTGCACCCCGGGCAACGTGATTATATCGCGGCTAAATAGTCTACAAACTTGGCTACCAGACTATCCTTTGGGATCTCCTGGTAATTCAAACATGCAACGAAGTGACCAAACGAACGATTCCTTTGGGAACCATCCGACTAGAAGATTGGGCCCATCAGTCCGGATCTGCCAGCTAAATATTGAGGGAATTAGTCGATCCAAATCTGAATATCTTTCAAAGTTTCTATTGGACAATAGCATCGATGTGGTACTCCTTCAGGAAACACATACCGACTCGCAGGAAGACTTACAAAGAAGAGAACATATTCAAGGCTTCCAACAAATAGGCGCAACATATCATCACGCCTATGGCACCGCCACATATGCCCGATCCGATATTGAACATGCACACCTGCTGTCCACAAGCACAGAAAACAACACCCATGTTGTTGATATAAAAGTAGACAACATAAGACTTATTTGTCTACAAACCACCAAACCAAATCTGGCCAAGTATTGTACTACCCGCACATGAACACCCAACGATATATGCCAGTGATTTTAATAGCCACCATGAAATGTGGCGATACACCCAAAATAATGAACATGGAGAAGTGCTGGTGGAATGGGCCGACGAGAACAATCTACATCTTATATTCGATGCCAAGGAGAGGGGCACATTCCACTCGGCCACCTGGCGCAGGGACTACAATCCGGACTTCTGCTTTGTAACTACCGATAATGAGGGAAAACCAGTGCCTATACATAGAAGGGTTGCCACAGATTTCCCACACAGCCAGCATAGGCCTGTTATTTTAGACATCGGTGTCACTATACCCCTGATACGGTCCTTCCCTCGACCTAGATGGAATTTCCAAAAAGCTGACTGGGAGAAGTATTCAGCGGACCTTGATAAATGCATCCGGTTTATACCGTCACTACCTAAATGCTACAATCGTTTCAAGAAAGCTATAATTACCACAGCTAAAAAACACATCCCTAGGGGGTTTCGAAAAGAATACATCCCAGGATGGGATGCAAAATGCCATGAGCTATATGAGTATTTTACTAGTAGTGGTGACCAAGAAATAGCTGATGACCTCCTCCACAATCTAGATTCCGCAAGGAGACAACGATGGACTGAAGGAACTGAAAGAATGAATTTCACTCAACCAAGTAGGAAGGCATGGAGTTTGTTATGTAAACTCAGAGGTACAACGAGACCAGCCCAGAAAAATCCAACCATAACACCAGAGAAAATTCAAATAACATTGTCGAAATGTCAAGAGCTCCGAGAGACAAACCACATACCAGGATGATTAAGCGCGAACTCAGAACACTAAAAAAGAATACTCTAAATATATCAGAGCTTTCCAGACCATTCACTGAGGATGATGTCATTACTGCCCTCAAGGATATGAAACCGGGCAAAGCCCCAGATTTTGACAACACACATCCAGAATTTCTAATCTACGCTGGAAAGAATGTAGTCAAATGGCTGGTAAATTTCTTTTCGAACATTTTGACTACAAACCATCTCCCTAGAGAATTCAAAAAGGCAAGAATAATAGCTTTGCTGAAACCAGGGAAACCAGCAGACCAACCGCTAAGCTACAGAACAATAGCACTTCTTAGCTGTACATACAAACTTCTCGAATGACTTGTCCATAATCGAATTAGCGGCATTATTATGGAGAACTTACCTATAGAACAGGCAGGCTTCAGACCTGGCCGTAGTTGCTGTGACCAAGTTCTGGCATTAACATCCTACATAGAGGCTGGATTTCAACAGAAATTGAAAACAAGTGCTGTATTTCTAGACTTAACATCTGCATATGATACTGTTTGGAGAGATGGAATAATTTACAAACTCTTGAGAGTGATTCCTTGCCAGATTGTAACATCCTTAATACATAATATGCTGAGTAACAGAACCTTCCAGGTCACCCTAAACAGAAAGACAAGCAAAACAAAACTTATTAACAATGGGCTTCCGCAAGGCTCTGTATTTGCCCCTCTTCTGTTTAACCTCTATATAGCAGATCTCCCAAACACAAAGTCAAGAAAATTTTGCTATGCGGATGACATAGCACTGGCTACCAGAGACAAGTATCTCTTCAATACAGAGGAAGTCCTTAATAATGACGTTGAAATACTATACAATTATTTCAAGAAATGGAGGCTCAAGCCAAACCCTAACAAAACTGAAGTATCTACATTCCATCTTAATAACAAAATGGCAAATGAAATTATTAACATAAACCTCGGAAACACCAACCTCAAACATAATAAGTTTCCAAAGTACTTAGGTATAACATTGGATCGCACTCTTTCTTACCAAAAACATCTGGAGAACACCACTGCAAAAATTGGAACACGGAATAACATCATCCAAAAACTTAGCGGTACTACTTGGGGAGCTAACGCAAAAACATTACACACCTCATCTATCGCCTTAGTGTTCTCTGTGGCTAAGTACTGCGCTCCAGTCTGAATTAATAGCTGTCACACCAAACTTATTGACAGGCAATTAAATAACACAATGAGGTTGATTTATGGAACTGTTAAATCAACGCCCACGAACTGGTTACCGGTGCTATGTAATATCCTGCCCCCGGACCTGCGTAGAAAAGCGGCCCCACTGCACGAATTCAGAAAGATTGAGACAAAACCAAAACTACCAATTAAAGAAGAATTCTCACAACTGCGACACACTCGATTGAAATCAAGAAAGCCACCCATACGCACAGCTGAGCAGCTTCAAAATAATAACTATGACCACATGAAACAATGGAGACTAGATTGGAACAAAAGACAAATGACCAACTACAGACCTGGTTTGAGAGCTATAACTGCAACATCTCTGGAATGGAACTAACACGGAAAACATGGTCCGCATTAAATCGAATACGTACTGGACATGGCAGGTGTGCAGATTCACTACACAAATGGGGAAGAGCGATGTCACCAGAATGCGACTGCGGTGCCCCTAGACAGACGATCCAACACATCCATGGTGAATGCTCCTTGCGAGCATATGCAGGGAACTGGTCCGACTTCCTGGAGGCATCCCCATCGGCGCTAGAATGGATCTCAAACCTCGATATAACCTTTTAACTGACCAATATAAACATAAATTATATTTATGATTGTTATAAGATTTTAATGTCTAACACTTGATGTATTAATGTTGCATGTATAGCCATACTAGCTCCATGATTGCATTGAATTCAGATGCTCCCAGCAAAGTAATTTGCTCAGAACCACCCATTAAAAAAAACACTGTTCCTTTCTTGTTCTGGCAGACTCTCATGCAATGACTTCTTTGTTTTCATCCAAATTCTGTGTATTTGTTTTCTGCAATGTCCTACTAATATAATTGAACATTTGTAATACTGTCCCATGAAAGAAATGTAATTGTTTCCTTTTTCATCGATTTGTCTATGCATTTGTAGCAGTTATAGTAAATATGAAAACATGACCAAATAATGTAATATTTAAATTTTTAGTCATTGCATGGAATATAAACAAACCGTGACATATTGAAATCATGTCATGATACCAGTTACATCTTATCAACTATTTATCATGAAATAAACTAGAACTATTTATTCAATGTGGTTAAAAGATAGTATGACATTCCCCCACTGCATTTTTTGTAGATTACATGCAATGCATGTCGTGCACTCACGAGATACTTGTTTGTTATCCTGTATGTGCTTTCTGAATTTACCTTCCAGTTCATTTTTATAACAAAAAGTGTACTAAATATAGCATGAACATAGACATCATGCTGCTCTACAGATCAATATGTTACATCGAGCTCCAAATAGCTTGGCAGCCACACAGCACCAGGTGTGTCTACCTTTTTGTTACGAAGGAGTGACCATCTTAGTATGCAGTAATCTCTGAGCAGTGTGCTTAGTACACTATCAGCAGTTGCATTAATTGTTAATGGGGTGATTTTCTTATTATCCACTTCAGTCAGTAATATTATTAGTCATACTGGGATGAGCTGTCGGTATGATCTTTTGCAGACTCGCTAACTGTAGCTTAGGAGTCCTGTTTTTGAGTAGGCCTCATTCATTGAACTGAATCCCCCCTACCAGATAGTGCTCACACACAACGAAACCCCCACCACTTCCACTGTACCCACCCATACAGGTATAGGACAATACTTTACTCTTAACACTCTGCTTTCATATTCAGCTTGGCCAAAAGTAACCGAACTGTCACCTAGTCACCCTAACCTAATCCTCTGGTTACACTACAGATCAGTCATCACAACAAAATGCCTATTCAATCTTGTTATGTCAGTGTTCATTTAGGGTGATAAAGTAGGTGTTTACACAACCTGAAAATTAATTTGCATAAGAATAAAGCATCTGAAATGTAATGTTACAGAAGGATGGTAAAGATTATATGGGTATACTGGATAACTAAATAGGTGGTACTGAATAAATTTGGTAAGAAGAGAAATTAATGGCACAACTAAAAAATGGGACTGACTGTTAGGACACATCCTGAGGTATCAAGGTATCATCAAGTCAATTTGGTGCTGAAGGGAAGTGGGTGAGATAAAAATTACAAAGGTGGACCTAGGGTTGACTACTGGAAACAGGTTCAAATGGATGGAAGTTGTGCCTTATAACATAATGTAATGGAAGCTGTACCTTATAAAAAAATGTATCCAAGTGTCCTGAATAAGTTAATTACAGTTACAGCCAATGCTTTTAAGTGTGATATACTCACGGATTTTTGCATCAGTACAAATTGTCAGGATTGCTTCTAAAGGGTATCAAATATACATTTATATCATTATTTTCAATTAACTATTCTCAGTTCCAATATTTACTATCAACAGACATTTGATATAATAGTCAGTGGATGTAGACCCATCTATAACATGGTTCCAGCAGGTTAAAAAAAAAAGACCATCCAAACAGCCCTTGAAGGCCCAACAGTACTGACTGGCTGCTGTGTCATCCTCAGCCCTTAGGCATCATCACTGGGTGTGTATATAGAGGGGCATGTGGTCAGCACACAACTCTCCCAGCCGTTGTCGGCTTTTGTGACTAGTGTCACTACATCACAGTCAAGCAGCTTCTCAATAGGCCTCACAAGGGCTGAGTGCACCTCATTTGCCAAAAGCATTCAGCAGACCTGGATTGTGACCCATCCAAGTGCTAGCTGAGCCCAACAGCTCTTAACACTGGTGATCTGATGGGAACTGGTGTTACCACTGCAGCAAGGTCACTGGCCGAGAAAAATATTGGTTTCATTTTTTATTGTGTTCTGACCAAAGGAAACTAGGGTGCAACTGTCTTCCACACGTTCCTTGGTGTATTACATAACTCACAGACTTCAGTGTGTTCACACAGAAAACATTACATACAAAATCATTTTTAATCATTATGGGCTGCAAATATTTATGTTTTCTATGTAGTATTATCACTCCTAGCAGACTTGTATGTTTGTGAGATTTTTTATTTAAGTGTTACAAACTCACTGATTAAAAAACTGACTATTTAGAAATTGCTTTCCCACAAATAAAGAGTATTTGATATGTATTTCAACACAGGAAGTAAGCTGTACAGAATACTCCCTCAAGGCAAAATTCACATTCTTTGGCAGTACTTTGTCAGTGGTGTTACTAAAGCAATATACCTTATGCCCGTGGTCCCTGCAAACCAAGTTGAACCTGGAATATTAGACAATGAATGCCAGTGTAGTAAAATCTCAATCAATACTGTAATGTTTAATACAATTATAATGCCACATTTTGCTCCTCTTTAATCTCGGTGCATTTCCTATGCCACAACTGAATAATAAATCTGTAAAAATGCAATTGTAACGATCACATTACAGTGTGTAGATATGCTATCAATACTGTACAAATTACAGCGAGTACTGTTATTAGCTAATAAAAATAGACACTACATTAACCATCATTGATTAGCATGTTTATGACTTTAATGTAGAATAGAAGCAAATTCTTCAGAAAATGAGGTGTTAATATACAAAGAAAAATCTTTATACACATACCAAAATAAGACTTTAAAGCTGCATCAGAATAATGGCCACAAAGGGTGAAACTCAATAAATGTACTGAGAGCTGTTCTTCACTTGCTGATAGGAAAAATAAAACTACCTTAAATGCGCACATCGTAAGCTATTCATTTTACAAATCTTATATATTTTACTTACCATCCCATGGTTGAATACAGTAATTTTCTGAGCACTGCCTTAACATACTCTTCCATCCCATGTATCTTAAATAAGCCAATAATCTGTAGCCATCCATAAAGCACTTAACAATGTCTTCTGCTGTATTTTATGCGCATTCCTGAAGCATGCAGCATCAGTATTTGGGCATAGTCTGACAGCGTTGAGACAATACTCAGTAGTTGAAGTGGATGGGGTAACTTCTGTGAACGATGTTACTTCCCAAGTTTGGTGTGGGAACAGTCTTTTGTTGATTTTATAAAGCTTTGTCAAATTATAGATAAAATAAGACACCTCTTTTAAATTACATATTTACAGTTCATTAATGACGTTACTATAGGTAAACATGTATTCGACATATTTAGAATGAGAATCATCACATTCGTTGATGTACTTCATTGGAAATCCTATACAATTTCATTATGAGGAGCATACAATCTGCTGAGTTGGAAGCTGCCTCACCCCTACCGAAGGAGGCTTGCCACCTACTGATCAGCCCACCACTGGCGAGCACAAGCAGAATCGTGACTGATGCAGGTCAGCGCGCAAATGGGTGTGACAACAGCCTCCCAAATTAAAGATCCCTCTCAACAACACGCAGGCCACCGACACTCCAGGGGACATCCACAATGATCACTCTGATATGAAAGGCAAAAAGGTGATGTTGGCCAACTGCACAACATGAATGACAGGGGCCACCTGAGAGGATAGAGTCAGATCAACTTGAACAGCGAAGACTGACGAAACAGTGATAACTGATGAAGTAATGCTCTAAAATGGGTAGCTGGCACAGCAGGAAGAACTGGATCATAATATTAGCAACTTCGAAGAAGATAAAAGACACTGAAGACTGAATCATCTGTCAGACACCATGGCAGACCATTTTGGCCACAATACTGGAAATGAAAAGATTAGTCCCAGCTAAGGCTGAAACCCGAGGAAAAAATCCCAAGGTGTAACATTATTTACTTGCCATTTTCTTATAATATTTTCTTTAGCTATTCATGTATCACATATAAATTCATTGTTGTCTTTTCTTTAGCTATATGTATTATTTGGGTGTAAAATTTGTAACAGAAATCTAAAGATATAACTTAAAATGGTTAGATTTAACAAGAGAAATTACCCACTTTTTGCAAGAAAAGAGATATCAATGAAATAAAAATAAAAGTTGTTAAAACCTGTGGCTGGAAAGGGTAATTAGCATGCTCTCAAAAAGCTTGCTTCTCCCCCTGATGGAGGAGACTTAGGGTGGGGGTGGGGGTAAGGATGATAACGTCCTTACATTGAATTTTGGGGGGGGGGGGGGGAGGGAGGGGTGCGGGGGGGCCCTGGATAGCAATGGAGCGATTTGTGTTTGCTAATATCAATAAAAGTAAGACACAGTGTTAAGCCATGTTGTTAATGACATGCCATACCAATGGTTCTAAATTTGTGTTACTCAGGGAATATAGTTGATAGTTATTTATCTGTGTTATATCTTTGAAATAACATTATTTTTTTTTAACAGTTAAGAATAATCAATGGACAACCTGTAGCTTGCCGCCTTTCTTATACCCCAGGCAAATTAAGAAAAATAGGGGAAATAATTTATAAGCTTTTGAAACTTTAGGAAAATAGTCATACTGGATGTAGTAGTGAGAAATAGAAAAGTTCCCTCCCCTAGTGGGTGAGAGTCTACCTCCACCACCCCTCAATTCAATGTTTTTATCTTTATTTTTCTGTTTTTATGAAAAACAGTTCATCTTTCAAAGACATCTATTATGACAAAAAATATTTCTAGTGAAATTCTGCTCAAAGAAGTTCATATGTATGTTTTAACCCAGATAAACACGTTAGGATTACAGGAGACCACTCACTGAAAAACAGAAGTGTTGAGTTGTTGATAGGCACAAACAAAAGAAAGAAAACTTGCTAGCTTTAAGATTTATCCTTTGACAAACTAAACTAACAAAAACAAACTCACTCTCTCTCTCCATTGTGCCAGGTGGGCTGATTGTGGTGCGGTAGTGTCAAGCAGGGTGGGTAGAGGGAAAGGAGGTGGGAGGGCAGGGAGATGAGCTGGTAATGGGTAGCTAGTAGCTTGGACGGAGATGGCCAGTTTGCCAGCTAGGAATGAGGGAGGGAGGGGTGGCAGGTATATGAGCTGGCACAATTGTAGTGGCCAGTGGGAAGGGTCACATGCTGAAAGCAATTTAACTTGGGAGGGGCGACAGGATGGAGGGGACAGAAATTGTTGGGTTGAGGATGTGAGGACAGCAGGTTACTGTAGGTTGAGTCCAGGGTAATTTCAGAAACAGAGAATGTGTTGCAAGGATAACTCTGGTCTGTGTGGTTCAGAAGAGCCAGTGGTGGAGGGGAGGATCTATATAATCTGGGTTGTGAACCAGCCATTAAAATCAATCATTTTATGTTCAGCTGCACCTTGTGCCACAAGTACGGTCTACTTTCCTTTTGGCCATAGTCTGGGGGTGGCCATTCATCCTGGTAGACAGCTGGTTGATAGTCATACAATATAGAAAGCTGTGCAGTGATTGCATCAGAGCTGGTATATGATGGCTGCTTTCACAGATGGCCCAGCCTCTGATGGGGTAGGATAAGCCAGTGACATGACTAGAATAGGTGTTTGGTTTGTGGATTAGGCAGATCTTGTACTTTGGTCTGCCACATGTATATGATCTTGGTAATAAGCAGATGAGAGTTGGAGTGGCATAGAGATACACCAGGATGTTGTGTAGGTTGGGTGGGCATTGAAACACCAGTTTAGGAGGGGTGAAAAGGATCTTGGGTAGGATGTCCCTCTTTCAGGGCAGGAAGAGAGATAAAGCCCTGGTGACAATATGGTTCACTTGTTCCAATCCAGAGTGATATTGGGTGATGAGGGGGCCCTCCTTTTAGCTGATTCTTGAGGATGGTGGGATGATTGCGGGTGTGTGAGGATATGGCATTGGAAATTTTTTGTGGACTAGACTGGGGGAATGTTGCTGTCTAAGAAGGCCTTTGTGAGCCCTTCAGCATACAGAGCAAGAGAGTTCTCCTCAGAGCAGATATGTCGTCCACAGGTAGCTAAGCTGTATGTGGGGTATTTTTTTTGTGTGGAAGGGATGGCAGCTGTCGAAATGCAGTTACTGTTGGTAGCTAGTGAGTTTGATGGGCATAGTCTGACAGCGTTGAGACAATACTCAGTAGTTGAAGTGGATGGGGTAACTTCTGTGAACGATGTTACTTCCCAAGTTTGGTGTGGGAACAGAATTTTGTTGATTTTATAAAGCTTTGTCAAATTATAGATAAAATAAGACACCTCTTTTAAATTACATATTTACAGTTCATTAATGATGTTACTATAGGTAAACATGTATTCGACATATTTAGAATGAGAATCATCACATTCGTTGATGTACTTCATTGGAAATCCTATACAACTTCATTATGAGGAGCATATGATCTGCTGAGTTGGAAGCTGCCTCACCCCTACCGAAGGAGGCTTGCCACCTACTGATCAGCCCACCACTGGCGAGCACAAGCAGAATCGTGACTGATGCAGGTCAGCGCGCAAATGGGTGTGACAACAGCCTCCCAAATTAAAGATCCCTCTCAACAACACGCAGGCCACTGACACTCCAGGGGACATCCACAATGATCACTCTGATATGAAAGACAAAAAGGTGATGTTGGCCAACTGCACAACATGAATGACAGGGGCCACCTGAGAGGATAGAGTCAGATCAACTTGAACAGCGAAGACTGACGAAACAGTGATAACTGATGAAGTAATGCTCTAAAATGGGTAGCTGGCACAGCAGGAAGAACTGGATCATAATATTAGCAACTTCGAAGAAGATAAAAGACACTGAAGACTGAATCATCTGTCAGACACCATGGCAGACCATTTTGGCCACAATACTGGAAATGAAAAGATTAGTCCCAGCTAAGGCTGAAACCCGAGGAAAAAATCCCAAGGTGTAACATTATTTATTTGCCATTTTCTTATAATATTTCCTTTAGCTATTCATGTACCACATATAAATTCATTGTTGTCTTTTCTTTAGCTATATGTATTATTTGGGTGTAAAATTTGTAACAGCAATCTAAAGATATAACTTAAAATGGTAAGATTTAACAAGAGAAATTACCCACTTTTTGCAAGAAAAGAGATATCAATGTAATAAAAATAAAAGTTGTTAAAACCTGTGGCTGGAAAGGGTAATTAGCATGCTCTCAAAAAGCTTGCTTCTCCCACTGATGGAGGAGACTTAGGGTGGGGGTGGGGGTAAGGATGATAACGTCCTTACATTGAATTTTGGGGGGGGGGGGAGGGAGGGGTGCGGGGGGGCCCTGGATAGCAATGGAGCGATTTGTGTTTGCTAATATCAATAAAAGTAAGACACAGTGTTAAGCCATGTTGTTAATGACATGCCATACCAATGGTTCTAAATTTGTGTTACTCAGGGAATATAGTTGATAGTTATTTATCTGTGTTATATCTTTGAAATAACATTATTTTTTTTAACAGTTAAGAATAATCAATGGACAACCTGTAGCTTGCCGCCTTTCTTATACCCCAGGCAAATTAAGAAAAATAGGGGAAATAATTTATAAGCTTTTGAAACTTTAGGAAAATAGTCATACTGGATGTAGTAGTGAGAAATAGAAAAGTTCCCTCCCCTAGTGGGTGAGAGTCTACCTCCACCACCCCTCAATTCAATGTTTTTATCTTTATTTTTCTGTTTTTATGAAAAACAGTTCATCTTTCAAAGACATCTATTATGACAAAAAATATTTCTAGTGAAATTCTGCTCAAAGAAGTTCATATGCATGTTTCAACCCAGATAAACACGTTAGGATTACAGGAGACCACTCACTGAAAAACAGAAGTGTTGAGTTGTTGATAGGCACAAACAAAAGAAAGAAAACTTGCTAGCTTTAAGATTTATCCTTTGACAAGCTAAACTTACAAAAACAAACTCACTCTCTCTCTCCATTGTGCCAGGTGGGCTGATTGTGGTGCGGTAGTGTCAAGCAGGGTGGGTAGAGAGAAAGGAGGTGGGTGGGCAGGCAGATGAGCTGGTAATGGGTAGCTAGTAGCTTGGACGGAGATGGCCAGTTTGCCAGCTAGGAATGAGGGAGGGAGGGGTGGCAGGTATATGAGCTGGCACAATTGTAGTGGCCAGTGGGAAGGGTCACATGCTGAAAGCAATTTAACTTGGGAGGGGTGACAGGATGGAGGGGACAGAAATGATTGGGTTGAGGATGTGAGGACAGCAGGTTACTGTAGGTTGAGTCCAGGATAATTTCAGAAACAGAGAATGTGTTGTAAGGATAACTCTGGTCTGTGTGGTTCAGAAGAGCCAGTGGTGGAGGGGAGGATCTATATAATCTGGGTTGTGAACCAGCCATTAAAATCAATCATTTTATGTTCAGCTGCACCTTGTGCCACAAGTACGGTCTACTTTCCTTTTGGCCATAGTCTGGGGGTGGCCATTCATCCTGGTAGACAGCTGGTTGATAGTCATACAATATAGAAAGCTGTGCAGTGATTGCATCAGAGCTGGTATATGATGGCTGCTTTCACAGATGGCCCAGCCTCTGATGGGGTAGGATAAGCCAGTGACATGACTAGAATAGGTGTTTGGTTTGTGGATTAGGCAGATCTTGTACTTTGGTCTGCCACATGTATATGATCTTGGTAATAAGCAGATGAGAGTTGGAGTGGCATAGAGATACACCAGGCTGTTGTGTAGGTTGGGTGGGCATTGAAACACCAGTTTAGGAGGGGTGAAAAGGATCTTGGGTAGGATGTCCCTCTTTCAGGGCAGGAAGAGAGATAAAGCCCTGGTGACAATATGGTTCACTTGTTCCAATCCAGAGTGATATTGGATGATGAGGGGGCCCTCCTTTTAGCTGATTCTTGGGGATGGTGGGATGATTGCGGGTGTGTGAGGATATGACATTGGAAATTTTTTGTGGACTAGACTGGGGGAATGTTGCTGTCTAAGAAGGCCTTTGTGAGCCCTTCAGCATACAGAGCAAGAGAGTTCTCCTCAGAGCAGATATGTCGTCCACAGGTAGCTAAGCTGTATGTGGGGTATTTTTTTGTGTGGAAGGGATGGCAGCTGTCAAAATGCAGTTACTGTTGGTGGCTAGTGAGTTTGATGTTGACTGAGGTGTGGATGGAGCCATCAGAGAGGTGGAGGTCAACTTCCCGGAAGGTGGCACATTGTGTAGAGGAGCACCAGGTGAAGCAGATAGGAGAAACGGTGTTGAGGTTCTGAAGGAATGTGGATAGCTTGCCTTGGCCCTGAGTTCAAATCGCGAAGATATATCATCAATGAACCTTAACCAGACTGGGGGTTTGGAGATGGATCATTGAATATTTGTGGAATGACTCCATAACTGTAATGTTCAGTCAGTTTGTATTGTAAGCATTTTTATAGTAATTGTATCTCAGTCTGGTAGTCATTCATTGACTTTCTGCAATGAATCCTAAAGTTAAAATTGGGATCTCCCTGAAGAATCTAGAAAATCGCATACTTCCTGCAAAGTGGCATCAAACTTGGTACCAAGAGTGTGGCACCCATTTCAAACAGAGGAGGGATTTGACACCAATTTAGCATAGCATTCTTGATGATAACAGTCTTCTGCAGCTACTGAACACAAAACATTATTGATATGTTCAGCAACTTTTCTGCTTTCTCGGGCAGTGTGCATTTCAACGTTAATTGTATCATTGCCGTCAATATCTTATTGCAACTCTTGTGAATGGGGTTCAGTGATCCGGAAAAGTGCCTAACACCAGCAGCCAGATGCGTATCGAAAGATGTTGCTGAGGTCTCCCAGCACAACACTGCATACCAAGAGAGCTATCCGGCAGACATTGAAACCCTGTGGCTGCATCATGTTTACTGCAACAAATAAACTACAGTGGCGCTATCTTTTTGTTTGGTCATCAGCCTAATCAGTTACAAATATGAGGTGACAGTGTAAAATTTCACACTAGACACCCCCCCCCCCCCAACCTCGCAAAAAAAAAAAAAAAAAAAAAACCTCGCAAAAGTCTAGACATGGCACTCACCAGCCTCACACCATGAAGTGAACTGTCATAACCATCTCTCAACTACATCATTTACTTTTACAATAGCTATGGCTTAAGTTACACAATCAAGTCAGTGCCCCCAACTACACATTTCCATTTCAATCACAGAAATTTTGTCATTAATATTATCTTGCTAAATACACAGAAGCAGAGTCTCTATTAAGAAGTTATTTTTCCCAAGCATGTTTGCAGAAGTAAGTAAATTATTTCCCAGATCATCCTAAAATGATGGATTTATTGCATCAGAAGACCTGAAATTCTCACAACCTTTGCTCCTGAAGCATAAACCAGGTAAGTAACATAGCTGTATGATATGTTACATTATTTGAAACTGTATTCATCCAAGACAAAAGAAGTGACTTCATTCTTGTAGGTTTATGTCCAAATCAGTTGATGGCCTCTGATAAAGAATTTACATCATTGTACTATGCACCTGATAAACAAACAAATTCACAGTCTTAGCAACAACCCATTTCATCTTCTGTAACACTCTCACTGTAATGTTACTGGAAACGTATTACCTATAGATGTACTGTCACTGAAGAAACAAATACAACATAACTGACTTTACTTTTGCACAAACACAAAAATGTGCACAAGCACCAGTCATTGTTGTATGGAAAGCAGTTCTTGTGCCAAGGCTTCAGCTGATAAAAAATTGGAATGATCTCTTCAATGACAAACTGTTGCTCACTAGAAAGTGGTGCATCAACATGGAGATCTGTCTTGACAGTTATTCACAGTGCAAGACACTCCACCAATAGTTGATTCTCTGCAAGCCTTCCTTCCCTTCGCCGCAGTCTTCCAGCTTCTCAGCATCCATACAAACAAATAGCCTTGCATAGCTACTGAAGCTCCAGTTATGCATTATTTCATTCTTTTGCAGTTATATGGAATTTCCATAGTTTTTTACCTTGTTTGACTTAAGCAGTATATTTTCCACCCTAATTTGCGTTGTAAGGAAATGAAAATCCACCGTTCTGGCAGAAACAGCTGTGCCATGTATGGATGCTGAAGAAAATCAGGAAAGGAAAGCAGATAAATGGAAATGAATAGTAGCCAAGAAATCAAACTTACTATACTTCAGCTGCCACTAAAATCTTTTTTATATATACATTGAGAATAATTCTCAAACATTCTGATGAACAGAAACTGTCATGAATTCCATAAACGTCCACTGTGAAAACACTGTGTGTAGTGTAAGCCAACTTTTGGTCAAAGAATCTGTCAATTTAATATGTTTCAAGTTTATGCACTGAACAAATTTCCTCTATGTTTATTTTCTTTACTTATCACTAATTTAGTTTGAGGCAACATTCAGTTTGCAGCTACTCAGCCACAGATCTGATGCAAACACCTTTGAGGAAGATTGTGTCCACCTTGATGGAGACCACATGGTAAGAGATAAGCTCTGTCTGTTGTAAGAAACCTAATAGTCTGTCCTTACTACTGTGGTCAATGGTACATTAAACACTAATCTTCACACAATGGAATATCCATTATGTAATAATGACAATGTTATGAAAAGGGTAGTTGCTATTCACCACATAGCAGAGATAATGAATATATGTTGTCTAATTGCAATGAATGCCTGTTTGGCTGAAAGCTTTGTTTGACAATCTTTTTGTTGTGCCTAACTGTGAATCAGCATCTCCACTATATAACGAGTAGCACCTATCCTTTTTATAATATTGTCAAACAATCTCCCTTTTTTATTGCTGTGAGATGACAAAACAATCCAGATACAGTCAGTGTGACTATTTTATACCAGACAATTGCTTTTGTTGTTATAACCAGTGCTTGATTTGGGATGGTATACCATACTGATACCTCTGATACAAAACCGTTAAAATAATGTTTTAAGACATGAATAAAAAAAAACAGTCCATGTAGGTCACAGTACTGGTACTACTACTACTACTACTACTTTACGAATCAAGCACTGGTCATAACGGTTGCTACTTCTGCTTATTCTATTTCTTCAAGATCATGTCACATCCAAAATGACAAACCAAACAACATATCCAGAAGAACTTAGTGTTCATTTTCAGAGCCCATTATGTAGTCTCACAAACTGATCAACCTGAAGTTACAAGCAGAGGAGAGGCGACGTGTGGAAAGAATCAAAGGAAAAGAACAGAACACATGACAAATAAGAAGCTGTGTATCACTGGATGAGTGTGTTACAATTGGCTCATTATACCTTATCCTAAACATACACACAGTGAATCTTTGCTGAGGTTTCTAGGACAGATGAATATTCAGTATTTCTTCATCCCATTCACACTGCTGGAAGTTATGCAGTCAAAAGGCTGCTTCAGTAACATCTGACTGCAAATGCAGAACTTCATGGAATATTTCCTTACAAGAGAGAAATGTAGGTTCAAGTCGCAGTCAGGCAGAAATTTTCATGTCTCTAATAGGTATTACATTTGTACCTAATACTGCTGATGTCTAACAGTTCACAGTAAGTGAATAAATGTTGAGTAATTGAATATATTATCACAAAACATTCAACATTCCATGCAGAGCCAATCACAAAATATTTTAATTTCATATTTTTCACAGCTTTGCTTCTGAAGAAATTTAAGCAACTCATTCAAAAAATATTATCCTTGGACCTATAATCATTACTGGATGGACCAATAAACTCTTCTCAAAAGTGTGTGCACTCCCCCCCCCCCCCTTCAAAGACATACACACACATGATGTAACATTATGCAATGATTCTGTAATTACTTTCTCTGGGTGGGGATGGGAGCAGGGATTGTGAACAACACACAAATAAAATGGGACAACACAACATATGTAAAAGACATAACTCCTTTTGTAATACACAAATTTATTTTACTGCAATTGGTTTTAACATGTCATAGTAAAAAAATCACATTCATTGCAACAGTAACTGCAACAGTAACTGCAACACAAGAGATACAAGTGTCATCCACTTCTATAAACATCATATGACAGTGGGTTTTCACAGTGGAATGTAAACTGTTTCATTTTATTAATGTGTATCTGTGATACTACTATTGACAGTGCCATAACATTAATATATTAATAGAAACATTAACTTGGCACAGATGGTAAAATATAAAATGATGATCTCTGGTACATGCCATGGCCTATCCTTACCTTAGTAACCATCCCAAAAAATACAGCATGGTGGCAGAGAACATTTGGTTGTACAATCCTGTAGCTCAGGTGTGGTACTGGATTTGTGATGTGTTTCTGAAAATGAATCAAAGGTATACTGAATGAATTATCAAATACTTTTTGATAGAATGTGGCAGTATAGAAAAGATCAAACATAAATAAAATATCATCACTACATGTCAAATTAGAAAAGTATTAAGAACGCACTGATTAGTAACATGAATTTTGTACGTAGAGTGAACCACTCTGTCACCAATGAGGTACAAATCAACATCCAATGAAGTACCCATGAATAAAATAGTCTACATCTGAACAAATATTAAGTTGTCAAATGCTGAAGCACATATCCAGTTAATCTGATCACATATTGCATCAAGTTGTAAGTAAGAAGCTGGAGATAGACACTAGTGTTTAACAACTGTCATTTTGTGGGTGCATCTTCAAGGCATTAAGCATTCTCACAGCACCTTCACAATAAATACATTTACTAATGTGGCATGACATAAATAAACACTCACAATTTCAAAACAATTGTGATTTCTTCCACTCACTGGCTATAATTACATCACTGGAAAACAAATATTCACCCAAAAATCAAGCACATGAAATCCTCAAAACTTAACAAAAAAATTACAAAAATTAAAACTATTGGTGTCGTAAATTTCACATGACCTATATATCTCAAATGAAGACCTCAATACCAGTAACCCATACAGAACTCAAAAACTCAACACAATTTTCACTGGAGCTACACAGCTCCAACAAAGCCCTCAATACCAGGAACCAATCACTCTAAAACATGGTGTTGCAAAATTCACTTCAGCCACAAAGCTCAAGCAAAGCCCTAGATGCAACACTTTCACTTACTCTATCTAAACCGAAGTTCTCAGTACAACAAACCAAACCATGTTCACATGACTAATATCAGAAATGTATCCTTAACAACGACGGTACATGATATCTACCAATAATACTCCAACAATTACTGAAGAATAACAAGGAAATCCAGAAAATTCATCAAAACTTTCACCACCACCAATTTCAAGATACATAAACAACTCCACCCATTTCAACAAGCAATGAGCTGCTCGAGTCACACGACGAGGCCCATAGAGTGGGCTTAAAGTGAATTTGCTACAGCTTGTGTAATAGAAGTGAATGCATCAAGTTTTATAAAGTTGACTTAGGACATAGCTTGTTTTAGGCAAACATTTAAATAATATTATACGTTCTGAAGAAGATGTTATTACTAACGCTGAAACCTAGGTAAAAGATAAAGTTAACCTGCAACTGTAGGCTGTATATTCTTATATGCCAACAGTAAAATTTGGAGGCAGTGGTGTTACGGTTTGGTCGTGTTTTTCATGGAGGGGCTTGCACCCCTTGTTGTTTTGCGTGTCACAATCACAGTACAGGTCTACACTGATGTTGTAAGTACCTTCTGGCTTCCCACTGCTGAAGCACAATTCGGGGATGGCAATCGCATCTTTCAACACGCATCTTTCAACACTATCAAGCACTTGTTCATAATGCACGACGTGTGGCGGAGTGGTTACACGACAGTAACATTCCTGTTATGGACTGGCCTGCACAAAGGCCTTAGCTGAATCCCATAGAACTCGTTTGGGGTGTTTTGGAACGCCGACTTCATGCCAGGCCTCACCGACCAACAGCGATACCTCTCCTCAGTGCAGCACTCCGTGAAGAATGGGCTGCCATTCCCCACGAAACCTTCCAGAACATGATTGAACAAACGCCTGCGAGAGTGGAAGCTGTCATCAAGATTAAGGGTGGGCCAACACCATATTGGATTCCAGAATTACAGATGGAGGGCGCCAAGAACTTGTAAGTCATTTTCAGCCAGGTGTCCAGATACTTTTGATCACATAGTGTAGCTTGTTGAAAGAAAAGAAAAGAATTCGTTGACGTCTATATTTATGTGCTGCTCCATGACTCTGCTGTCAATATCTTTATTCTTGGCTTGTGTGTAATTTCTGTGTTTTCTTTTCAGTAAATGTGGTTTTTTTCGTATCCAGGGTGTAATTACGAAGCTAATAAAATGTTTTCTTGCCTTTAAAATAATATTTTTCATCAGGTTATGGGCCCAGTACACGTGTAACGGCAAACAACATAGTTTAATTAAAACAGTATTTGAAATGAGCCTATGTCTTTAAAGAAACACGACTGCTAGCGGCGATTATAAGGTCAGCATTGATAAGGTTGAAGGACCTGACGACTGGGCCAAATGGAAATGGCATATTTCTATGGTGCTGCGTTCATATGGACTAGAAGATATTATTAACGGTACGCGTGAACGTGTAGAGTTGCCGCAAGATGCGACAAGTTCACAAAAAGAAGCGTATGTGGAATGGCACAAGGACGACGCAAAGGCAGCAAGTCTTATAGCAAGTGCACTAAGTAAACCTGTTGCAGAACTCGTCTTAACGTGCAAGAATTCTAAAGAAATCTGGGACAAATTACGCGCCCGATTTGAACGTAGCAGTACTCAGCGTTTGAATATGTTGATTGAAACATTTTTCCGTGTTAAACGTGATGAAACGGAAGATATTAGTGCACATGTGGCCAAATTGCAAAAGTTATTTCTGGACCTGAACGATGAATTAACAAAACATGAAGAAAATACGCTATCTGAAAGAATCCTAAATAGTCGAATTTTGTCTACACTGGGAAAAGACTACGACAATTTTAAGGATCTCTGGGATACGATACCGACAGAAAAGCAAAGCTTGAATTTATTGATTGAAAAGCTCTGTACTACTGAACTGCGTGAACAAGACATAAATGGAAGTGCAGCTTTTGTCGTTTCTAAAACAAGAAAACGGCAAACAAGTAATCAGCAAGTAAAGATGACGAAGTCACAACCAAAACAGAAGTTTCCGTGTAATAGATGCAAACAATTTGGTCACTGGGCAGCAGAGTGTCCACAGAACATTCGTGACAGCAATAAAAGAAAAGAGAAGAAGCGAGAAAGTGAACACGCTGCATTTACTTTATACGCTATGGGTGTGTTTACCAGTAATCACAGCGACCCAAATAAATGGTATTGCGACAGTGGCGTTACAAATCACATCACTCCCAACAAACAGTATTTTGTTTCGTATTGTGAATTTGATGTTCCTCAAGTAATTTCATTGGGAAAACAAAATGTCAAAATGTGTGCGTGCGGTCAAGGAACAGTTTACATCCAAATTCGACGAAACAATAAATGGTACAATGCTAGAATGGACAATGTTTTGTACGTCCCTGATGCAAGTGCTAATCTGTTCTCTGTGAGAGCCATTGCCTGCAGAGGCTACAGTACTAATTTTAGTTATAATAATATCTGTGTCTTCCCCCATGAACCATGGACCTTGCCGTTGGTGGGGAGGCTTGCGTGCCTCAGCGATACAGATAGCCGTACCGTAGGTGCAACCACAACGGACGGGTTTCTGTTGAGAGGCCAGACAAACATGTGGTTCCTGATGAGGGGCAGCAGCCTTTTCAGTAGTTGCAGGGGCAACAGTCTGGATGATTGACTGATCTGGCCTTGTAACATTAACCAAAACGGCCTTGCTGTGCTGGTACTGCGAACGGCTGAAAGCAAGGGGAAACTACAGCCGTAATTTTTCCCGAGGACATGCAGCTTTACTGCATGGAGAGCTGCATCAAACCAGTCTCAGGACTGAAGACCACGACAACAACAACAACAACAACAACAACAATGTCTGTGTTCGAAAACAAGTCAGTGGCAATATTGTTATGACAGGTTATGTGAAAAATGGACTTTATGTGTTGAACATGCGTGTTGTTAGAAATGCAAAAATGAATCGTGTGAACTTGATGACTTCATCCGAAGCATTGCAAGTGTACCATGAAAGGTTTGGTCATCTAAATAAACAACATGTGAATAATATTTTAAAAGGAATGAACGTTAATGTGGAAGCTGCCAAGAGTGAATTTTGTGACGGCTGTGCGGTTGGAAAGATGCATAGGCTGCCATTCAAAACACGAACAATACACGCTACCAGTACTGGGGAATTAATCCACGCGGATGTCAATGGAACAATGAGCACGAAAACTTTTGGAGGCAAGCATTATTATGTATGTTTCAAAGACGATTTTAGTAAATTTCGTCGAATTTTCTTTTTAAGACACAAAAGTGAAGTGTTTACTGTGCTTAAGCAGTTTTTAAATGAAGCACAAACTAATGGACATGTTGTCAAACAATTTAGATGTGATGTTGGCAAAGAATTTAACAATGAGAATGTCAGTGAACTGCTTGCAGACAGGGGAATAGAGCTTCTGATTCCTCCTCCTTACACTCCTGAACAAAATGGTGTGGCTGAACGGGAAAATAGGACCATTGTTGAAGCTGCCCGGTCAATGCTAAATCCGAGTAAATTACCTAAAGGGTTGTGGGCAGAGGCATGTAACACAGCAGTCTACCTAATAAATCGTACTGGAAAATCTTCAGTTGAAAATAAAACCCCTTATGGACTACGGTTTAATCGACCAGTAGGACGACTTGATCATCTCAGAAATTTTGCCACAGGCTGCTATGTTCACATTAACAAACAATTCCGTTCCAAGTTTGATGATAAGACAGTTTTTGGACGACTTGTTGGATATGTTAATGACAAAGATGGGTTTAGAGTTTGGATTCCATCTAAAAGAAAAGTGGTGTTAAGTCACGATGTGAAATTTAAGCCAGAAATTGTTTGTGATTTACATAGCGCTCATGTTGAATATAGTGATCATGTTGAATTTGAAGTCCCTCAGGAAGAATTTAATGATCCGAATTCATCTAAAGATAAGCAATGTAAATCTCCTAGGCTGTACACTTCTGGAGGAAGCCAAACTCAAGAAAAAATTGGCACTCTCGATTCTAGAGAAAGTCAAGAGTCGAGTGAATCTGATGAAAATAAAGAATGAACAGAATTTCTAAAAGTAGAAGCTGCTGAATCTTCTAATGAAGAGAAACGGAAGAATAAAAGACAACGAAGAAAACCAACCTGGATGGAAAGTGGTGAATTTTGTATGGCAACAAAAGTTGATGCACATGAATACAAAGATCCAAACTGTTTTTCAGAAATATTGCAGTCAAACGAGAAGGAAGAATGGATGCAAGCTATTAGTGAAGAACTTCAATCACTAAAGAAAAACAATACCTGGGTGCTGGTTGACCGTCCGAAGAATGCCAAAGTATTGCAAAACTGCTGGGTTCTACGGCGAAAGGTCGCAGTCAATGGAGGTACTCGCTTTAAAGCCAGATTGGTTGCAAAAGGCTGTATTCAGAAAGCAGGAATTGATTATGACGACGCCTTTAGCCCTGTGGCACGTTATGACACCATACGAACTGTTGGCTGTAGCTGCTTCAAAGAAAATGCTGCTAGAACAATTCGATGTAAAGACCGCTTTTTTGAATGGAATACTTGAAGATGAAGTATATATGGAACAACCAGAAGGTTTCGAAGATGGTACAGGCCGAGTATGTTACTTAAAAAAAAGTCTTTATGGGTTGAAGCAAGCTCCACGTTGCTGGAACAAACGTTTTGTTGAGTTCATGAAGAAAGCTGGTTTTTCAAACAGTGATGCAGACCCATGCCTATTTTAACGTAGACAAAATGGAAATAGCCTTTATGTGGCAATCTACGTTGATGATGGCCTGATCGTCGGCAGTAACAAGAAAGAAATTGCTGTTTTCATGGATGTTTTACAACATGAATTCGAAATAACAACTGGCAGTCTTGACAATTTTCCTGGCATAAAAATAAAGCAATATGAAGATGGAGCAATAATGATAAGTCAAGAGAAATACACAGAAGAAATTCTGCAAAGATTTCGAATGACACAATGCAATACAATCTCAACTCCTATTGGACGTGAGGACAATAATCAAAACGAAGAAGTTTCGTCATCTGTACCCTACCGTGAAGCAATTGGTTGTCTCATATACCTTTCAACAGTAACTCGTCCAGACATCACTTTTGCAGTCAATAAAGCTGCTCGAGCTATGGAGAAACCAACAACTGAAGCCTGGAATAGAGTAAAGCGCATTTTCCGGTATTTGAAAGGGACCTTAAATTTTGGAATTGTATATAATAAAAAAGAAGAGATAAAGATTTACGCTGATGCAGATTTCGCAGGTGATAACCGGACAAGGCGCTCAACAACTGGAATTCTTGCAAAGTACTCAGGTGGTGCAGTGTCATGGACAAGTCAGTTGCAGAAAGTAGTGGCCACATCCACAACCGAGGCGGAAATAATTGCAGCTAGTGAAGGGGCGAAAGAGTTAGTTTGTTTACGTCGTCTGCTATCAGAATTAGAGGAAATGTCGGGGCAGCATCTAGTTCCTTACATTGACAATGCTAGTGCATTGAAGTTGGCAAAAAATCCTGAATATCATCGACGTTCTAAACATATAGAGGTCCGACATTTCTATGTTCATGAAAGATATCTGAACGGTGAGATTTTCTTGGAACTTTTTTTGATGGACACAACCAGTTGGCAGATATTTTGACGAAACCCCTTGAACGAGTTCGATTTAATTTTCTATGTTCAGAAATTGGTATGCAAGAGACAAAGCAATAATTTCATGGTTTTTTCTTTTCGAGGAAGTGTTAAAAGAAAAGAAAAAAATTCCTTGACGTTTGTATTTATGTGCTGCTCCATGACTCTGCTGTCAATATCTTTATTCTTGGCTTGTATGTAACTTCTTTGTTTTCTTTCAGTAAATGTGGTTTTTTCGTATCCAGGGTGTAATTACAAAGTTAATAAAACGTTTTCCTGCCTTTAAATAATATTTTTCATCACTTTGAACTCTCTATTTGACAGAAACATAAAGAAAATTAAATAACTTCATGAAGGAGTGAGACATAGATTCTATACTAAATAAATAGTCCATACACCAGTTCCATTTAACTCTGAATTTATGGCAATTAATAGATGAACTTACACTGCAATGAAGGATTTGACATGGATGCCGTTTTCACTGGCACTTCTCTTCTCGTAATGAAAATAATTCGTTTGACGTTTTCACATACACGTCGCACAATAAATCTACTGCTATGCAGTATTGCACTTTCAGTATTGCTCTTTTACTTTACACTAAAATAATATTAATTTTAACAATAATAATACGGCGGCAAGGCATGCGCGTCCGACACAAGTTACAAGAGACAAGAGAAGAAAAAAATGAGTAACTGAGTAACTATTCATCGAGAATATCTCGTACATCAAAGGAATGTGTAAAAGTGTTCTTCTTCTGTCCGTTTTTCGCGCCACGGTTTTCAAAGTCAATAACTCACGGCATCTCTGACAGCGCTTCGACAATAAACAAGTTACGTCACAGGTCGTTCACCTTTTACATTCTCGCAACATTATTTGCTAACTGTAGCTGTTGCCGAGCGACTGCTCGATTAGTGAATGATTTAAAATGATAAGGCAATCATATAATGTTACACGACTGACTGCTCATACGAACATGGGAGAGAGTGCTCGATCTTTGCCGAGAGACACGGGTTTTACGGAACCTTCGTGCAACAACCGAGTGCTGTGCGTGTGGACTTTGTGATGTATACAGCAACAAGTACGGGGGCTTCTAGCTGCAGCACGAGATTCTGTTGCAAACATATAGACCGTTATGTATGTACGCAGGGTGTCAATGAAGTATTGCTCTCGTTTCAAAAAAAATATATATTGGAAACCGTTAGAGGTTATTATCATTACTATTGATGCTGTTATTGATGCTGTTATTGTTGCATTCATTTCACACTGTCGTTCGTTCTAATAATTTTGGCAGCTCTCAATCTTTTTTTCTGTAATGCTGGAACTCCAATTTATCGTAGGCATGGCCGAGCCGATATGGCCGATACAACCGGTTTTCGGTTGTAGCGGTTGTCTTCCATTCCAGTTTAGCCTGACTGTTACAACCGCTCAAAATAACCGGTTTCTGAAATAACCGATTTTAGGTTTTATATTCTTTACTTCCTGTAACAAACGTAGGTATCGAACAAAGACTGAAAAATTTTATCTCTCTGTTTCAAGATACATAGAGTGAAATATTACATTAAACAGGCGAATAAAAAAAAATTATTACGTCCACCGTGCGTTGCGTTTGTCGAAAAGTGATGAGTAGTTCAGTAATACAAAGAAATCGGCGGTATTCCCCTACTGATTCCAATTTTTTGAAATTCTGCTCAGATATCACATGGTAATTGCAGATCAAACCACTATTTGGACATTACGAATACTCAGAACTAAAGGATGAAACCCAAGGCTGAAGAACTCTCTTTTCGTTTTATTTTGCCCGGATTCAAGGGGAACAAGCAGATAAAGGCATATTATGTAGACACAGGTGGTAGATCAGCTATTTTTTGTTTTTATTGAACACTATGAATGAACTACATCTACATCTACATCCATACTCCGCAAGCCACCTGACGGTGTGTGGCGGAGGGTACCTTGAGTACCTCTATCGATTGTCCCTTCTATTCCAGTCTCGTATTGTTCGTGGAAAGAAGGATTGTCGGTATGTCTCTGTGTGGGCTCTAATCTCTCTGATTTTATCCTCATGGTCTCTTCGCAAGATATACGTAGGAGGGAGCAATAGACTGCTTGACTCCTCGGTGAAGGTACGTTCTCGAAACTTCAACAAAAGCCCGTACCGAGCTACTGAGCGTCTCTCTTGCAGAGTCTTCCACTGGAGCTTATCTGTGATCTCCGTAACGCTTTCGCGATTACTAAATGATCCTGTAACGAAGCGCGCTGATCTCCGTTGGATCTTCTCTACTTCTTCTATCAACCCTATCTGGTACGGATCCCACACTGCTGAGCAGTATTCAAGCAGTGGCGAACAAGCGTACTGTAACCTACTTCCTTTGTTTTCGGATTGCATTTCCTTAGGATTCTTCCAGTGAATTTCAGTCTGGCATCTGCTTTACTGACGATCAACTTTATATGATCATTCCACTTTAAATCACTCCTGGAGCGTACTCCCAGATAATTTATGGAATTAACTGCTTCCAGTTGCTGACCTGCTATATTGTAGCTAAATGATAAGAGATCTTTCTATGTATTCGCAGCACATTACACTTGTCTACATTGAGATTCAATTGCCATTCCCTGCACCATGCGTCGATTCGCTGCAGATCCTCCTGCGTTTCAGTACAATTTTCCATTGTCACAACCTCTCTATATACCACAGCATCATCCGCAAAAGCCTCAGTGAACTTCCGATGTCATCCACAAGGTCATTTATGTATATTGTGAATAGCAACGGTCCTACGACACTCCTGAAATCCTGAAATCACTCTTACTTCGGAAGACGTCTCTCCATTGAGAATGACATGTTGCGTTCTGTTATCTAGGAAGTCTTCAATCCAATCACACAATTGGTCTGATAGTCCATATGCTCTTACTTTGTTCATTAAACGACTGTGGGGAACTGTATCGAACGCCTTGCGGAAGTCAAGAAACACGGCATCTACCTGGGAACCCGTGTGTGTCTATGGCCCTCTGAGTCTCGTGGACGAATAGCGCGAGCTGGTTCCACACGATCGTGTTTTTCGAAACCCATGCTGATTCCTACAGAGTAGATTTCTAGTCTCCAGAAAGTCATTATACTCGAACATAATACCTGTTCCAAAATTCTACAACTGATCGACGTTAGAGAGCATTTAATTTATTACTGTCAGCATAATTTCCTTCGTCTTCTATTATTTCATAGAAGTGGCGGACAAATCTTTACTCTTTTAAGGCAAGTCAGACATTGTACTTCACTGCTATTCAGGGCCCACTGTAGCATTAACGCCGCCCCGGACGGAAAGTGCACATCCAAGGGGACGGGCGGCTGGAGATGTTGGATGTGTCCACACATTATAATAAAATATTTATATTTCTGATTTACAAATTTCTAGACTTTGTCAATTATTATTAATATTATTATTACTACTGCTGTTGTTATTGTTGTATTCATTTCCCACCAAATGACTATTCCGAATCACGGCCCTCTCAAAATTGAAAGCCAGGGTGGTGGCCTTTCCCATCCGCACCTGCCCCCTTGTAATTACCTAATGTAAATATTTTATTTATTAAACGAAAATTTAAGTCTTTTAAATAATATAAAAATCATGTTTTTAAATGGATGTAATTATTTATGAATAATAACGTAAGCTGTTTATATTTTATCTCATTCACGATGAGCCCATTTCGACAAATTGCCATCGTCAGGTGCTCTGTAAATACACAGATAAGCGAAGGTTAATACAGTGGTTTTGTAATATATCATTAGATGTTTTACCTTACACGTAACGTCGTTGCTGTCATGTCCTGTGTGTTTTGGAATTATTACTTTGTCCAGGTGTAGTATGGAGATGTGTATCGGATGTTACTTGTTTCCATGTATTCTACTTTTCTGACAGCCTGGATGACAGTGGGCCAGCGATGTTACATGTTTGCATAGTTACCATTATAAACAAGTGTTGTGTGAAATTCAGTTGTTTATTATTATTTTTCATATAGGTTTGTTTCTAATTATGTTTCTGCCTAAAGTTAGTTTTAATTTTATATGACATTTTTTATTTTACGTTTTTAATTTTTTCGTAATAATTGTTGTTGTCTATGATTTATGTTGGTGTTCTGTCATGTTGTTATCGCTGTTACTATAAATATGTGTTGTTTAGAATCACTGATATTATTGTTTTACCCGTTTTCCCGATTTATAATGTGAATATACTTTTTGTGCTTTAGGTCGGTTTGTTCGTTCAGTAAATTGGTAATTTTCAAGAATGATTGCCTATCGATGTCGCGGGGTCCAAACGATGCATATCGAACGTACGATCGTAAATCGATCATGCTACCACGTTGGCGGGCGTTGTGATCGTCATTTTTATCTGTTTTCCGTCGTTCCCTTACTTGCTCTAAATTACGTGCCTCCGCGAATTATTTGTGAGTTGCTAGGGAAACCCATACAATTTACGTCGTTAGTGAGTGGGATGTCTGGTGTTCTTGGCGTTTCTTCGGCAGATTCTCTCACATGGAAGAATCTAATTCCATATTTATGCAACGTACAAAATTATTCGGCTTTTTGTAGTAAATATGGAGTACTACCGGACGAGGAAAGAATGGACTGTGTAGACTGAGGTGGTGCGAAATACGTAAAACTTCGTAAGAACAGTTTCGATGCTGAAATACCGGTCAATTTCATTGCGGACAGTGCGAAAAACGAACAAGTATCAGGAAGAATACATGGTTCGTCTCTTTCAAATTATCCATCCACACCACCGTAATGGACTTTCACATGACAACAACACCGACGACGACTAAGATAAGTCGTCTCCTTTGCAATTACTAGTATTTTTGTAATGTTGTTCTTTTGTCGTTACTGTAGTGGCCAACGTAAACATGCTCATAACGCCCGCCAGAGTCGCATGATCGATTTACGATCGGACGTTCGATATGTA
Source organism: Schistocerca nitens (assembly GCF_023898315.1). Classification (NCBI taxonomy): domain Eukaryota; kingdom Metazoa; phylum Arthropoda; class Insecta; order Orthoptera; family Acrididae; genus Schistocerca; species Schistocerca nitens. The sequence continues at coordinate 134,397,555 of NC_064624.1, forward strand.
TCGTTGGACCCCGCGACTTCGATAGGCAATCATTCTTGGAAATTACCAGTAAAGTTGTTGGGTTGCTGTATGCATGTAAATATATCTCTATTTCCTCAAGGATGTTCATCAATGTTCCCTTTTGCGTAATATGGTTGATTTATAGTGCTTCGTTTATGGGTTTTACATAGTGTTTCTCTGCTTGTAAATGCTGAAAAAATGTGGATGGGTTGTTTTCACTTTTCTTTACATCTAGTTTTGAAGTTTCTACCGCCGGCCGCGGTGGTCTAGCGGTTCTAGGCGCGCAGTCCGGAACCGCGCGACTGCTACGGTCGCAGGTTCGAATCCTGCCTCGGGCATGGATGTGTGTGATGTCCTTAGGTTAGTTAGGTTTAAGTAGTTCTAAGTTCTAGGGGACTGATGACCACAGATGTTAAGTCTCATAGTGCTCAGAGCCATTTGAACCATTTTTTGAAGTTTCTACCTGTTTGCCCTATGTATAATTTGTGACATGTGTTACACGAAATTTTATAAACGCCGCGATTGTTGTGTATGGGAATTTTCGAACTGCTTTTGTGAATTTTGTGTTTGAGACTGTGTGTGTTTTGAAATGCAAATGCGATGTCGGCAGAAAAGTAGCATATATGGAAAACAAGTAACATCCGATATACATCTCCACTGTACTCTGGGAGAAAGTAATAATTCCGAAACACGCAGGCTATGACAGCAACAATGTAGCGTGTAAGGTGAAACACCTAATGTTTCATTGTAAATTTTTGGATCATAATTACAAAACTATTATATTACGACCAGACCATCCCTTATCTATGTATTTGCAGAGCACCTGAGGATGGCAATTTGCCGAAATAGGCTCATTGTGAATGAAATAAAATATAAAGAACTTACATAGTAGTGTAGCTGGCTATTATTCATAAATAATCATGTCATTAAAAGACTATTTTGCACTGCGGGCCCCAAAGAACAAATGAAATGGATATAAGTTACAAAATTACATTATGTGCAAGACAGAAAGTGACGTATCACTAGAATAAACGAGTACAGCATAATATCATAGTTACTCAAGACATAGTTACACTAGACTAGACCAACATTCTTCAAACTGATCTGCGGACCGGTTCCAGTCCACGAAAATTTCGTTCCAGTCCACCAAGAACTTTTCTGTTGGTGTCTGTCACCACACCAACATTATTTCCTAATATTGTGTATCTCTTTTTTTGCCGCTACTACGTACATCGATTCTGGAGTCCTACGACCAAATTTTGTTTTAGTGGCACGAAAGTGAGTATGAGGGCTTTGACACAGATCGATCACGGCACGGCACGATGTTCATTCCGCATCTTTCTTTGGCAGTTGGTACGACCAAAAGTCACAACAGTTGTAGAACGAAGACTTAAATCGTTCCGATTTATGCAGCCCTAAAAATAAAATAAAATAAAATAAACGGTATGACAGTAGTATGTATGGAAAGAAATCAGGAGAAAAGTAATGATGACATCTAAAATATTCCACGAAAAAGTTATACCACTGGATGCAGTAGGTAAAGTGCTACCTGCATTCGCTTTCGCCTGTCTTAGCCAGCCGTCTAAAAATTTTTCCTAGCTTCTGCGAAACACGGCAAAAAGTTTGAAGAGCAGTAGTCTACATCGCTCTTAGCATAACAGACACCGAATATTTTAGCGAAAGGATTTAACATTTTTCCCCACTTTGATGTTGCAAACATCTTTCTGGCTTTCGATTCCTAATGTAAGGACAGATAAAGAATTTATCACATTCAGATTAGCTAAATGACTCATTTAAGTGTTAGGGATCTGTACTGCGAACTGAACTATTACAGAGAGCCAGTATCGTTTATGTCACAACAATGGCAGGTGTCAATGCTTGATAATCGTGATCGCGTAGTTTCTTCGCAAATTTATGCATAGAATATTTGATCAGATGTTCGATCCGGATATAATGCCCAACAAGTTAATTGATGTGTTTTTCCTGTGGCGTAGCCTTCCAGTTGTTGTAGTTGTTGTCTTCAGCCCTGTGACTGGTTTGATGCAGCTCTCCATGCTAATCTATCCTGTTCAAGCTGCTTTATCTCCCAGTACTTACTGCACCCTACATCCTTCTGAATCTGCTTAGTGCATTCATCTCTTGGTCTCCCTTTACGAGTTTTACCCTCCATGCTGCCCTCCAATGTTAAATTTGTGATCCCTTGATGCCTCAGAATATGTCCTACCAACCGGTCCCTTCTTCTAGTCAAGTTCTGCCACAAACTCCTCTTCTCCCCAATTCTATTAAATACCTCCTCATTAGTTATGTGATCTACCCATCTAATCCTCAGCATTCTTCTGTAGCACCACTTTCGAAAACTTCTATTCGCTTCTTGTCTAAACTATTTATCGTCCATGTTTGACTTCCATACATGGCTACACTCCATACAAATACTTTCAGAAACGACTTCCTGACACTTAAATCAATACTCGATGTTAACAAATTTCTCTTCTTCAGAAACGCTTTCCTACCCATTGGCAGTCTACATTTTATATCCTCTCTACTTCAACCATCATCACTTATTTTGCTCCCCAAATAGCAAAACTCCTTTACTACTTCAAGTGTCTCATTTCCTAATCTAATTCCCTCAGCATCACCCGACTTAATTCGACTACATTCCATTATCCTCGTTTTGCTTTTGTTGATGTTCATCTTATATTCTCCTTTCAAGACACTGTCCATTCCATTCAACTGCTCTTCCAAGTCCTTTGCTGTCTCTGACAGAATTACAATGTCATCGGCGAACCTCAACGTTTTTATTTCTTCTCCATTGACTTTAATACCTACTCCGAATTTTTCTTTTGTTTCCTTTACTGCTTGCTCAATATACAGATTCAATAACATTGGGGACAGGCTACAACCCTGTCTCACTCCCTTCCCAACCGCTGCTTCCCTTTCATGCCCCTCTACTCTTATAACTGGCATCTGATTTCTATACAAATGGTAAATAGCGTTTCGCTCCCTGTATTTTACCCCTGCCACCTTTAGAATTTGAAAAAGAGTATTCCAATCAACATTGTCAAAAGCTTTCTCTTAGTCTACAAATGCTAGAAATGTAGCTTTGCCTTTCCTTAATCTATTCTCTAAGATAAGTCGTAGGGTCTGTATTGCCTCACGTGTTCCAACATTTCTGCGGAATCCAAACTGATCTTCGCTGAGGTCGGCTTCTACCAGTGTTTCCATTCGTCTGTAAAGAATTCACGTTAGTATTTTGCAGCTGTGACTTATTAAACTGATAGTTCGGTAATTTTCACATCTGTCAACACCTGGCATCTTTGGGATTGGAATTATTATATTCTTCTTGAAGTCTGAGGGTATTTCGCCTGTCTCATACATCTTGCTAACCAGATGGTAGAGTTTTGTCAGGACTGGCTCTCCCGAGGCCGTCAGTAGTTCTAATGGAATGTTGTCTACTCCCGGGGCCTTGTTTCGACTCAGGTCTTTCAGTGCTCTGTCAAACTCTTCACGCAGTATTGCATCTCCCATTTTATCTTCATCTACATCCTCTTCCATTTCCATAATATTGTCCTCAAGTACATCGCCCTTGTATAGACCCTCTATATACTCCTTCCACCTTTCTGCTTTCCCTTCTTTGCTTAGAACTGGGTTTCCATCTGAGCTCTTGATATTCATACAAGTGGCTCTCTTGTCTCCAAAGGTCTCTTTAATTTTCCTGTAGGCAGTATCTATCTTACCCCTAGTGAGATAAGCCTCTACATCCTTACATTTAGCTATCCCTGCTTAGCCATTTTGCACTTCGTGTTGATCTCATTTTTGAGACGTTTGTATTCCGTTTTGCGGCTTCATTTACTGTGTTTTTATATTTTCTCCTTTCATCAATTAAATTCAATATTTCTTCTGTTACCCATGGATTTCTACTAGCCCTTGTCTTTTTACCTACTTGATCCTCTGCTGCTGCCTTCACTACTTCATCCCTCAGAGCTACCCATTCTTCTTCTACTGTATTTCTTTCCCCGATTCCTGTCAATTGTTCCTTTATGCTCTCCCTGAAACTCTGTACAACCTCTGGTTCTTTCAGTTTATCCAGGTCCCATCTCCTTAAATTCCCACCTTTTTGCAGTTTCTTCAGTTTTAATCTACAGTTCATAACCAATACATTGTGGTCAGAGTCCACATCTGCCCCTGGAAATGTCTTACAATTTAAAATCTGGTTCCTAAATCTCTGTCGTACCATTATATAATCTATCTGATACCTTTTAGTATCTCCAGGGTTCTTCCATGTATACAACCTTCTATCATGATTCTTAAACCAAGTGTTAGCTATGATTAAGATGTGCTCTGTGCAAAATTCTACCAGGCGGCTTCCTCTTTCATTTCTTAGCCCCAATCCATATTCACCTACTACGTTTCCTTCTCTCCCTTTTCCTACACTCGAATTCCAGTCACCCATGACTATTAAATTTTCGTCCCCCTTCACTACCTGAATAATTCCTATTATCTCGTCACACATTTCTTAAATTTCTTCATCATCTACAGAGCTAGTAGGCATATAAACTTGTACTACTGTAGTAGGCATGGGCTTCGTGTCTATCTTGGCCACAATAATGCGTTCATTCACTATGCTGTTGGTAGTAGCTTACCCACATTCCTATTTTTTTTATTCATTATTAAACCTACTCCTGCATTACCCCTATTTGATTTTGTATTTATAACCCTGTATTCACCTGACCAAGAGTCTTGTTCCTCCTGCCACCAAACTTCACTAATTCCCACAATATCTATTTTTAACCTATCCATTTCCCTTTTTAAATTTTCTAACCTACCAGCCCGATTACGGGATCTGACATTCCAAACTCCGATCCGTAGAACGCCAATTTTCTTTCTCCTGATAACAACATCCTCTTGAGTAGTCCCCGCCTGGAGATCCGAATGGGGGAGTATTTTACCTCTGGAGTACTTTACCCAAGAGGATGTCATCATCATTTAACCATACAGTAAAGCTGCATGCCCTCGGGAAAAATTACGGCTGTAGTTTCCCCTTGTTTTCAGCCGTTCGCAGTACCAGCACAGCAAGGCCATTTTGGTTAGTGTTGCTAGGCCAGATCAGTCAATCATCCATACTGTTGCCCCTGCAACTACTGAAAAGGCTGCTGCCCCTCTTCAGGAACCACACATTTGTCTGTCCTCTCAACAGATACCGCTCCATTGTGGTTGCACCTACGGTACGGCCATCTGTATCGCTGAGGTGCGCAAGCCATCCCACCAACGGCAAGATCCATGGTTCATGGGGGTAGGGCCTTCGAGTTAAATACCTACAAAGGGAAGATACTCGTTAAATGATTACATATGTTAAGAAAACATCTCTATGTTTTATCACGACATTCCTACAAGGGATACATTACGCCTGAAAACTGAAACAAAATTTACATCAATTTTCGTATCGATTCCGTCTGATAGAACGAATGAAACAGTATTTTTTATAAACCGTACTTCCCCTTCAAATATTTTAAAACAACACATCCCAAAGTTTTTTGAAATCAAATAATACAGTCTATCTGTTCCTAGAGAATAAGATATTATGTAAAAAGCTTGGGAAAATTCGGTTGGGAGAGGGAGTGTGCCGACCACAGCCATTACGTAATTACCTATGTCAAGTTCGCCGTGGCCTAATGTTGGTAAGTACCTACCACAAATGAGCTGAATTTTGGAGCACACATGCAGGTAACAGGTAGATTCCAGCAGTACCAAATACTTAGATGTGGCGCAAGTCAATAGTGATTTATACAATGAACTTAAATCCACGTAGGCTAATTTCACTAGAAAATTTTATGAGAGTTAGCAACTTGGGATCAAACAAGAGAACCAGTCACATGCAATAAAAAAGAGAATCAGTTTTTTGCTTATTTCCTGAGGTTTGCCGTAACGGACATTTGCCCTTTCAACGTATGCCTGTTCACAAAAGAAATACGTTTTCGAAATAATTTTACAGATCCAGTATCTTTTGTTTAGGAGTTATGTTACTTATACACATGTAGACTTGGTGTCCCGACCGACACGGTGGACGTTGAAAGAAATAACTCCAGGCCGATGCGGGCTCGTCTTCATCTGTTCATTTCAGCTGGAGGTGACACTACTGTGAATGAATTGCGTCTCACGACCCGCTGGTCACAATGCTGATTGGCTGAAGTTAAATTCATGACGTCATACACAGAAGCCAATCAGAAGCATAGGTGAGATCTGAACGAATGCAGCATCTCTGCTACACTCATTCTCGTATTCACACTTGATGCGACCGAATATCTCAGCATCTTGTGAGACTGAGTTACTCCGTTGAAATGGCTGGTTACATTGCATGTTATGTATGTGATAGAGAATATTCAGCGAGAAAGCATCATTTGAGAAATGGGTATAAAATACAGCCAGCTGAAGAAGCTACGATAAAGTGCTCAAAAAGTGGCTGCAGGTTTAAATGTAATTTTTTGGCAAAGTTGCGACTACAAGATTAGATTAGATTAGATTAGCACTTGTTCCATAGATCATGAATACGACACTTCGTAATGATGTGGACCGTTTCAGGTTAATAAAAGGTGTCTATAGAAGATATTACATTACACAAACTATTACATCACACTTAATATTTTTAATTTTTTTTATGGGGTTGGGGAAATTACCCACTTACTATATCCAAAAATTCATCTAATGAGTAGAAGGACTTGGTATTAAGAAATTCCTTTAATTTCCTTTTAAATGCTATATGGCTATCTGTCAGACTTTTGATTCTAGTAGGTAAGTGACCAAAGACTTTTATGGCAGCATAATTTACCCCCTTCTGAGCCAAAGTTAGATGTAACCTTGAGTAGTGAAGATCATCCTTTCTCCTAGTGTTGTAGCCATGTACGCTACTAGTACTTTTGAATTCGTTCGGATTGTTAATAACAAATTTCATAAATATATATATATATATATATATATATATATATATATATATATATATATATATATATATATATACATATTTTGTGAGGTTACAGTGAAGATCTCTAGCTCTTTAAACAAATGTCTGCAGGATGATCTTGAATGAGCTCCAGCAGTTATCCTGATTACACGCTTTTGTGCAATGAGCACTCTTTTACTCAATGATGAGTTACCCAGAATATGATGCCATACGAAAGCAGAGAAAGAAAACAGGGATGGTAAGCTAATTCATTGAGATGTATATCGCCAAAATTTGCAATGACCCTAATAGCATAAGGAGCTGAACTCAAACGTTTCAGCAGATCCTCAGTGTTCTTTTTTTTTTTCAGTTCAACCCCTCATCAAAGCACACATCTAGAAATTTTGAATATTCTACCTTAGCTACCGATTTCTGATCGAACTGGAGCAGGAGCACATGGTTGAGATGGTAAAAGAAATTAGTGAATTCCAAGCGAAGGATGGTAAGTTAAGTGTACACTGCCCACCTAAATTAATGTCGTCCATTGTTGATTATTACATACTTGCCTGACCCGTGGCTATTAGATCTTGTTTTTGTTGGTCAATTGAACATGTGCTTATTTGAAAGCCTGAAAAGACGCATTTTGCATAAACTGTAAACTTACTGTATGCTACATTAAATATAGGTTAAATTGTTGCAAATAAGTCCAGTACACACAAATTTAAATGATTAAAATGACACCAGTAACTGTATGGTGTCAGTAACTCGTGAGGGTATCTAACAGTGAAGTTTGTGTTTTTGACTCCTGCCGTTTACTTTGCATTTATTGATTGTGAATGTAATTGTTTTTCGTCGATGCTTTGATTTTAGACTTTCTGAAGTGGAAGTCTGAGGCTGACTTTGAACTTTCCCAGCACCCTGCCTTCTGTGTTGGGCGACAATGCCTCCACTGCAGTTTAAGGTTTACGTTTTATCCGTGAGAGTGAATTTTATACTTCTATGTAGGTTTTAGGGCATATGTTCTGTGTCCTCCACCCTAGTGCTTTTAGGGTGGAGGTTTTAATGTGTTGCAGAGTGGCTGGCTTTCCCTTTATTATTCTCGTAGTTGGCCAGCCACTGTAATCTGCTTTCATGTCTTACTCTCTTCTGTTTCTAGGCGCTACAGTCTGGAACCGCCAACCGCTACGATTACAGGTTCGAATCCTGCCTCGGACATGGATGTGTGTGATGTTCTTAGGTTAGTTAGATTTAAGTAGTTCTAAGTTCTAGGGGACTGATGATCAAAGAAGTTAAGTCCCATAGTGCTCAGAGCGATTTGAACCATCTCTTCTGTCCCTAGCGTCTCTGTTGTTTTCTTGTCTTCTTTTGTTCCTTTTATTGTTCGTTGCCTTTCCTACGTTCTTGTGGCTTTTCCTTTCTTTCCATTTTGTGTTATGTGTTTTGTCCGTTTTATTCTCACACTTGTGGCATTGTTTTATTAGGAACAAGGGACCGAAGACCTCGTAGTTTGGTCCCTTCTCCCACCTTTAAACCAACCAACGAACCAACCAACCATTGCCTTTCTGCAGATCAGTAGTTCTGATTGAGAAGCCGTCGCTGGTGAGTATTACCTTAATTGTAAAATTTTTCTGGCCTTTCAGTGATCCTCAAGTACATGAGTCAAACTTGTGATTAAAATATTGCGTGAAAGTTTCAGAATCGATTGTCAGGCTTGCTTTTAGTTATATGTAGTTCACTTTATTGCCTTATTTTGCCACTGTACGAAGCCCATGCCTACTACAGTAGTACAAGTTTATATGCCAACTAGCTCTGCAGAGGATGAAGAAATTGATAAAATGTATGATGAGATAAAAGAAATTATTCAGGTAGTGAAGGGAGCCGAAAATTTAATAGTCATGGGTGACTGGAATTCGAGAGTAGGAAAAGGGAGAGAAGGAAACATAGTAGGTGAATATGGATTGGGGTTAAGAAATGAAAGAGGAAGCCGCCTGGTAGAATTTTGCACAGAGCATAACTTAATCATAGCTAATACTTGGTTCAAGAATCATAAAAGAAGGTTGTATGTGTGGAAGAATCCGGGAGATACTAAGAGGTATCAGACAGATTATATAATGGTAAGAGAGAGATTTAGGAACCAGGTTTTAAATTGTAAGACATTTCCAGGGGCAGATGTGGACTCTGACCACAATCTATTGGTCATGAACTGTAGATTAAAACTGAAGAAACTGCAAAAAGGTGGGAATTTAAGGAGATGGGACCTGGATAAACTGAAAGAACCAGAGGTTGTACAGAGTTTCAGGGAGAGCATAAGGGAACAATTGACAGGAATGGGGGAAAGAAATACAGTAGAAGAAGAATGGGTAGCTCTGAGGGATGAAGTAGTGAAGGCAGCAGAGGATCAAGCAGGTAAAAAGACGAGGGCTAGTAGAAATCCTTGGGTAACAGAAGAAATATTGAATTTAATTGATGAAAGGAGGAAATATTAAAACGCAGTAAATGAAGCAGGCAAAAAGGAATACAAACGTCTGAAAAATGAGATCGACAGGAAGTGGAGAATGGCTAAGCAGGGATGGCTCACTAGGCGCAAGATAGATACAGCCTACAGGAAAATTAAAAAGACCTTTGGAGAAAAGAGAGCCACTTGTATGAATATCAAGAGCTCAGATGGAAACCCAGTTCTAAGCAAAGAAGGGAAAGCAGAAAGGTGGAAGGAGTATATAGAGGGTCTATACAAGGGCGCTGTACTTGAGGACAATAATATAGGAAAGGAAGAGGATGTAGATGAAGATGAAATGGGAGATACGATACTGCGTGAAGAGTTTGACAGAGCACTGAAAGACCTGAGTCGAAACAAGGCCCCGGGAGTAGACAACATTCCATTAGAACTACTGACGGCCTTGGGAGAGCCAGTCCTGACAAAACTCTACCATCTGGTGAGCAAGATGTATGAGACAGGCGAAATACCCTCAGACTTCAAGAAGAATATAATAATTCCAATCCCAAAGAAAGCAGGTGTTGACAGATGTGAAAATTACCGAACTATCAGTTTAATAAGTCACAGCTGCAAAATGCTAATGCGAATTCTTTACAGACGAATGGAAAAACTGGTAGAAGCCGAAATATGGGAAGATCAGTTTGAATTCCGTAGAAATGTTGGAACACGTGAGGCAATACTGACCCTACGACTTATCTTAGAAGAAAGATCAAGGAAAGGCAAACCTACGTTTCTAGCATTTGTAGACTTAGAGAAAGCTTTTGACAATGTTGACTGGAATACTCTCTTTCAAATTCTAAAGGTGGTAGGGGTAAAATACAGGGAGCGAAAGGCTATTTACAATTTGTACAGAAACCAGATGGCAGTTATAATAGTCAAGGGGCACAAAAGGGAAGCAGTGGTTGGGAAGGGAGTGGGACAGGGTTGTAGCCTCTCCCCGATGCTATTCAATCTGTATATTGAGCAAGCAGTAAAGGAAACAAAAGAAAAGTTTGGAGTAGGCTTTAAAATCCATGGAGAAGAAATAAAAACTTTGAGGTTCGCCGATGACATTGTAATTCTGTCAGAGACAGCAAAGGAGGTGGAAGAGCAGTTGAATGGAATGGACAGTGTCTTGAAAGGAGGATATAAGATGAACATCAACAAAAGCAAAACGAGGATAATGGAATGTAGTCGAATTAAGTCGGGTGATGCTGAGGGAATTAGATTAGGAAATGAGACGCTTAAAGTAGTAAAGGAGTTTTGCTATTTGGGGAGCAAAATAACTGATGATGGTCGAAGTAGAGAGGATATAAAATGTAGACTAGAAATGGCAAGGAAAGCGTTTCTGAAGAAGAGAAATTTGTTAAAATCGAGTATAGATTTAAATGTCAGGAAGTCGTTTCTGAAAGTATTTGTATGGCGTGTAGCCATGTATGGAAGTGAAAAATGGACGATAAATAGTTTGGACAAGAAGAGAATAGAAGCTTTTGAAATGTCCTACAGAAGAATGCTGAAGATTAGATGGGTAGATCACATAACTAATGAGGAGGTATTGAATAGAATTGGGGAGAAGTGGAGTTTGTGGCACAACTTGACTGGAAGAAGGGATCGGTTGGTAGGACATGTCCTGAGGCATCAGGGGATCACAAATTTAGCATTGGAGGGCAGTGTGGTGGGTAAAAATCCTAGAGGGAGACCAAGAGATGAATACACTAAGCAGATTCAGAAGGATGTAGGTTGCAGTAAGTACTGGGAGATGAAGAAGCTTGCACAGGATAGAATAGCATGGAGAGCTGCATCAAACCAGTCTCAGGACTGGAGACCACAACAACAACAGATATGGAAAAGGCATTTGATAACATTATGTGGCAAGAGATGTTCAGAGTGCTGAGGAAAAGTGGAATAAAGTACAAAGACATCCGTGTGATAGTTTCTATAAGAATGAGGTGGTAGTGATTAGGAACTGTCACCATGAACAAGAAGCAAATATTAGAAAAGGGGTAAGGCAAGGATGTGTTCTCTCTCCTCTTATATTCAATGCTTACATCCAGGAAGCTGTAGACCAAGGTCGAGAAACTACTGAGGTGGGGATGAAAATTAATGGGCAGAAGATAGACATGCTACGTTATGGAGATGTCACGGAGACAAAAGAAAATCTCGAGAAAGTCCTCAGAACAAAGGAAAAAATTATATTCAATCAGTATGGAATGAGAATAAACAACAATAAGGCTAAAGTGATGGCATGAAGTACAGGAGCAGAATATGAACCTCTGAGAATGAGAATTGGAAGAGAGGAGCTGGAAGTGATAGAGGAATTTACTTACCTGGGAAGCAAAATCACAAGATATTGTAGAAGCCGGAAGGAAATTGCGACTAGAATACAAAAGGACAAAATTTCATTTAATCAGAGAAGGAACTTACTCACCAGGAACAACATCAGTGTGAAAATAAAGAAACATATCACGAAAGGTTTTGTTTGGAGTGTGGCCCTATACGGTTGTGAAACTTGGACGATTGGAAGAGAAGAGAGAAGATGGCTAGAGGTCCTGGAGATGTGGTGCTATAGAAGGATGATGAAGATCAGCTGGAGAAACAAAGTAACAAATGAAGAGGTGCTTAGAGGAGTACAGGAAACCAGATCTCTGTGGAGGCACATCCAAACAAGAAGAGACAAACTTGTAGGGCACATCCTACGACACAACATCATTGGTACAATAGCAGAAGGAGCTATTGAGGGAAGGAATCGGCGGGAGCGACCAAGGATATCATACAAGCAACAGATCATGAATGACATTGGATGTAAGACATATGTGGAAAAGAAGAGGAAGGCAGACAGAAGAGCGGAATGGCGCATTGCTGCAAACCAACCTCAGGGTTGAACAGTAAGAGAAGAAGAAGTTAGTTTTTACTTTTTTGCAGTGAAGGAACATTGTTTTTTACTGTTAAGAAATTAATATTGTTATGGATATGTGATCTGGAGCAAAAGGTGTGAATATATTGATTGTCAGTTCATATGAATACAATTTGTGATGGAAGCACGAATGCAGTTGTAAAAGACCAGATGTTGTGATCCATATTGACCACAATAATGGTGATTGTAATGCCATGTACTTGGGTGTGTGAGAGCAGGTGTAATGCATTACAGTAATGCAAGTGTGGAAGTAAGTTCTGAAATACTTATGTATTGCCCTGAGTTATTGCATGTGTCATAGTAATCTATTTAAGAATACATCTGGATAGACTAAAGGCAACACATTTATTTTTCTTGTCAGCATGTTAAACATGGTGGATCAGGGCATCTGCAACTGCAATAATGGATTTGAGACTAGACAAAAACACCAGTTACAATGCTCTGACTTGTACTTGTAGACCTCTTAACCATTTGAAAATAGCCTCGGTAGCTGAAACAGAGATATATCACATTGCAACTGGTGCTGTAATCTGGTCTCAGTTTATACTTCCATCCCCATTGTGTTAATGGCATCTTCAGTACTGTTGGAAGGGTACGCTGAATATTCTGTTAAGCCATTTGTTAAACTATCAAGTTTATAAGTACTTAGAAACTGTTATATTGCATGAATTTATTTCTTACTGTCAGCACTAAGTTTTAGATGTGTATGGGCTTCTGTACAGTCCATGGCTTGTAGGCCTACCGGGGAAACTCTCCATGTATAACAAAGAGTAACGCGTTGTGCTTGGTACCCATGTTGGTGATGTGGCAACCCAAGCGATGTTGTTGTTGTGGTCTTCAGTCCTGAGACTGGTTTGATGCAGCTCTCCATGCTACTCTATCCTGTGCAAGCTTCTTCATCTCCCAGTACTTACTGCAACCTACATCCTTCTGAATCTGCTTAGTGTATTCATCTCTTGGTCTCCCTCTACGATTTTTACCCTCTACGCTGCCCTCCAATGCTAAATTGGTGATACCTTGATGCCTCAGAACATGTCCTACCAACCGGTCCCTTCTTCTAGTCAAGTTGTGCCACAAACTCCTCTTCTCCCCAGTTCTATTCAATACCTCCTCATTAGTTATGTGATCTACCCATCTAATCTTCAGCATTCTTCTGTAGCACCACATTTCGAAAGCTTCTATTATCTTCTTGTCCAAACTATTTATCGTCCATGTTTCACTTCCATACATGGCTACACTCCATACAAATACTTTCAGAAACGACTTCCTCACACTTAAATCTATACTCAATGTTAACAAATTTCTCTTCTTCAGAAACGTTTTCCTTGCCATTGCCAGTCTACATTTTATATCCTCTCTACTTCGACCATCATCAGAGAAGCACTATCACACGCGCTTGTTCAGAGAAGCTGTAGAAATCCAAAAACACACGAACAGTTTCAACAAGAAAGAGGAAAGCCTTAAGGTAAACGGATCCTGGCTTCCCGTACTGCAGCGAACGACCGTCGCAGGTAGCAAGAGGAGAACCGCACCGGAAATGACCGCGGAGAAGCCCTCGGACATTGGCGCGCCAGGTACATATAGTCTGCGGCCGCGAGCTCGCCTCCAGTTCACCACCGGCAATGGAGGGTGAAGCTTTGACAATGCCAGCCACTCGTGCTGGCGAAACGTCAGAAAAATCATTAGATGAACGTCGGCCGAAGAACCCGAGACAGAAGCCGATAGGCAGTTTGTCAACAAGTGGCCACGAAAGCCTTAACAATTTTGCATCATCAGTTATTTTGCTCCCCAAATAGCAAAACTCCTTTACTACTTTAAGCGTCTCATTTCCCAATCTAATTCCCTCAGCATCACCCGACTTTATTCGACTACATTCCATTATCCTCGTTTTGCTTTTGTTGATGTTCATCTTATATACTCCTCTCAAGACACTGTCCATTCCATTCAACTGCTCTTCCAAGTCCTTTGCTGTCTCTGACAGAATTACAATGTCATCGGCGAACCTCAAGGTTTTTATTTCTTCTCCATGGATTTTAATACCTACTCCAAATTTTTCTTTTGTTTCCTTTACTGCTTGCTCAATATACAGATTGAATAACATCGGGGAGAGGCTACAACCCTGTCTCACTCCCTCCCCAACCACTGCTTCCCTTTCATACCCCTCGACTCTTATAACTGCCATCTGGTTTCTGTACAAATTGTAAACAGCCTTTCGCTCCCTATATTTTACCCCTGCCACCTTTAGAATTTGAAAGAGAGTATTCTAGTCAACATTGTCAAAAGCTTTCTCTAAGTCTACAAATGCTAGAAACGTAGGTCCGCCTTTGCTTAATCTTTCTTCTAAGATAAGTCATAAGAGGGGTAGCAGCCTTTTCAGTAGTTGCAAGGGCAACAGTCTGGATGATTGACAGATCTGGCCTTGTAACAATAACCAAAACGGCCTTGCTGTGCTGGTACTGCGAACGGCTGAAAGCAAGGGGAAACTACGGCCGTAATTTTTCCTGAGGGCATGCAGCTTTACTGTATGATTAAATGATGATGGCGTCCTCTTGGGTAAAATATTCCAGAGGTAAAATAGTCCCCCATTCGGATCTCCGGGCGGGGACTAAACAAGAGGATGTCGTTATCAGGAGAAAGAAAACTGGCGTTCTACGGATTTGAGCGTGGAATGTCAGATCCCTTAATCAGGCAGGTAGGTTAGAAAATTTAAAAAGGGAAATGGATAGGTTAAAGTTAGATATAGTGGGAATTGGTGCAGTTCGGTGGCAAGAGGAACAAGACTTCTGGTCAGGTGACTACAGGGTTATCAACACAAAGTCAAATAGGGGTAATGCAGGAGTAGGTTTAATAATGAATAAAAAAAATAGGAATGTGGGTAAGCTACTACCAACAGCATAGTGAATGAACGCATTATTGTGGCCAAGATAGACACGAAGCCCATGCCTACTACAGTAGTACAAGTTTATATGCCTACTAGCTCTGTAGATGATGAAGAAATTTAAGAAATGTGTGACGAGATAATAGGAATTATTCAGATAGTGAAGGGAGACGAAAATTTAATAGTCATGGGTGACTGGAATTCGAGTGTAGGAAAAGGGAGAGAAGGAAACGTAGTAGGTGAATATGGATTGGGGCTAAGAAATGAAAGAGGAAGCCGCCTGGTAGAATTTTGCACAGAGCACATCTTAATCATAGCTAACACTTGGTTTAAGAATCATGATAGAAGGTTGTATACATGGAAGAACCCTGGAGATACTAAAAGGTATCAGATAGATTATATAATGGTAAGACAGAGATTTAGAAACCAGGTTTTAAATTGTAAGACATTTCCAGGGCAGATGTGGACTCTGACCACAATCTATTGGTTATGAACTGTAGATTAAAACTGAAGAAACTGCAAAAAGGTGGGAATTTAAGGAGATGGGACCTGGATAAACTGAAAGAACCAGAGGTTGTACAGAGTTTCAGGGAGAGCATAAGGGAACAATTGACAGGAATGGGGGAAAGAAATACAGTAGAAGAGGAATGGGTAGCTCTGAGGGATGAAGTAGTGAAGGCAGCAGAGGATCAAATAGGTAAAAAGACGAGGGCTAGTAGAAATCCTTGGGTAACAGAAGAAATATTGAATTTAATTGATGAAAGGAGAAAATATAAAAATGCAGTAAATGAAGCAGGCAAAAAGGAATACAAATGTCTCAAAAATGAGTTCGACAGGAAGTTCAAAATGGCTATGCAGGGATGGCTAGAGGACAAATGTAAGGATGTAGAGGCTTTTCTCACTAACGGTGAGATAGATACTGCCTACAGGAAAATTAAAGAAACCTTTGGAGATAAGAGAACCACTTGTATGAATATCAAGAGCTCAGATGGAAACCCAGTTCTAAGCAAAGAAGGGAAAGCAGAAAGGTGGAAGGAGTATATAGAGGGTCTATACACAGGCGATGTACTTGAGGACAATATTATGGAAATGGAAGAGGATGTAGATGAAGATGAAATGGGAAATACGATACTGCGTGAAGAGTTTGACAGAACACTGAAAGACCCGAGTCGAAACAAGGCCCCGGAGTAGACAACATTCCATTGGAACTACTGACGGCCTTGGGAGAGCCAGTCCTGACAAAACTCTACCATCTGGTGAGCAAGATGTATGGAACAGGTGAAATACCCTCAGACTTCAAGAAGAATATAATAATTCCAATCCCAAAGAAAGCAGGTGTTGACAGATGTGAAAATTACCGGACAATCAGTTTAATAAGCCACAGCTGCAAAATACTAACACGAATTCCTTACAGACGAATGGAAAAACTAGTAGAAGCCGGCCTCGGGGAAGATCAGTTTGGACTCTGTAGAAATACTGGAACACGTGAGGCAATACTGACCTTACGACTTATCTTAGAAGAAAGATTAAGGAAAGGGAAACCTACATTTCTAGCATTTGTAGACTAAGAGAAAGCTTTTGACAATGTTGACTGGAATACTCTCTTTCAAATTCTAAAGGTGGCAGGGGTAAAATACAGGGAGCAAAAGGCTATTTACAATTTGTACAGAAACCAGATGGCAGTTATAAGAGTCGAGGGACATGAAAGGGAAGCAGCGGTTGGGAAGGGAGTAAGACAGGGTTGTAGCCTCTCCCCGATGTTATTCAATCTGTATGTTGAGCAAGCAGTAAAGGAAACAATAGAAAAATTTGGAGTAGGTATTAAAATCCATGGAGAAGAAATAAAAACTTTGAGGTTCGCCGATGACATTGTAATTCTGTCAGAGACAGCAAAGGACTTGGAAGAGCAGTTGAACGGAATGGATGGTGTCTTGATGGGAGGATATAAATGAACATCAACAAAAGCAAAACGAGGATAATGGAATGTAGTCGAATTAAGTCGGGTGATGTTGAGGGTATTTGATTAGGAAATGAGACACTTAAAGTAGTAAAGGAGTTTTGCTATTTGGGGAGCAAAATAACTGATGATGGTGGCAGTGGAGAGGATATAAAATGTAGACTGCCAATGGGTAGGAAAGCGTTTCTGAAGAAGAGAAATTTGTTAACATCGAGTATAGATTTAAGTGTCAGGAAGTCATTTCTGAAAGTATTTGTATGGAGTGTAGCCATGTATGGAAGTGAAACATGGACGGTAAATAGTTTGGACAAGAAGAGAATAGAAGCTTTCGAAATGTGGTGCTACAGAAGAATGCTGAAAATTAGATGGGTAGATCACATAACTAATGAGGAAGTATTGAATAGGATTGCGGAGAAGAGAAGTTTGTGGCACAACTTGACTAGAAGAAGGGATCGGTTGGTAGGAAATGTTCTGAGGCATCAAGGGATCACCAATTTAGTATTTGAGGGCAGCGTGGAGGGTAAAAATCGTAGGGGGAGACCAAGAGATGAATACACTAAGCAGATTCAGAAGGATGTAGGTTGCAGTAGGTACTGGGAGATGAAGAAGCTTGCACAGGATAGAGTAGCATGGAGAGCTGCATCAAACCAGTCTCAGGACTGAAGACCACAACGACAACAACAAGTCATAAGGTCAGTTATTAATATAGAAAATAAAATCTTTTTTGCAATGTTGTCTTTCAATTGTACCTTTATCCTTTTATTTGCATGTGCAGTTAAATCCTTTATTTGAAATACTACTTGATTACATTAAAATTAATTGCTGTGTTACTAGTGGAGAAAATTTAGATGTCTGCAGAGCAGTGTGTGTGGCATGAATTTGAAGCCCCTTATCACTTGATGGACCAAAGTCTGTTGTAACAATATATTGCAAAATAAAAATGTGTGCATAACAATTAGAAGATATTTTTAATTTCTGAATCACATTTCAATTTGGTTCATTACTAAGAGTTCAACAGAATAAAATTCAGTGCACTTAAGCTAAATATCTGATGTTCCCTTACATTTATTTAATGGCTCTGACTGTGGCAACTTCCTGAAAAATTTTGTACTTGCATTCCTACAGTAATTATTGACCGAGGAAATTAGTGGCAAAGAATTTCACAAATTGTTCAGTCTGAGGAAACAAGGTTCTACATCAACCAAGGTGCAAATTACTGAGCAGGGTGGTGAAGTTAGTATGATTTACAGAATATTGAGGACACTATTTTATTTGCTACAATTACTCATTTCCTTTTCAGTGTCATTCCAAGCTGCTTTAGAATTACACTCCTGGAAATTGAAATAAGAACACCGTGAATTCATTGTCCCAGGAAGGGGAAACTTTATTGACACATTCCTGGGGTCAGATACATCACATGATCACACTGACAGAACCACAGGCACATAGACACAGGTAACAGAGCATGCACAATGTCGGCACTAGTACAGTGTATATCCACCTTTCGCAGCAATGCAGGCTGCTATTCTCTCATGGAGATGATCGTAGAGATGCTGGATGTAGTCCTGTGGAACGGCTTGCCATGCCATTTCCACCTGGCGCCTCAGTTGGACCAGCGTTCGTGCTGGACGTGCAGACCGCGTGAGACGACGCTTCATCCAGTCCCAAACATGCTCAATGGGGGACAGATCCGGAGATCTTGCTGGCCAGGGTAGTTGACTTACACCTTCTAGAGCACGTTGGGTGGCACGGGATACATGCGGACGTGCATTGTCCTGTTGGAACAGCAAGTTCCCTTGCCGGTCTAGGAATGGTAGAATGATGGGTTCGATGACGGTTTGGATGTACCGTGCGCTATTCAGTGTCCCCTCGACGATCACCAGTGGTGTACGGCCAGTGTAGGAGATCGCTCCCCACACCATGATGCCGGGTGTTGGCCCTTTGTGTCTCGGTCGTATGCAGTCCTGATTGTGGCGCTCACCTGCATGGCGCCAAACACGCATACGACCATCATTGGCACCAAGGCAGAAGCGACTCTCATCACTGAAGACGACACGTCTCCATTCGTCCCTCCATTCACGCCTGTCACGACACCACTGGAGGCGGGCTGCACGATGTTGGGGCGTGAGCGGAAGACGGCCTAACGGTGTGCGGGACCGTAGCCCAGCTTCATGGAGACGGTTGCGAATGGTCCTCGCCGATACCCCAGGAGCAACAGTGTCCCTAATTTGCTGGGAAGTGGCGGTGCGGTCCCCTACGGCACTGCGTAGGATCCTACGGTCTTGGCGTGCATCCGTGCGTCGCTGCGGTCCGGTCCCAGGTCGACGGGCACGTGCACCTTCCGCCGACCACTGGCGACAACATCGATGTACTGTGGAGACCTCACGCCCCACGTGTTGAGCAATTCGGCGATACGTCCACCCGGCCTCCCGCATGCCCACTATACGCCCTCGCTCAAAGTCCGTCAACTGCACATACGGTTCACGTCCACGCTGTCGCGGCATGCTACCAGTGTTAAAGACTGCGATGGAGCTCCGTATGCCACGGCAAACTGGCTGACACTGACGGCGGCGGTGCACAAATGCTGCGCAGCTAGCGCCATTTGACGGCCAACACCGCGGTTCCTGGTGTGTCCGCTGTGCCGTGCGTGTGATCATTGCTTGTACAGCCCTCTCGCAGTGTCCGGAGCAAGTATGGTGGGTCTGACACACCGGTGTCAATGTGTTCTTTTTTCCATTTCCAGGAGTGTATTTTTAGAGTTTACAGTCTCATGTGCTTTACATCTAGCAGTTATATTTTTAGATTTATATACCTTTCCTTGTCTTCAGCACCTTTTGAGATTCATTTTTGAGAATAAGATTTTTTATGTACATTAATACTGTGCAATGCTTGGTTGGCAGAATTTACCAACCAGTAGGTAGCAAAGAGGAAAACTGTAAACTATTTTGGAGTGTTTCACCCAATTTTTATTGGTACAGAAGATGCTGTAATGATTCTTTCTAGTCAGTACAGCAGTTATTTGAAGATGGCCTTTAAGAGACTCTACAGTAATGTGGAGAATAATTTCATCATTACTGCATAAAGGTATTTCTATATTACTGGATGTTAACTGTACACTTGTTTTCACTGGGTATTCTTTACTACAAGTTGTCAGTGACTTTTTTTATAAACAATAATGCGTCTGAGCTGCAGTAACTGCACTCACAGTAAAGTTGTGTTTCACCTGTTTTTTGTACACACTTCACTGATGAGAACACCTCATTCCTGTTTTTGCAGTTTTAGAGCATTTTTCAGAGTGAAAGGTGAATTTGCATTTGCTACACTGGTCACTTTCTTTCTTAATGTTTTTAGCTACACATATTTCTCAACATGATATGCTTCAAATGTAAGAATTTTACATCAAAATGGACACTATGCTGCTAGGAAATTGAGAGCAATAGAAGTACTAATTGATTCTGAAACACCAGAGATTATGTGTTAACATGGACTGGAAGAAAATGTAATCAAGACATATAAAGTTCTTCCATTTGACAGCTGAAGTCTTCCATTTGTAAGATATGCGACTATTCAGCCTTTGCATGTAGAAATTCCATGGAAATGTCTTGATTGCTAAAAACTTTATGTATGACAGGTTTTTAGTCGTCATCAGATAATTGCGGCAAATTTACACAAAAGATGAATTACAAAAGCTAACAGATAATAATTATGAGGCCGAAGTAACATCAAGAATGGAAATACATACTGGGTACAAGTATGTACAATATGCTTAGACAGGCTCATATAAGTTCGCAATACAAGAAAAATGTACCGTCTCGTATGCAATTACCATTAGACAACATTTGGAACAGAAGATATTATCTGGGAACTTCATGTCAGACAGAAGACAGCAGACTTGAGGATTGTATTGTTTTAACTTGGCGCCAGGTGGCATTGATGTCAAGGATCAAGACAAACCGTGACATAGCTTTTATAATACACAAAACAATGTAAATATTCCAGGCACATTTTTGGATACAAGAAACTTGCATGTTCCAGTGGACAGGGGCATAACAGAGGCAGAGTTGCTATATATTTAAACAAAAAGGTAAAGGTTACCACTTTGTGAACAGACAGAAACAGACAGAAATTGTCTTGAAGCAGCAGCAGCTAATACTAGGCTTAATACTAGGGCAGTACTGATCTCCAAGTTGTCAGGTAAGACATTTTCTCTACTAACTGCATGCACTACTAGAAAAGGATACCAGAGAATTCACTTACATAATAGTAGAAGGTGATAATAGAAAAACACTAGCAGGCAGTTATCATTCAAGAGACTTATATGATCTAATCAGAACTTCACAACCTAAATCTAAATTGAGGGGGGTGGGGAACTACTATACGGGATGCCACTGTTCCACCATTAGCAACACTGGTAGATCATGTCATCAGTCTACACAAAAAGTTCAGGTATTAAATATTAATTTCAGACCATTGCAAGCTGTTGATAGAAATAATGGACAAATCAAAACACAATGCATTTACATTTAAGGATGTAAGACACAAAAAAAACTAAAGATGTTACATTTAGTTCAGAAAAATGGAGTAATAATAATAAAATTTTATTGTCATTCAGCTTGTTAAAGCAATAGACAAAGTCAAAGAGCATTCACTTCCCAATGTACCTTAGTTTGCATGAAATGGGTAAAAGTAGAAACCACACGTTACCAAGCAGTAATTTCCTCTTTAAAAAATTCAACAACAGTGTAAAAAGGACTGTTTACTAGTAGCTTAAACAATTTGGCTTTAAAAACATTTACAGGCAATTCTTTAAAATCTTTGCTTAGTCTGTTATACATCCTTAGTCCAAGCACAAGGTAGGAGTTCTGTGATTTACATTATGATGTGTCCTGTCTACACATATTCTGTTTCTAGTATTACAGCAAAGAATATCACTTCTCAATACAAATTTTGAAATATTGTTTCTAATAAACCTTATAATTAAATGTATCCCTGAGAATAGGTTTACTACTGTTACACAATTTAACAAACAGAGGTTTACAGTGTTCTGATTTACTGGAATCAGTAATAATTCTCAATACTTTCTTCTGCAATAGTAAAATATAATTTATGTGACAATTACTACCCAATAATAAAATTCCACATGATAAAATGCTTTGCAAGAAAGCAAAATATGCTGATCTTACAAAGTTATCTGGAACATATCTTTTTAAATTACTAATTAAATAAATAACTCTTGAAAGTCTACCTGATATATTTCTGATGTGTGGTTCCCAGGTAAATTTGTTATCAGTAGTAACACCTAAAATTTCAACAGTTTCTAGTTCATGATGGTTAGGGATCTCTGTCAAGCTAATGTAAAGTTCCTGGGTTTTACTTTTAGCAAGAAACCATTCGCTCTGAACCGTAATGAAGATTGAGCAAGGGTATTTTTGGTCAATGTTTTCAGCGTGCCTAGATCTGTGCTTTTATTTAGAAAAGTGTGTCATTATGAATAAAGGTAGATCATTAATCATCCTCTTCTTCTCATGGCATTACAACCCTGTGTAGGTTTTAACCTCATCAACATGTTTCTTCCATTCTGCCCTCTCCAGCGCCGTTCTCCGCTGTCCTCGGACTTGTAGATTTTATATCTTCTCCCACATCATCTATCCATTGTTTTCGTGGCATTCTTTTCTGTCTTCATCCGGCTGGCCTCCATTGAAAAATCTTTTTTGTTCTTCATCCAGTATGCATCCTGAGGACTTGCCCAAGCCAGGCTGTTCTTGTACTTTTTATAATTCTTATGATGTCAGCTCCTTGTATGAGGTGGTCCAGTTCAGTACTCATTATAGATTTCCAGAAAACATTATTAACCTGAATTGCCCCACAGATCTTACATAGCAATCTATGTTCAAAAATCCTGAGCTGTTGCTCATCAACACTCGTTAGCATCCATGTTTCGCATCCATAGGTTACAGCTGGCCTGATCATGCCTTTATATAGTTGCAGCTTCAGCTGCCTATTTAGTAACCTAAGGGCCAACAATTTCTTAGACATAGGAGCATCTATTACCACTTGGGATTTGCAGTTTTAAACTTTGAGGTTCACCGATGACATTGTAATTCTGTCAGAGACAGCAAAGGACCTGGAAGAGCAGTTGAACGGAATTGACAGTGTCTTGAAAGGAGGATATAAGATGAACATCAACAAAAGCAAAACGAGGATAATGGAATGTAGTCGAATTAAATCGGGCGATGCTGCGGGAATTAGATTAGGAAATGAGATGCTTAACGTAGTAAATGAGTTTTGCTATTTGTGGAGCAAACTAACTGGTGATAGTCGAAGTAGAGAGGATATGAAATGTAGACTTACTATGGAAAGGAAAGCGTTTCTGGAGAAGAGAAATTTGTTAATATCGAGTATAGATTTAAATGTCAGGAAGTCGTTTCTGAAAGTATTTGTATGGAGTGTAGCCATGTATGAAGGTGAAACGTGGACAATAAATAGTTTAGACAAGAAGAGAATAGAAGCTTTTGAAATGTGGTGCTACAGAAGAATGCTGAAGATTAGATGGGTAGATCACATAATTAATGAGGAGGTATTGAATAGAATTGGAGAGAAGAGAAATTTGTGGCACAACTTGACTAGAAGAAGGGATAGGATTGTAGGGCATATTCTGGGGCATCAAGGGACCACCGATTTAATATTGGAGGGCAGCATGGAGGGTAAAAATCGTAGTGGGAGAGCAAGAGATGAATACAACAGTAAACAGATTCAGAAGGATGTAGGTTGCAGTCGGTACTGGGAGATGAAGCAGCTTGCACAGGATAGAGTAGCATGGAGAGCTGCATCAAACCAGTCTCTGGACTTAAGACCACAACAACAACGTTTCAGTTAACATGGAATTTGTGCTGTTAGTATTAGAGCACAAATAGTCAAAGTTCTGCACATGTTCAAAATTGCAACTGTCTGCTGATAATCTATCCAAGTTATTCTTTTCCTTCGTGGTGAAATTCATGTACGTAGCTGTCGTTTCATTTATACAAAGACCTCTAGGTCCTGTGGCTTCTTTCATCCCACATATTATCCTCTCTAGTGATACCTTTTTTCTACTAATAATTGTTACATCATTGGCATATGTACATATCTGAATTGAATTTGTTACTATGTAACCAGATATCTGAAGCTTATGCATTGCTGCTTCGAGAGTCAGATTGAAAAGCATTGTAGAGAGTGTCACCTTGTCTGAAACCTTTACTAACGCTAAACCAATTGCTCAGTTCTCCAACCACTTGCACTGCAGCCTTGGAACCCACAAATGTTGCTTGAATAAGTGAGACAAACTTGAATGGTATATCAAGCAGCAGCAAATTATTTAGCATTTGTGCTCTACTTAGACTATCAAAGGCCTGCTTGAAGTCTACATAGAGGTTATGAGGCTCAATGTTATACTCATTGTCTTTTCATGTATTTACCTCAACGCAAATTTTTGGTGTGTTGTTGGTCTATTAGGCCAAAATCCATACTGACACTCCCCAAAAATCTCTTTTTGCATATGGTGCTAACCTGTTGTAGATAATACTAAAGAAGATCTGATAGGTTACATTCAGCAAGGTAATTTGAACAGCAGGTCTTTAGTCTGGTACTACTTCCTTTGGCAGCTATGGAAAGTTTCTGTCTCAATTTGGCTCCTAGTAGGTAATGGTCAGAATCAGAATTAGCTCCTTGGAAAGTGCCACATTTTCCATATGGATGCCCACCTCTTCGATATCAATATATGGTCTATTTGGTTTGCTTCATTTGTTTCTGGTATTTTCCATGTCCCTTTGTAGATATTTTTCCTTGAAAAACAGGTACTTACTGCATTCAACTTGTTTGCAGAAGCAAACTGGGCAAGCCTCATACCCTATTATTAGTTTCATCATGCAGACTTTCCTTACCAAACACACTTCTGAATGCCTCTTCTTTTCCCAGTTTTCCATTATAATTGCCAAGAATTGTTTTGGGATCATATCTGGGTATTCTGTCACGCACCTCCTGTAGTTGACCACAGAAGATGTCTACAGTATCTTCATCTGATTCTTCCATTGGTGCATATACATTAACAAAAGTCACACTCTGAAATTTGCCTTTCATACGCAGAGTACATATCTTTCATTATATGGCGTAAAGGTGATAACTGATTTACGCATATCCTTGGAGACTATAAACCCAACTCTATACTCCCCTAGTCTTTCATCTTTTCCTGAAAAGTACATCAAGAATTCCTGCTTATAAATCTCTCTTCTTCCTTTCCACCTGATTTCCTGCAGTGCAACATCTCCCATTCCATACCTTAGCACCTCTTCTGCAAATATTCATCACTCCTGTCTGCAACAGCGTGCGCACATTCCATGTTCCAAATATAAGGGTCGATAAATCATTATTCCTGTTTCCTAGCATAATCTGTCTATGTAGGGGCAGTCTGGCATTCCTTGTTGAATTATGCACAATAATAGATATTTTACAAGGCAGAGGTGTCAACCCTGCACTTAACCCCCAACCTGGACGACCGGGCTTTCATTTTGGGGTTAGCTTCCCCAGAGGGGTTGATGATCTAGCCTATAGAGTCACCTCTACCCTATGATGTGGGACACACTTCGTCTAGCTCCTCAGTCAAGGCCACTCCGGCTTGGGTGACCCCCGCCAGTAGCTACACGACCACTGGTACAGCTCTCGACCTCATCAGAGCACACAGACCCTCCCACCCAGCACTGGAGGTGCCTATGATAAGGCGGTGTCCCCTGGGAGGAGATCATTAATCATCAGCAGAAACAATAAAGTTCCAAGCACTGACCCTTATGGCACTCTAGACCTAATATAAACCAAATTTGACTTCTCTCTACCAATGCACACAACTTGTTGGCAGTTCTCTAGGAAAGATTTAAACATATTTATACCATTGCCATCAAAACCGTAATAGAGTAGCTTATTCAACAAAGTATTATGCTCTACACAATCAAACGGTCTGCTCAGGTAACAAAACATAGCCAGAGCATAGACCCTAGCCTTGAACACAACTAGGACAAATTTGACTTGGGAATCCATTGAGTCAGTTGTGGATTTACCTTTCCTGAATCCAAATTGTTTATCACTGATTATATTTGATTTGCCCAAATAACACTAACTTTTTTATACATTATTGTTTCAAAAATTTTAGAAAGAAATGAGTTACGGATATGGGCTTATAGTTGGGGGGCAGTTCTTTTCATCTTTGCCCAAATAACACTAACTTTTTTATACATTATTGTTTCAAAAATTTTAGAAAGAAATGAGTTACGGATATGGGCTTATAGTTGGGGGGCAGTTCTTTTCATCTTTTTTATATATGGGCACAACTCTAAAATTTTTTTCTTTCTCAAGGAACTTACTTTCATCTAGAGATTTATTTAACAATAAGTTAAAGGATAAATTATACAGTCAATAACACCTTTGAACAAATTACATGACAAATCATAGTAATCAACACTAGCTGAAGGTTTGAAATTTTTCCCTATGTTCAGGTTAGTACCTGGACACACTCCTGTAAAAGTGCTTGGGAAAGGCTTTTTAAAGCAGTTGTCGCTGATACTAAGTGCAGTTTTGGGAGGTTCGTTTATTAACTACTAATTTCTTCAAGAAAACTGGCGTTCTATGGGCCAGAGCTTGGAATGTCAGATCCCTTAATCAGGCAGGTAGGTTAGAAAATTTAAAAAGGGAAATGGTTAGGTTAAAGCTAGATATAGTGGGAATTAGTGAAATTCAGTGGCAGGAGGAAGAAGACTTCTGGTCAGGTGAATACAGAATTATAAATACAAAATGAAATAGGGGTAATGCAGGAGTAGGTTTAATAATGAATAAGAAAATAGGAGCATGGGTAAGCTACTACGAATAGCATAGTGAATGCATTATTGTAGCCAAGGTAGACATGAAGCCCAGGCGTACCACTCTAGTACAAGACTATATGCCAACTAGCTCCGCAGATTACGAAGAGATTGAAGAAATGTATGATGTAAAAAAAATTATTCAGATAGTGAATGGAGCGGAAAATTTTATAGTCTTGGGGGACTGGAATTTGATAGTAGGAAAAGAAAGAGAAAGAAAAGTAGTAGGTAAACATGAAATGGGGGTAAGGAATGAGAGAGGAAGCCACCTGGTAGAATTTCGCGCAGAGCATAACTTAATCATAGCTAACACTTGGTTTTAGAATCATGACAGAAGGTTGTATATGTGGAAGAGGCCTAGAGACACTAGAAGATTTCAGATATGTTATATAATGGTAAGACATTTGCAGGGACAAATGTGGAATCTGACCACAATTTGTTGGTTATGAACTGTAGATTAAAATGAAGAAACTGCAAAAATGAGGGAATTTGAGGAGATGGGACCTGGATAAACTGAAAGAACCAGAGGTTGCAGAGAGTTTCTGAGAAAATATTAGGGAACAATTGGCAAGAACGGGGGAAAGAAATATATCAGAAAAAGAATGGATAGTTTGACAGAGGAGAGAGTGAAGGCAGCAGAGGATCAAGTAAGTAAAAAGACGAGGGTTAGTAGAAATCCATGGGTAACAGAAGAGATATTGAATTTAACTGATGAAAAGAGAAAATATAAATATGCAGTAAATGAAGCAGGCAAAAAGGAATACAAACGTCTCAAAAATGAGATCGACAGGAAGTGCAAAATGGCTAAGCAGGCATGGCTAGAGGACAAATGTAAGAATGTAGAGGGGTATATCACTAGGGGTAAGATAGATACTGCCTCCAGGGAAATTAGAGAGACCTTTGGATAAAAGAGAACGACCTGTATGAATATCAAGTGCTCAGACAGAAAACCAGTTCCAAGCAAAAGCAGAAAGGTGGAAGTAGCATATAGAGCATCTATAAAAGTGTGACGTACTTGTGGGAAACATTATGGAAATGGAAGAGGGAGGAGATGAAAATGAAATGGGAGATATGATACTGCATGAAGAATTTGACAGAGCACTGAAAGGCCCCAGAAGTGGGCAACATTCCACTAGAACTACTGATAGCCTAGGAAGAGCCAGCCAGGACAAAACTACCATGTAATGAGCAAGATGTATGAGACAGGCGAAATACACTCAGATTTCAAGAAGAATGTAGTAATTCCAATCCCAAAGAAAGCAGGTGTTGTCATGTACAACAATTACTTAACTATCAGTTTAATAAGTCATGGCTGAATATTACTAACATGAATTCTTTACAGATGAATGGAAAAACTGGTAGAACCAGCCTTGGGGGAAGACAGAAATGTAGGAACACATGAGGCAATACTGACCTATGAATTATCTCAGAAGTTAGATTGAGGAAAGACAATCCTATGTTTTTAGCATTTGTAGATGTAGAGAAAGCTTTTGACTAGAATATTCTTTTTCAAATTCTGAAGGTGGCAGGGGTCAAATACAGGGAGTAAATGGCTATTTACAATTTGTACAGAAACCAGATGGCAGTTACAAAAGTTGAGGGGCATGAAAGGGAAGCAAGCTGTGGTACGGCAGGGAGCGAGACAGGGTTGCAGCCTATCGTCTATGTTATTCAATCTGTATATTGAACAAGCAGTGAAGGAAACCAAAGAAAAATTTGGAGTAGGAATTAAAATCCATAGAGAAGAAATAAAAACTTTGAGGTTTGCCAATGACATTGTAATTCTATCAGAGACAGCAAAGGAGTTGGAAGAGCAATTGAACAGAATGGACAGTGTCTTGAACGGAGCATATAAGATGAACATCTACAAAAGCAAAACGAGGATAATGGCACGTAGTCGAAGTAAATCAGGTGATGCTGAAGGAATTAGATTAGGAAATGAGACACTTCAAGTAGTAGAAGAGTTTTGCTATTTGGGGAGCAAAATAACTGATGATGGCCAAAGTAGAGAGGATATAAAATGTAGACAGTCTGTGGCAAAGAAAGCGTTTCTGAAGAAGAGAAACTGGTTAACACTGAGTATAGATTTAAGTTAAGGAAAGGTGTCAGGAAGTCTTTCCTGAAATTATTTGTATGGAGTGTTGTCATGTATGTAAGTGAAACATGGATGATAAATAGTTTAGTCAAGATGAGAATACAAAGTTTCAAAAAGTGGTGCTACCAAAGAATCCTGAAGATTAGATGAGTAGATCACGTAATTAATGAGGAGGTACTGACCAGAATTGGGGAGAAGAGGCATTTGTGGCACGACTTGACTAGAAGAAGGGATCATTTGGTAGGATATGTTCTGAGATATCAAGGGATAATCAATTTACTATTGGAGGGAAGCACAGTGGGTAAAAAATGTTGGGGGGAATACACTGAGTAGATTCAGAAGGATGTAGGTTGCCATAGTTACTCAGAGATGAAGAAGCTTGCACAAACCAATCCCTGGACTGAAGACAAACACAATAACAACAACAACAACAGCAGCAGCAACAACAATTCTTCAATGGATTGGATACAAAATTTCTTACTAGACAATAGGGTTAATTACACTTCTGGCTTCCTTGCATTTTTTTTTATTCTTCAGTGTTTACTATATCACGTAATATCTTCGCTTCATTGATTGCCCGCTTAAACTTATACTTAGCTCTGGCACACACTTCTTTATACACTTCTGATTTACCAGTTTAGTACAATCCAGAATATAGCACAACAGCAATAACGGTTGTAGAAAATCCATGGACAAACATTGGGAAACTTTCTATTCATCACTAAGCTACTGCGTAAATGTTGTATGCTGTAAGAAAAGCAAAAATATAATGAGAAAGAAATGCATCACACGAGTCATTCAATGGGCAAGATCTGAAACATCCGTATGACCTGTGACGTAAGGGTGTTGTGGTGTGTGACATCATGATGGTGCAGAGTTTAGTTTATGAGTGTGTTGTGATTGTAGATGTTGTCTTGTTGCAGTTGGTGGTGTGTGTATGGTCCCGTGTAATGTGGTGTATCGGGTTCATTTGGGCGTCGGTACTAGAAGTGTGCTTTTATCGGTTGTGACTGTTATAGAAGAACAGAAATCAGTTCCTGTGAGTTAAGAATTAAGTTTCTGTTGTTTTTATGTTATTGCGGTGTCGTTTGCCGTTTATCATGCAGTAAGTCATTTAATTAAATTTGTGGCTTCTTTTGTTAGGTATGGATATGACTTCTAGGTTTAATAGTATGCATATGCGGGCTAAAATGGGGGACATGTTATCCATTATTAAGTTTCTGCAACTTTTTGGGTTTGTGGTGGAGATAGTGAAATGCGGCGTAAGCAAGCAGAATATAAAAATTTTGCTGTGGCCATGTGAGACTGGCGTGCCTGAACTAGTGTGTAGTGCCGGAACGTTTTTATGGTAAGTAGTCGTTTTTTTGATCTATTGTTCACGTGTTAAGATGTTTGGTGAAGTTTTTATGTGTTGTTGGGTCAGTGTTATTTACTGCATGTCTTGGTGTTGATGTTTTGGAATCGGAACTTGTGGTTGATATATGTCTCTTAGGGGAAGTACTCTATTTCAGTTTTTTTTTTTTTGTATCGTCAGTTGTATTTGAGCTATATAGGTCATGGGAAGTTTCTGATTCCATTTTGTCATCGTAGCTGTGTGTGTTTTGGTATCGTAAGCTGCTGTTAACCTATGTTGGTCAAGACAAGTGTCCGATTCCAATTTTCTTTGTTTTAGGTGTTGGGTTTGTGGTATCGATAGTTGCGGTGTGATTATAATTTTTGGAGTTGTTGGTTTTTATCTTGTGCTATCGACAATTCCAGTTGAGCTATGTAAGTGAAGGGAAGTGACCGATGCCTGTCAATATTGTGAGTGTGCGGCATTTGGGATTTTGTGGTGTTTTTATGTCGTCGTTTTGTGTGGTTTGGGATTGTGGTGTGTGTTTATATTTAGTTTGCCCCCACCCAAAAACCCCCAATTTCCCACGCTGGTCCCGTTAGTTTGATTATATTTTTGGAGGAAGTTGGTTTTGTTTATTTTTTATGTATTTCCGTGTTTATGTAATGACCTCATAGGCGCCAAATTGGAGACGTTGAGAATGGTCGTTTCCGCCATAGTGGTGACGTCACGGGTCAAGGCAAAGGGGTGGAATCTGACGCTTCTGTAATCCCAATGATACATCTGTTGTAGCTAGTGATAACACTTAAAATGGGCTGGAGGAAAAATTTTGCTCTGAACATAGGAAGTGCAAACCAGTATTCAGTAGTAACAGTTTGTTCATAAATGGTACACACACAATGTACATGCAGTTCCAAGCCAGCAGTAATATCCACACTGAAAATATCAGCCTAAAATGTGGAAGCACAGACCTACAAGAGACGAGTAGCTATATTTAAGTATTTGAGTGTGACGATAAACCTAGAAAAATAATGTTGATAATGTGTATCCAAAAATTTGTACGATTCTTATCACTCGTGTAACGTAAAACTCTGCTTTTCTTGCTTGTTTCAAGCTGTCACACCTGGCATCATGTAAGATGATCTACAGAGAAATAAACATAAACGTTATTCTTGTTTGAAACTTCCTGACAGATTAAAACTGTGTGCCGGACCGAGACTCGAACTCGGGACCTTTGCCTTTCGCGGGCAAGTGCCTTTCGCGGGCAAGTGCTCTACCATCTGAGCTACCCAAGCACGACTCGCGACCCGCCCTCACAGCTTCATTTCTGCCAGTACCTCGTCTCCTACCTTCCAAATTTCACAGAAGCTCTTCTGTCCCGAGTTTCAGTCTCGGTTCAGCACACAGTTTTATCTGTCAGGAAGTTTCATATCAGCACACACTCCGCTGCAGAGTGAAAATCTCATTCTGGTTATTCTTGTTGTTTTATCAAACATGGTATTTGCTTATGTTACATGCACCTGCTGTTCATCTATTAATAACGCAGTAACCTACCATATACAGTCTGTGTTTGGAAATTATATGACAAACTGTCACATAAAACAATAGTATTGTTCCATTTGTTGCGCGATTTTCATATGAGCATAAGTTGTCTATCAATACAAGCGAGTATTCGTAATATGGCCTGGTAGATCAACATGTGAAGTAGTGTGAAATCTTTAGCATTAAAGTTAATCAATTACAGATATTGGAGTTATGTTTCGGGCAAATACACTATAAGACACTGGAATATATTCGATTTTTTTACTAAGGGACACAGTCAGTCTGGAATTATACTGTTCCTAGCAACCTTGTTACTTCCTTTCAGAAAACCACTTGGCAAGTGTTTTGTTTAAGAGATCACTAAAGATGCCAGTACAAGAACGTGAATTGAACACCAGCACTGCATTACTTTCATCATTTGTAGAATGTGCAACTACAATTTATCTTTCAGTAATCACTCAATAATACTAGCTTTTTCATACACAAATGAAAAACTATATTAAAAATGGCGCTTTTTGGAGAGATCTTTAACACGGTGGATAATTGAAACTGTACTTTGCGTATTGTATACACCTTATTGATGACACTCGCAAACAATGGTTCAAATGGTTCTGAGAACTATGGGACTTAACTTCTGAGGTCATCAGTTCCCTAAAACTTAGAACGCAGGCTTAAATACGACAAACACCGAATATGTCAACAACTTCAGACACCTTGAAATTAAGACGGCGGCTGTTATTTACTTGGGTCTGCTGGTCGCAGTGCTACGCTTCTGATTGGCTACTGTATATGACGTCATGAATTTAACTTTCAGCCAATCAGCATCGTGAGCAGTGTGTCAAAGCTTGAAAGGATAAGCTTATTGGTGGGGGAGGGGGGGGGCGCGGTTAAGGAGGCAGGTGGTGTGCGGGAATACAAAAGCTTAACTACAACACCGGTTCCCAGCTCAGGTAGTAAATGGACTTTCCGGCCCGGTGACAACGAAAGATTTTGCCACACCCCCAGAGAGAATCTTCCTATGAGACTCCTCGAAGCAGACCCAACTCCGTAGTTCGGACAGCACTGTGAAGCGACCACGTTTTGACGACTAGCCAAACCAATGGTCATCACAAAGTAAAAGTCTGTTATAGAACTTGGTTCAGCTTTAAACACGTTTTCCATGCACACCCAAAATGCTGCCCCTCAAATTTGCCACCCCAGCAAAAGTCCGAAATGTCCAGCCCTACAGCTGGCCCTAGTGGGAGGGTATTGCAAACAGAACCTATTGACTACTGGACACTTCTCTGTCCAAAGTGAAAGGGAGTGATATTCAAGTCTACATTACATTGTCTGATGTCCACTGAAAAGTTTCTTCTGAACGAGTCTGCATCTTCTGCAACTATTCCCATTATGGAATTTGTTTCCAGAAAGTGGAAGAAAAGTGTGATGCATTACAACTGTAGCAACATTCCTATTACCATTCTTCCAGATATCGAATAATCTACCTGTTGTATCTAATTTACTTTTATATTTTTTTCGTGTTCAGCGCAGTTGGCGACGTTATCTCATCATCAGCTGCACACGTATTCTCTTTGACGCATTCTACACATCAGCAGATTGCCACCCTTGGACCTAATATCACCCCATTTCGAACGAAAATAGCGATGGTTTGTGTGTGGAGAAAAGCTGTGCAGTGTGACGGGTGGTGTACCCCACACCGCCAGCGGGCCTGGTGCTGCACCACTTACTCATGTAAAATGCTTGGTGTGCAGATAACAGCTCGCCCCTGAAAGGCGATAACATTAAATTTGGTGTTGTAAGATATTCGCTATTGTCAGACCTGTAACGCCCAGACACGCAAATCGCAAGCTCAACTGCATCAGAAAGCTGAGATAATTCACATCCTTTTGCTGTGAAAGGCCTGGTACATGACCCTGGTCGATTAACCACGCTGTGTACTGGCTTTTGCTGCGTTGAGAAATTCGGTGCTATAATGGAACAATAAGAAACCAGTTGCATATTGTATACACCTTATTGATGACACTCGCAAACAATGGTTCAAATGGTTCTGAGCACTATGGGACTTAACTTCTGAGGTCATCAGTCCCCTAAAACTTAGAACTACTTAAACCTAACTAACCTAAGGACATCACACACATCCATGCCCAAGGCAGGATTCGCACACAATGCCACAGGTATAATAACATCCTGAAGACAGGCCAGAAATCAAATTTCTTTTACGCAACTGGTTGCTTATTATTTCGTTACATACAACAGTTCCTGGATAAAACATTAAATTTGGTGCTGTTCACCACATTGTTTCATTGGATTCACACAACATGCCCGTCCCCCAAGAACTCCTCAAGAGACGTGGCACAGCTTTCTTACGTTGTCATAAAATGCACAAAATTGACCACCATTTTAGTACCAAAATCCTACCAACTAGACATGAGCGTCGGCCAGTGTGGCCGTGCGGTTCTAGGCGCTTCAGTCTGGAACCGTGTGACCGCTACGGTCGCAGGTTCGAATCCTGCCTCGGGCATGGATGTGTGTGATGTCCTTAGGTTAGTTAGATTTAAGTAGTTCTAAGTTCTAGGGGACTGATGACCACAGATGTTAAGTCCCATAGTGCTCAGAGCAATTTGAACCATTTTTTGAACTGATATATTTTGATTACTTCAAGGACAGCTCGATCCAGAGGCCTTTTAATGTGCATTCCACTGACCCTAAACCATCGCTATTTGCGACTTCAGTGGTGTCAGGAGAGAGTTCATTGCAGGGCAGGCTGGGGGTCTGTTGTGTTTTCTAATGACAGCGGGTTCTACCTGGGTGCCAGAGATGGCCATGTGTTGGTCAGAAGGAGGCACGTTGAGGGCCTGCAACCAACCTGTCTGCATGCTAGACACCCTGGAACTATGGCCTGGGGTGTAATTTAGCATCGAAGCAGGTCTGGTGGTTCGACCTGTTGCGCTGCCATTCATGAACAGCATTTCAAAGGGTGTTCGCACACAGGATAACGGTCGCCCACATACCGCTGTTGTAACCAAACATGCTCTACAGAGTGTTGTCATGGCCCACAGTCGAGCATAGGGGCGACATCAATGGACGACAGGTCCAGCGTAATCCACAAACAGTACTTTCTGTCGTTGGATTCACCAAAACAAGTGCAACAGGCGTGGAACTTCTCCTATGATTTATGATAATATACAATATTGACATTGTAATTCTGTCAGAGACAGCAAAGGACTTGGAAGAGCAATTGAACGGAATGGACAGTGTCTTGAAAGGAGGATATAAGATGAACATCAACAAAAGCAAAACGAGGATAATGGAGTGTAGTCGAATTACGTCGGGTGATGCTGAGGGAATTAGATTAGGAAATGAGACACTTAAAGTAGTAAAGGACATTTGCTATTTGGGGAGCAAAATAACTGATGATGGCCGAAGTAGAGAGGATATAAAATGTAGACTGGCAATGGCAAGGAAAGCGTTTCTGACGAAGAGAAATTTGTTAACATCGAGTATTGATTTAAGTGTTAGGAAGTCGTTTCTGAAAGTGTTTGTATGGAGTGTAGCCATGTATGGAAGTGAAACGTGGACGACAAATAGTTTAGACAAGAAGAGAATAGAAGCTTTCGAAATGTGGTGCTACAGAAGAATGCTGATGATTAGATGGGTAGATCACATAACTAATGAGGAGGTATTGAATAGAAGTGGGGAGAAGAGGATTTTGTGGCACAACTTGACTAGAAGAAGGGATCGGTTGGTAGGACATGTTTGAGGCGTCAAGGGATCACCAATTTAGTACTGGAGGGCAGCGTGGAGGGTAAAAATCGTAGAGGGAGACCAAGAGATGAATACAGTAAACAGATTCGGAAGGATGTAGGTTGCAGTAGGTACTGGGAGATGAAGAAGCTTGCACAGGATAGAGTAGCATGGAGAGCTGCATCAAACCAGTCTCTGGACTGAAGACCACAACAACAACAACAACAAAATATTTCTCTCTTTCCTTTTATATGAATGTTGTTATTAAGTGGGGGGGCTTTTCTCAAAATTAATTGCCAATTTGGTTATTAATTTAATTTTGATTTTTTCTTTGATTTGAATGAAATTGCTTTCTGGAAGACTGTTTGTTCAATGAAAGTTAATCCTTAGCAAAATGATTAATCACGTTAATGATTGTAAGACCCACTGATATTGTAACATGTTACATATAAGTTGAAAAATGAAATAAACTTTTTTAGGTTCTTGCCTCGGCTAAATGTTTCTGCTCAACCTGAGATCTCTGATTATTATTTGCGTTTGCCCACATACGCACGTGAGAATAATTTCTTACCATTTTCTTTCGTGATGCATTCTAGTCTGATTCGTGGCTCTGGATCTCGGCTGTTAAACTGAAAATAAAAATCTTAAATCTATGTCTTCCATTGCAGCGGCTGGCATCTATGCAAAAAATGTGTATTATAACTGAAGTGGGTGAATAATTCACTTCTGCTAATTTCATAAATTAAAACTGTCACGTAATGGCGGCTGTGGCTGCAATTTTTGCGCTGAAAAGAACTTGAATTACTGATATTCAAAGGAAGTGGACATTAGATAGGGCTCACCTCTTACAATTAAAAGTGAATAATTGCATGAAACTAATATATTATCTGATTACAAGTACAATGATGCTTACATTCAACAGCACTCACCAAGATGTCCGACTAACTTATCAAAGACGAGAGAGATGACACAGAGAGAGAGAGAGAGATACCGGATAAAAGATGACAAAAGGTGGTTCCTTTTCCATCTATGTGGTCCATTATTGTCAGAGGGCATCTTTTTTATTCTTTGCACTCGAAAATGACGCACAGAATTTTATATGATGATGATAATAATAATAATACCGATGAGAGAAAATTAAATTTCGTCTGAACGGTTAATGTTCACATACAATCCAATCTTTTTTTTTTTAACTAACACTTTCATGTTGTTGTAATGTTTCTTCTGGGGACATCCAGCACCTCAACAACACAGTGCATGCACGTTTGCATCCTTGTATTGGACATTCTGGCGGTTATTAATGTATCAGCAATTCACTTTTGAAATGGCTTATCTTGCATTTACATTAATCCGTGACTTTGCAATGTTAATCGCTTTATTTTACCTAGACAAATGTTTTCCTGAAATTTCGTTACTCTACACTACTAAATTTTGGATGTCGCGATGTTCTTCCCTTCAGTGTTCATATAAGCGTACAATCTCTTGTAATGAAACAACAAAAATTACATTTGATTAAATGAAATAATAAACATAGATAACAACTTCATACACCTTTATTTTGCTGAGGGAATGTGAAAATAGTCTAATGATTCGACACATTTGCATAATAAAACACATAAACTTACCATGCGGGAAAGAAACATGTACTGTGATTTTGCTTGTTGCATTGATAGCTGTTATCCAGAAGCTGGTTCATGGTGCTGGACTAAATCGTTTAATATTTGAAATGTTATTGGTTTTGCTGTAGTCTCTAACTTCTGTGTTTTTATTGATACAGTTCTGGTTGACGTTTTGACAGACACATCGCACTGCTGTGATTATTTGAAATGCTTTGTTTTGTTCTACCACCTTTTCCTGAATAATTAAAGATCACATACGCATTTACGAACGTCCGCCTTTTGTAAGCCTCAAATTCTCTCCAGTGTCCAGAGTCACCAACTCCACGGAAGGCGAGCTTCCAGCAGACCTTGCGCTGGTACCTACCTCAATACACCCTTTGTCGCTGAGCGCTCACCCCTGCCAGAGGAAATCCCAGCCTGGGTCCAAAGCTACTCCATCGGGACCACCACTCAAGTCTAAGTTTGAAAACGTTTATATCAGTCTGACATTAATCCGGCATACACTTTAAATTACTGCATCCGGATCAGTTCGTCCATAAGCTCCATGTGTTAGAGATTAGCTGCAAGTTTCGATGTTTATATCGAAGCACTGGCTTTCTTATAAAAATTTACTTCATTACTGAAAACATAAATGGTACTTCTATCATGTGTTAGCCCTAGGTGGGGGTTTGGTTTTGTAGCGTCAGGTACACATTATTCATGCCAATGTGCAGTACATGTTTCTAGTATGGACAACTTAAAAACGAAGGAGTGGGGACACGACTTTTGGTACACATTATTCATGCCAATGTGCAGTACATGTTTCTAGTATGGACAACTTAAAAACGAAGGAGTGGGGACACGACTTTTGGTAGGAGCAGATACTACAGATAAATTTATTGTCTTTCATCATCTAGGCAACTATTGTACTATTTTGATTCATGGCCATAATGTGTGAAGTATCACAGCACTACTTCTCGGAGGAAGACGCAACTACAGCGCAAACATTTGGGCAACCTGGGTTTCGCAATTCGATTCCCGAAGCAGAAACTAC
Source organism: Schistocerca nitens (assembly GCF_023898315.1). Lineage (NCBI taxonomy): Eukaryota > Metazoa > Arthropoda > Insecta > Orthoptera > Acrididae > Schistocerca > Schistocerca nitens. Next base: position 134,435,958 of record NC_064624.1, read on the forward strand.
AGTGATAAAATAATGTACGTTAAGCGCCTGTAAGCGAATGTGTTCAAAATGATCAGTTATAAATACGCCGTTTACCTGTTTTAAATGTTCATTAAAGCTGTATGAGAAGTAAAAGTATGTCCTTGAAATGCTAGAACCACATAAGAGTGCGAATTTTAACCCAGTTAACAGTAATTGTAAATATTAACTGCAGTATCTCTATCTTACTCACACTGACGGAAAAGCAAGAGACGCCACTCATGCTTTGCGGCTGTGTCAAAAGAAAGGTCGCACAGATAAGAACGTGCAACAATTTTAACTCCAGCTGACACAACTGGCATTGTCTTAGCGTTGCAAGGCGACAGATGTACACGTCCAATTGTTTATTTGTCAACATGGGAAAGTAGCGTCGCAGACATCGACACCTTTCCCCGGTACACCTACTGTCATTAATACCACTGAAGTTTCCTGCTCCTCCATCAGTTTAGTTTCCATGAATTTGTATTCAAAATATAATGTTTTTCTCAAGAGTTAGTAAATTAGGATAGACGTTGTTGTTGTCTTCAGTCCTGAAGATGGCGTCAGTAACAGCATTGTGTGATAGTTTCTCTCAAGAAAACAGTAATTCTAAAGTAATCATGTGTGCAATCTGTAATTCAAATGTGCAAAATGGTTTCAGACTTTGCTTAGAATCACAAGTATGGATACATTCTGCGTGTGTGAGATTCATTAATGCAAAAACTGTGTTTTCATGTGAATGTGATCAGGGAAGTTGTAACGGATTTAACGCCATGTTAGTCGCTTACGCTACCGGACGTGAAATTAATGTGTTACAAAGTGTGTTGCATGAATTGCAAAGTGCTAAAAAAACAATAAAAGTCCTAAAAGCAAAGCTTCGTGAATGTGAATTGAATGGAGTATCATCACTTAACACAATCTCCGAAATCTGCAGCACATCTATTCTTCCAAAAACGAGTGTAAATTTTAAAAAATACGAACTAAAAGCAACTAAAAAGATCGCTGTACAAAACAGATACAATGCTCGGGAAATATGTGACGAAATAAAATCTTGGAGAAAGAGTGGAAGCAGTAAGTGTCGTGAGAACTGAAAGTAAACAAGCCTCCGAAAAGTTCGTTACACCTAACATACAAGCAACTGTTAACAGAAACCTCGAGCGAAAACTTAACAACTCAGCCCATAATGTGCTTAAAACGTTAAAATCTGTTAATAATATGATACATAGAGACTGTGAAAAGAAAGAAGATCGTATAATAGACTGCAAAACTTCGGAAGACTTGAGCACAACAAATAATGCTTTTACTGTACATATACTTGCCGACAGTCTCGGAAAAAGACTGGCAGAAACCCTATATAACTCAGGATGCAGTGTTACTAGCGTAATAAAACCTGGTGCTCCACTGAAAGAGATCGTCAACAACTGCGAAAATCTGAGTATCAAGATAAAGAAAAATGATTGTGTTCTAATCCTAGGGGGCGGAGTAGACGTCCGCTGCAATGATGTATTATCAGCAAGACGAGCGCTAAGAGAGACGCTCGAAAAGCTCAAAAACGTAGATGTGATGGTAACCAGCATTCCATACGATTTTTTTAAGAAATCTCGTGTTAACGAAGAAATAAAAAAAAACTAACAGACTGCTTCACAAAATAACAAAGTGATACCCAAATTCAACATTTGTCCAGCTAGATTTCAGAAAACAACATTTCATAAACAGTGGAGGTCTCCTAAATAGAGCAGGACAACTGTATGTCTGTGCTCAAATTATGAAAACAATAAATAATTTCAATGATCAACACAAACTGCCTGGTATCCTCACCATAGCAGTAACTGAGCAAATAGAAATTTGCAAGGAAACGTCTAAGATGAGAGAGATACCTAACACACCGGTACCAGTATCTGAAGGATTGGTAGAATATGGGGTACCAGCAGAAATGTCAGGAACATCCAGCAGAGTTGAAGAGGAAACAATTTCTTCAGATGAGAAAGCCTACAAACCTAGTACAAACTCATGTGCACCTGAAACCTCCAAGGATGAAGCTGTCAGCACATTCGACACACTTAATGCTTCATGCTCACTTGTAACTAGGACTGCAACCACACCAACAGCCAAGAACCATTCAATTAGATCCAGAAACTCATCAGCTGCTCTGCAGACATCTCAAAGGAAGAGCCTCAGGATAAGAAGAGCTGCTGTGCGTAGTGACTATTTTTTATGGGACCTTCGCAATTTGAAGAAGAAGAAAAGGCAGAATCTTTACAGTGTCAGCAACAAGAAAGTACAAAGGTAAATAGTGCAGCAAATCCACTACATGAAACTTTAACAGTTGTATACCAAAATGTGCAAGGACTAGAAAGTAAATTAGCTGAAATAGAAGTTCTATTAACTGCCTATCTAAAAGACATTAACATACTATGCATAAGTGAGCACTGGGTAAAAGAAATGCAAGCGTCTAGCATAATTATTCCAAATTTTGAAATGATTAGCAAATTTTGTAGAATCAACCATAAAGGGGGTGGGACATGTATTTATGTTAGGACAGGGGTAGAATCAAAAGAAATGAAATGTAAACTAAAATGCATAGAAAAAGATTTTGAATACAGTATATGTGAGCTAACCAAATTAAAAATTACTATTGTGTGTTTGTACCGATCACCACTGGGCAACTATGTCATTTTTATGGAAAACCTTGAGGGACTGCTGAATGAACTTAAACATAATGTAATTGTTCTTGGTGATTTTAATGTTAACTTTAAGAATGATTGTAGTAAACAACAGCAACTGTGCAATCTGTTTTTGTGTCATAATATGATGGCAACTGTAAATGAAGTTACCAGATGCGGAAATATGTCTAAAACTATAATAGATCAAGTATTTATAAACAAGGACAAGTGTGACTATAACACTGAAGTAATTGACACTGGTTTCTCGGATCACAAGGGTATCAAATTGAGTTTAAATGTCACATCTTACAAAGACCCTGTTATCAATAACAATTACAGAGAAAGGAGATTTATAAATGATGACAGCATAAGAATTTTTAATTACATTCTGGAAAATAACAACTGGGGTAGTGAATCAAGTGGTGATGTCAACAGAAAGTTTGAATCATTCCTTGAAAGCTACAAACACTGCTTCGATGTTGCCTTTCCTAAAAAAAAGAGTCAAAACTAAACATAAAACCAAAACATGGGTTACACAGGGGATTAGAAAGTCATCAGATACTCTCAGAAAGTTAAATAAATCAGCCAGGAAGAATGTAGTACTGAAAACACATGTGAAATGTTATAGAAGCCTGTACAAGAAAGTAATAATTGCAGCTAAGAAGCTTGATAATGATACCTATATTGAGAAAGGTAACAACAAAATGAAGTCAACTTGGGAGGTAATAAATAAAAATATAGGTAGACACATAAGAAAAGATAAGAGCTTTGTCATTAAAAGTGGGGGTAAAACTGTTAAGGACCCACTTCAGATTGCCAACATATTTAATGAACATTTCACAAATATAGCCATAAATTTAATTAAAACTAAATGCAATTCCAATAGCAAGGTAAAAATCCCCATGAATGACATGACAATGTTCCTTTATCCAGTAACTGATTCAGAGGTACTAAATGCTGTAAATAAGTTAAAAAATAAAATGTCATGTGGGTGTGATGGGATTCCTGACAAAGTCATTAAGCAAAGTGCAAGAAACATAGCCTCGCATCTCACTGAAATTACAAATGAATCTTTTAAGACAGGGGTGTTTCCATCAAAACTTAAAATGTCTACTATAAAGCCACTTTACAAGAATGGTGATAAATATGATGTTAGTAACTTTAGGTCTTTATCAATGTTGTCAGGTTTCTCAAAAATAATAGAAAGGATAATGTATCAGAGACTATACAAATTTCTTATTAAGAATAGAATATTGGTTACTGTGCAAAACGGTTTCCGTAAAAATAAATCAACTGAAACAGCTATCTTCAATTTTTTGCAACTTGTTCTAAATTCCATAAACAGAAAGGAATTAAATTGTGGATTGTTTTTAGACTTATCAAAGGCCTTTGATGTCATCGACCATAAGTTACTGCTTAGGAAGTTATATGCCTATGGGATATGTGGAGTTGCCCACAAATGGTTTGAATCATATCTGTCAGACAGGTATCAGAAGGTGGAGATAAGCCAGGCAGATAGGACATATTCATCAAGATTCGAGAGAGTTTCGTATGGAGTACCTCAGGGATCTGTATTAGGGCCATTACTGTTTTTAATATTTATCAATGACCTACCAAGTCAACTATCTGAAGCAGAGGCAGTACTGTTTGCTGATGATACAAGTTTGTTTGTTAAAGCAAATAGTGAAGCTGACTTACAGGAAAAAGTCACATTAGCAACAGACGAAGCAGACAGATGGTTTAATGAAAACAGACTCATTGTGAATGCCAAAAAAACAACGTGGATCAACTTCAGACATATTACAAATAAAATAAAAACTAACCTTACAGTAGAACTGGGTAAGTGTAAGATTGAACAAGCATCATACACTAAATTCTTGGGAGTATGGTTTGATGAAAACTTAAGATGGGAAAAGCATGTAGTATCATTGAACAAAAAATTAAGTCAAACATGTTATATACTTAGAATGCTTAAAAGCTCATGTAATATTAAAACAGTGTTATGTGTTTATTTCTCATTCATGCACAGTTTATTAAGATACGGCGTACAGTTTTGGGGGAACATCAGTCTAACAAAACACTCATTTAGACTACAAAAGAAGGCAGTCAGAATAATAAAAGGTATAGGATATAGAGACTCTTGTAGGCAAGCTTTCAAAGAATTAAAAATCATGACACTACCATCTTTATACACATATGAAAGCATATGTTTCTTAGAAGAACACGAGGAATTTTCTACATTAAACAGAGAATTTCACAACTACGAAACAAGGAATAGGAATGATTTCCACAGAGAAATTCATAAAACAGCTATGTATCACAAAAGTGTACTATACCAACCCAAAATCCTCTACAGTGCTCTCCCCAAAGAACTAAAAATAATACCAAAACTGTACATATTTAAAAGAGAATTAAAAAACATGTTATTGAGCAATAGTTTTTACAGTATTGAAGAGTTTATGAATCATTGACAATAAAAGTGCAGTTAATATTTCCCTGACATAATAAATATGTGTAATTGCTCACATTTAAATACTTGCTGTTTCTATGAAAGTGTGAAACAGCGTTAATGTAAGAATGTAAATAATCTTTGATGTGAGAATCACTAACTTTTTTTTTGTACGTTGTTATCCTACTTGTATATTTTTATGTTAATGTTCTAAAAGTTCTATTAAAATTGTAATGTCTAAGTGACAAGCAAATTCAATTACAAATTTTCATGTATATGTATTTTAAATTGTAATGTTTATTGACAAGTCCTATGTCATTTCGATGATGTACTACAAGGACGCTAATAAATTGAATTGAATTGAGACTGGTTTGATGCAGCTCTCCATGCTACTCTATCCTGTGCAAGGTTCTTCATCTCCCAGTACTTACTGCAACCTACATCCTTCTGAATCTGCTTAGTGTATTCATCCCTTAGTCTCCCTCTACGATTTTTACCCTCCACACTGCCCTCCAATATTAAACTAGTGGTCTCTTTATGCCTCAGTATATGCCCTAGCAACCGATCCCTTCTTCTAGTCAAGTTGTGTCACAAGTTTCTCTTCTCTCCAATTCTATTCAGTACCTCCTCATTAGTTATGTGATCTACCCATCTAATTTTCAGCATTCTTCTGTAGCACCACATTTCGAAAGCTTCTATTCTCTTCTTGTCCAAACTATTTATCGTCCATGTTCCACTTCCATACAAATACTTTCAGAAATGACTTCCTGACACTTAAATCTATATTCGATGTTGACAAATTTCTCTTCTTCAGAAACGCTTTCCTTGCCATTGACAGTCTACATTTTATATCCTCTCTACTTCGACCATCATGAGTTATTTTACTCCCCAAATAGCAAAACTCCTTTACTACTTTAAGTGTCTCATTTCCTAATCTAATTCCCTCAGCATCACCCGACTTAATTCGACTACATTCCATTATCCTCATTTTGCATTTGTAGATGTTCATCTTATATCCTTCTTTCAAGACACTGTCCATTCCGTTCAACTGCTCTTCCAAGTCCTTTCCTGTCTCTGACAGAATTACAATGTCATCGGCGAACCTCAACGTTTTTATTTCTTCTCCATCGATTTTAATACCTACTCCGAATTTTTCTTTTGTTTCCTTTGCTGCTTGCTCAATATACAGATTGAATAACATCGGGGACAGGCTACAACCCTGTCTCACTCCCTTCCCAACCATTGCTTCCCTTTCATGCCCCCCGACTCTTATAACTGCCATCTGGTTTCTGTACAAATTGTAAATAGCCTTTCGATCCCTTTATTTTACCCCTGCCACCTTCAAATTTGAAAGAGAGTATTCCAGTCAACATTGTCAAAAGCTTTCTCTAAGTCTACAAATGCTAGAAATGTAGGTTTGCCTTTCCTTAATCTATATTCTAAGATAAGTCATAGGGTCAGTATTACCTCACGTGTTCCAACATTTCTCCGGAATCCAAACTGATCCTCGCCGAGGTCGGCTTCTACCAGTTTTTCCATTCGTCTGTAAAGAATTCGCGTTAGTATTTTGCAGCTGTGACTTATTAAACTGATAGTTCGGTAATTTTCACATCTCTCAACACCGGCTATTTTTGGGATTGGAATTATAATATTCTTCTTGAAGTCTGAGGGTATTTCACCTGTCTCATACATCTTGCTCACCAGATTGTATAGTTTTGTCAGGACTGGTTCTCCCAAGGCCGTCGGTAGTTCCAATGGGATGTTGTCTACTCCCGGGGCCTTGTTTAGACTCAGGTCTTTCAGTGCTCTGACAAACTCTTCACGCAGTATCGTATCTCCCATTTCATCTTCATCTACATCCTCTTCCATTTCCATAATATTGTCCTCAAGTACATTGCCCTTGTATAAACCCTCTATATACTCCTTCCACCTTTCTGCTTTCCCTTCTTTGCTTAGAACTGGGTTTCCATCTGAGCTCTTGATATTCATACAAGTGGCTCTCTTTTCTCCAGAGGTCTCTTTAATTTTCCTGTAGGCTGTATCTATCTTACCCCTAGTGAGATAAGCTTCTTCATCCTTACTTTTGTCCTCTAGCCATCCCTGCTTAGCCATTTTGCACTTCCTGTTGATCTCATTTTTGAGACGTTTGTATTCCTTTTTACCTGCTTCAATTACTGCGTTTTTATATTTTCTCCTTTCATCAATTAAATTCAATATTTCTTCTGTTACCCAAGGATTTCTTCTAGCCCTCGTCTTTTTACCTACTTGATCCTCTGCTGCCTTCACTACTTCATCCCTCAGAGCTACCCATTCTTCTTCTACTGTATTTCTCCCCTCCATTCCTGTTAATTGTTCCCTTATGCTCTCCCTGAAACTCTGTACAACTTCTGGTTCTTTCAGTTTATCCAGGTCCCATCTCCTTAAATTCCCACCTTTTTGCAGTTTCTTCAGTTTTAATCTACAGTTCATAACCAATAGATTGTGGTCAGAGTCCACATCTGCCCCTGGAAATGTCTTACAATTTAATACCTGGCTCCTAAATCTCTGTCTTACTATTATATAATCTATCTGATACCTTCTAGTATCTCCAGGATTCTTCCATGTATACAACCTTCTTTTATGATTCTTGAGCCAAGTGTTAGCTATGATTAAGTTATGCTATGTGCAAAATTCTACCAGACGGCTTCTTCTTTCATTTCTCTCCCCCAACCCATATTCACCCACTATGTTTCCTTCTCTCCCTTTTCCTACTCTCGAATTCCAGTCTTCCATGAATATTAAATGTTAGTCTCCCTTCACTACCTGAATTTCTTTTATCTCATCATACATTTCATCAATTTCTTCATCATCTGCAGAGCTAGTTGGCATATAAACTTGTACTACTGTAGTAGGCGTGGGCTTCATGTCTATCTTGGCCACAACAATGCGTTCACTATGCTGTTGGTAGTAGCTTACCTGCACTCCTATTTTTTTAGTCATTATTAAACCTACTCCTGCATTACCCCTATTTGATTTTGTATTTATAACCCTGTAATCACCTGACCAGAAGTCTTGTTCCTCCCACCACCGAACTTCACTGATTGCCACTATATCTAACTTCTACCTATCCATTTCTTTTTTAAATTTTCTAACCTACCTGCACGATTAAGGGATCTGACGTTCCACGCTCCGATCTGTAGAATGCCAGTTTTTGTTCTCCTGATAATGACGTCCTCCTGAGTAGTCCCCGCCCAGAGATCCGAATGGGGGACTATTTTACCTCCGGAATATTTTACCCATGAAGACGCCATCATCATTTAACCATACAGTAAAGCTGCATGCCCTCGGGAAAAATTACGGCTGTAGTTTCCCCTTGCTTTCAGCCGTTGACAGTACCAGCACAGCAAGGCCGTTTTGGTTAGTGTTGCAAGGCCAGATCAGTCAATCATCCAGACTGTTGCCCCTTCAATTACTGAAAAGGCTGCTACCCCTCTTCAGGAACCACACTTTTGTCTGGCCTCTCAACAGATACCCCTCCATTGTGGTTGCACCTATGGTACGGCCATCTGTATCGCTGAGGCACGCAAGCCTCCCCACCAATGGCAAGCTCCATGCTTCATGGGGGTAGGAGGATAGTCGTACTGGTTTTATTAGAATTGGACAAAATCGTATCCGGTAAGGTATATCGCGTGGAGATGTATAAGATGTTAGGAAAATTACATCGAACACATTACTTGTGCCTTGTGTAGTCCTGACAAGGATTTCCAGCTATGGTTGAACACGGAACAGCAGAAAAATTGGGCCTGGTTGTACAGCAACGCGAAAATGTTTATCAGAAAAAAGTGGAGGAATGGACCTCTACATTGGCCTCGAACATTGAAAGTGCTGAATGCTGTACGCACCAGAATGCAAAGTACTGCCTTTCGCCAATGATACTGTATCTATACGTATCGTTCTAGGAATTCTCTCCAGAAATTACATCAAACGTGATACGTTGTATGAAATAATTCAGTGCACTAATTGTAACAGAGGTTGTTATCGAAATAATGTTTAGCGTTAGTACACCGCGGACTGCCACTAGATAGATGTGACGTGCTGAGATGCAACTGCGAAATTACTGGTAGAGCGGGAGAAAATATCTTTGTAATATCGTGACATTCACTGGCAACTGGACACTGGTGTCTGCGATCACAGCTGAATTTTGAATTGTTGATTAGAACTGGAGCTCAAATCGCTAAACACTGTTGCAAATTTTATACTGCACTGGCCGTTTGCACGGGCAGTTAGACGACGGGAAATGTGAAGCTTGAATGTCGCCCCCTGTTGCAATTTGTACGTGGATAAAACTGCTGTAAAACGTTCTTGCGTAAGCCACAAAACCGAATGTTTACACCGGATTTCGTTACGCAGAAAGTAACGCAACATGTTACACGTATGCTGCTGCTCCCAGACAGAAATGTTTATTTGGTTTCAATTTTATCGATCACATTCGGATCTCGGAAATTTCTTTACTGTTTTCTCATGTTCTGACGTGCGCTGATTATATGAAAATCGGTGCTGTAAAGTTCTGGCTGTGAAAGCAGGCCTGAAACGCATTTGCTCGGTGCACACCTGTCTAAAGTGTACAGTACAATGCTCTTCAACTTATTCCACTGATACCCACGTAGTTAGCGCTGGAGAGGAAATTTTTGTGCCGGCCGCTCAGGTAATCTGAAACCTGTTTCTCGTCGCGTTTGCTAAGCAGAACGATCTTCCTACCTTTCTTTGTATTCCTGTTTACGGTCGTACTCAGTGATGCTGTAACAGCCTTACCATTCTCGATTCCCTGTTCTACCCTAACAGATTCGGAAAGTTCGGGTCTATTTGTTACCGGAAGGCCTAACGTGTTATCTTCACGAGTCGGTTCTCAAATTAACGGCTCAAGGTAGTTTCTGGGTCAAGCACTTGGATAAATTTATCATGATTTTCTGACCGTACCACCAGTTTTAGCCACCTGAGTCTCCTTGTATACAGGGTGTTACAAAAAGGTACGGCCAAACTTTCAGGAAACATTCCTCACACACAAATAAAGAAAAGATGTTATGTGGACATGCGTCCGGAAACGCTTAATTTCCATGTTACAGCTCATTTTAGTTTCGTCAGTATGTACTGTACTTCCTCGATTCACCGCCAGTTGGCCCAATTCAAGGAAGGTAATGTTGACTTCGGAGCTTGTGTTGACATGCAACTCATTGCTCTACAGTACTAGCATCAAGCACATCAGTACGTAGATCAACAGGTTAGTGTTAATCACGAACGTGGTTTTGCAGTCAGTGCAATGTTTACGAATGCGGAGTTGGCAGATGCCCATTTGATGTATGGATTAGCATGGGGCAATAGCCGTGGCGCGGTACATTTGAATCGAGACAGATTTCCAGAACGAAGGTGTCCCGACAGGAAGACGTTCGAAGCAATTGATCGGCGTCTTAGGGAGCCCGGAACATTCCAGCCTATGACTCGCGACTGGGGAAGACCTATAACGACGAGGACACCTGCAATGGACGAGGCAATTCTTCGTGCAGTTGACGATAACCCTAATGTCAGCGTCAGAGAAGTTGCTGCTGTACAAGGTAACGTTGACCACGTCAGTGTATGGAGAGTGCTACGGGAGAACCAGTTGTTTCCGTACCATTTACAGCGTGTGCAGGCACTATCAGCAGCTGATTGGCCTCCACAGGTACACTTTTGTGAATGGTTCGTCCAACAATGAGTCAATCCTCATTTCAGTGCAAATGTTCTCTTTACGGATGAGGCTTCATTCTAATGTGATCAAATTGCAAATTTTCACAATCAACATGTGTGGGCTGACGAGAATCCGCACGCAATTGTGCAATCACGTCATCAACACAGATTTTCTGTGAACGTTTGGGCAGGCATTGTTGGTGATGTCTCGATTGGGCCCCATGTTCTTCCACCTACGCTAAATGGAGCACGTTATAATGATTTCATACGGGATACTCTACCTGTGCTGCTAGAACACGTGCCTGTACAAGTACGACACAACATGTGGTTCATGCACGATGGAGCTCCTGCACATTTCAGTCGAAGTGTTCGTACGCTTCTCAACAACAGATTCGGTGACCGACGGATTGGTAGAGGCGGACCAATTCCGTAGCCTCCACGCTCTCCTGACCTCAACCCTCTTGACTTTCATTTATGGGGGCATTTGAAAGCTCTTGTCTACGCAACCACGGTACCAAATGTAGAGACTCTTCGTGCTCGTATTGTAGACGGCTGTGATACAATACGCCATTCTCCAGGGCTGCTTCAGCGCATCAGTGATTCCATGCGATGGAGGATGGATGCACGTATCCTCGCTAACGGAGGACATTTTGAACATTTCCTGTAACAAAGTGTTTGAAGTCACGCTGGTACGTTCTGTTGCTGTGTGTTTCCATTCCACGATTAATGTGATTTGAAGAGAAGTAATAAAATGAGCTCTAAAATGGAAAGTAAGCGTTTCCGGACACATGTCCACATAACATATTTTCTTTCTTTGTGTGTGAGGAAATGTTTCCTGAAAGTTTGGCCGTACCTGTTTGTAGCACCCTGTAGATGGCAGGATCAAGTTCCCACCAACATGCCCAGGAAATTCACGCAAAATATTAACCAGGTTCCCCTCAAACTATTCCGCCACTGTTGCTGATGAAGCAGGGGTGGGGTGTCGATAGAAGCATCCCATTACATTGTTTGATCCACCTTTAACGCTTGTCTTGACACAAATTATTTTACATTCGGGATCTGCACTAATCTCTCTAATGTGATCTTACTTTTCACAGCTTTAAACACCAACGATCGACCTCTCTTTACAACATATTCTGCGATCGGAATTTAGAATCTCGTTGCTGCTGACTTTGGGTTTCACTCAGCTTTCTGTCCCTAATACTGTGTGGGCATTGTTACCGCTTATAAGCGAGATTAGTTCTGACATCTTTCCATAGACGCTCCTGCTGTTAACTGATATCATGTGGACATAGCAAGAACAATTGAAGGTCAAGTTCTCTAGACTATAGTGTGCTGCATGCGTGACAAACGCGCCACGAGTTGCGTGGATTCTGGAAGCAATTACTGCCAAACGTCAGTCTGTTGCCAAAGGACGAAAAACCAGACACAGCTCTTAATCGACGAGTAGTCCAAAGACATTTTTTCGCATAATCGGTGAGGACTAACCTGAGACTGCCTTTTACTTACTAAATATTCCAGAGTCCTCCGTTCCGAAATCATTGATACCTGGGACGCATGTCAATACAAACGGCAGAGTTTCAGCTCAGTTCTCGACTGGTTGCCGAGTTACAGTAAGCCTAGTGTGCGAAAGGACCTCGTCCGCTACAGTTGTGAGGCAGATTTTTGGAAAAGGAGGACAATGCAATTTCATAATCAGTATTTAAAAGATGCACTCGGCACTTCTGCTAGTCGTAATAGGAACTGATACTTTGAGCTAATATATATGAAAACTTTACTCTTGTGGGTGTGAAGTTTTCCAGTTGATTTCAAACAT